>NC_053500.1:4387670-4707670 GCF_905171775.1 Rana temporaria | reverse complement strand
TGGGCAGCTTGACCTGAAAGAGATTTGGCCATCCATGGTTAGCAGATTCTGGTCTCTGTAGGCATTTGCCAACCATCTACAGTACATGTGACGATCCGGCCTATCCAGTTAGGCTGCCCATACATGTGTGGATTGAACCCTCTGAGACTGCTTCCTTAGCTGGTGATTGGCAGCTTGACCTGGAAGAGATTTGTCCATTCGTGGTTAGCAGATGGTAGGCATTTACCAACCATCTACAATACATGTGAAGGGTGGGCCATTCCACTCAAGCGCCCATACATCTGTGGATTGAATCCTTTGAGACTTTTCCTCCTCAGCTGGGATTGGGCGGCCTGACCCGGAAGAGATTTGGCCATCCATGGTGAACAAACTCTGGCCTCTGTAGACATTTGCCAACCACCACATTGGAAACCTCATATGGGAGCTGCATTGGTGCAATGATGGTCTCTTAATAATCTGTCTACCATGGTAGATTACCAGCCCATGTTGGTAAAAGATAAGGGTTGGGTGCTGAATAAGTAGCAGGGACCTTTTAATAACTCTTATTGAAACTGCAAAGTTTCTCATAGATGGGTCTAGTGCAGGGGGTCTCAAACTGGCGGCCCTCCCGCTGTTGCGAAACCATAAGTCCCTTGAGGCATTGCAAGGCTGACAGTTACAAGCATGACACCCACAAGCAGAGCCATTATGGGACTTGTAGTTTTGCAACAGCTGGAAGGCCGCCAGCTTGAGACCCTTGCTCTAGTGGCATAAGAAGGCATATACACTGGAATACAGAAATGTAGTAGCCTCATGTTCTTAGATGTCCTACATAAGTTAAATATAACCTTCACTTCCGCCGTGGCCTTTGGAGTTAACGGCTGCCTTCTTGGTGTGCCGTTTAGTAGAATTTTGTAAATTCTGGGTGGGGAATCCTTCTACCAAAATGATGCAACCAAGAGAAGCGCTTGCAGGCCAGAGGTCAAAGTTGTTTGAGGCAGTTGGGTCTTGGACAGTCATCATATTTTATGCAGGTTGGTTACTGACCTCTGGTTTAAGGTCTAAACATTAGAGTAAAGCCTTCCTATAAAGAATTTATGGGTCAAAATCCTGATGGCTAGAATAATATCTGGTGCCATGCGTTTAAAGTACCGCCTGTTTAATGCTTCACCTCTGCGAAGGAGTGCAGGGCAACCCCTTCTTCCTGCAGCTCCATTCTGTCTTAGGAGCTGTGACCGTGGGACCTGCAGCACTGGGGCAAAGCCTTCCTTCCACAAAGCATAGAGGCCACCACTGTTGACTAGAAGGACTCGTTGCTTTGCATTCAAACTTGTTGCCAACTGAAGCCTCCATATTCTTCTCATGGAAGGTTTATTTTGATGGTGCTCTTGTTGTGTTCTTCTATTATCTCTCTAATACTCACCTAAAACCGTGAAAAAATTATTTTGTCCCCCACATGGTTGGTTTGAGGACCACATCTCTGTGTGCCCGAAATCAGGAGCCTACATTTTGGTTTATAACGATATCCCACCTTCACGTACTGTAACCCCCAAACACAGAATTGCAATGCAAGGTTGGAATTTTAGATTGGGTTAGGTCAGGGGTCTCCAATCTTTCTAAACAAATGTCCGGATTACTGTCCTCCAGACTTTAAGGGGGCCGGTCATTGGGAGGAATTCTGCCCCGTCATTGGGAGGAATTCTGCCCCGTCATTGGGAGGAATTCTGCCCCGTCATTGGGAGGAATTCTGGCCCATCATTGGTGTCATTGGGAGGAATTCTGGCCCATCATTGGTGTCATTGGGGGGAATTCTGCCCCATCATTGGGAGGAATTCTGCCCCATTATTGGGAGGAATTCTGCCCCTTTATTGGGAAGAATTCTGCCCCTTTATTGGGAGGAATTCTGCCCCTTTATTGGGAAGAATTCTGCCCCATCATTGGGAGGAATTCTGCCCCATCATTGGGAGGAATTCTGCCCCATCATTGGGAGGAATTCTGCCCCATCATTGGGAAGAATTCTGCCCCATCATTGGGAAGAATTCTGCCCCATCATTGGTGCCATTGGAAGGAATTCTGCCCCATCATTGGGAGGAATTCTGCCCCTTTATTGGGAGGAATTCTGCCCCATCATTGGGAAGAATTCTGCCCCATCATTGGGAAGAATTCTGCCCCATCATTGGGAAGAATTCTGCCCCATCATTGGGAAGAATTCTGCCCCATCATTGGTGCCATTGGAAGGAATTCTGCCCCATCATTGGGAGGAATTCTGCCCCTTTATTGGGAGGAATTCTGCCCCATCATTGGGAAGAATTTTGCCCCATCATTGGGAAGAATTCTGCCCCATCATTGGGAGGAATTCTGCCCGTCATTGGGAGGAATTCTGCCCCATCATTGGGAAGAATTCTGCCCCATCATTGGGAGGAATTCTGCCCCTTTTATTGGGAGGAATTCTGCCCCATCATTGTGGTCATTGGGAGGAATTCTTCCCCCATCATTGGTGCCAATGAATAAAAAGGCACCCCAAGGGCCGGATAACATCAAGCAAAGGGCCACATCTGGCCCCCGGGCCGCAGTTTGGAGACCACTGGGTTAGGTTGATGAGGAATTATCTTTCGCCTGTATGATGTGCAGCCCATGAGGGTCTGCATGGGGCTTTTACAGCCGTGTCTTCCTGTGTGCTACCACATGAAGCATTCAGAAGGCTAAATAAAGACGTGTAATTGCGTGCCTTTCCCCTGCACATGTGCTGTCCTGTGTGTTCATGAAGCTTACTAATACAGCAAGAATGTATTCATCTCAGTCTGCAGCGTGTAGTGGGCCTCTCGGCTCTCCAATTTTTTGGCAAGTACAAAGCTACTGGATTTAAAGCTGCAATAGATTATGGTGGTTGGCCATTGCTAACCATCCGTTTTAACTTTTACTTGCAGGGGGCTTGTTTTATTACTTTGATACCTTTTTTAGATTACTGGTATGCTCTGATATGCAAATAACAACCGGTTTCTGTGGTCACCAGCTTTGACACAGGCCCTTCTGACCCATAAGGGGCGTATCTGTACTGCGTCGGCCGGGCGTACGTTCGTGAATTCGCGTATCTAGCTGATTTACATATTTCTAAGCGTAAATCAGCGTACACGCCCCTAGCGGCCAGCGTAAATATGCAGTTAAGATCCGACGGCGTAAGAGACTTACGCCTGTCAGATCTAATAGAAATCTATGCGTAACTGATACTAAGAATCAGGCGCATAGATACGACCGCTCAGACTCGGAGATACGCCGTCGTATCTCCTTTGAGAATCTGGGCCCTTGTGTTTACATGTAAATAACTGTCATTCATATGTAAATCGCGGAGGCCGGCGGCATTCATATGTATATCATGCCCCTCTGCAGTGAAGAGATGATGCGCTGTAACCTCTAGCAACCAATCACTGAGCAGTATTACTATACAGTCATCTCTAGCAACCAATCAGCAAGAAGTCATGTGCTGTAACCCCTAGCAACTAATCAGTGAGCCGTAATGTGTGCTTTAACCTCTAGAAACCAGTTAGTAAGTGGTAATGATATGCTGTAAAATCTGGCAAAGGTAGAGGGAAGGTCGGTAGTAGAGTATTGTTGTCCCCAACGAAGGGTGCTGTTGGAGGGTACATCATCCTGGTGGTGAGTGCAATTGGAAAGGTAGAGGGAAGGTCGGTAGCAGGGCTGGACTGGGACAGAAATTTGGCCCTGGACTTCATCCAGACTGGCCCACTTTGACATGTCTCTCCCATGGCGGCCGGACAACTCCCGCACCCCCTCCCCCTCCCCCGGCCACCCAAGCCCCCTCTCCCCCTTCACTAGCCGTTCTATTTATTAGAGTAGAACGGCTGGTACTGGTACTCTTATAGGCAGTACCAGTGGGGAAGCTAGACATTATTTCACCCGGGGGAAAGAATCAGTTTGGTGCCCCCCCCCCCCCCCCATGGGACAAGATTAGGCAGAAGTGAGAAACTCCCAGGCCATAGCTGTTGAGTCAGCTGTCTGTCCCCTCCCCCATGCTCCTCTATTGTCCCCCCCCCCATGCTCCTCTGGTCTTCCCCTGCTTCTTTGTTCCCCCCAGGTGAGTGCTGTGGGGAGGGAGAGGAGGTGAGCGATGCGGGGAGGGAGAGACAGAGAAGCAAAGGGGGGAGGCGGTCCGCTGTCACTGAAGCCGGCCCACTGAGCCATCGGCCCACCGGGACACTCCCTGTAGTCCCAATGTAGTCCATCCCTGGTCGGTAGTAGAGTGTTGTTGTACTTTACGAAGGGTGGTGTTGGAGGGTACGTCATTCTGGTGGTGAGTGCAATTAGAAAGGTAGAGGGAAGGTCGGTAGTAGAATATTGTTGTACCTTACGAAGGGTGGTGTTGGAGGGTACGTCATCCTGGTGGTGAGTGCAATTGGAAAGGTAGAAGGAAGGTTAGTAGTAGAGTTTTGTTGTACCTTACGAAGGGTGGTGTTGGGGGTACATCATCCTGGTGGTGAGTGCAATCAGAAAGGTAGAAGGAAGGTTAGTAGTAGAGTTTTGTTGTACCTTACGAAGGGTGGTGTTGGAGGGTACGTCATCCTGGTGGTGAGTGCAATTGGAAAGGTAGAAGGAAGGTTAGTAGTAGAGTTTTGTTGTACCTTACGAAGGGTGGTGTTGGAGGGTACATCATCCTGGTGGTGAGTGCAATCAGAAAGGTAGAAGGAAGGTTAGTAGTAGAGTTTTGTTGTACCTTACGAAGGGTGGTGTTGGAGGGTACGTCATCCTGGTGGTGAGTGCAATTGGAAAGGTAGAAGGAAGGTTAGTAGTAGAGTTTTGTTGTACCTTACGAAGGGTGGTGTTGGAGGGTACGTCATCCTGGTGGTGAGTGCAATCAGAAAGGTAGAAGGAAGGTTAGTAGTAGAGTTTTGTTGTACCTTACGAAGGGTGGTGTTGGAGGGTACGTCATCCTGGTGGTGAGTGCAATCAGAAAGGTAGAAGGAAGGTTAGTAGTAGAGTTTTGTTGTACCTTACGAAGGGTGGTGTTGGAGGGTACGTCATCCTGGTGGTGAGTGCAATTGGAAAGGTAGAAGGAAGGTTAGTAGTAGAGTTTTGTTGTACCTTACGAAGGGTGGTGTTGGAGGGTACGTCATCCTGGTGGTGAGTGCAATCAGAAAGGTAGAAGGAAGGTTAGTAGTAGAGTTTTGTTGTACCTTACGAAGGGTGGTGTTGGAGGGTACGTCATCCTGGTGGTGAGTGCAATCAGAAAGGTAGAAGGAAGGTTAGTAGTAGAGTTTTGTTGTACCTTATGAAGGGTGGTGTTGGAGGGTACGTCATCCGGGTGGTGAGTGCAATCAGAAAGGTAGAAGGAAGGTTAGTAGTAGAGTTTTGTTGTACCTTACGAAGGGTGGTGTTGGAGGGTACGTCATCCTGGTGGTGAGTGCAATTGGAAAGGTAGAAGGAAGGTTAGTAGTAGAGTTTTGTTGTACCTTACGAAGGGTGGTGTTGGAGGGTACGTCATCCTGGTGGTGAGTGCAATCAGAAAGGTAGAGGGAAGGTCGGTAGCGGAGTATTTTCTACCCTTTTTATGGAAGGTCATGTTGGAGGGTGTGATATCCCAACAGGGAGTGCAATCAGAAAGGTGGAGAGAAGGTCCTCTGAACTCGTCTGTAGCCGAACTCCGAACTCGCACTTTTTCTTTTACGCCAATGAACTGCAGTCCTGGTCATTCCCACCCCACACCCTGCCTCCTTGTTTTCATGACCTGGGGGGCTGGAATGACCCAGTCGGCGGCTTGTTGGGGGATGAAAAAAAAATCAAGGTGCACATTCGGCTAGAGATGGGGGACGCCGGATCTCCTCTCTACGCAGGAGTGGAGTATTTTCTGCCTTTTATGGCGTGTAATACACCCAAGAAAGGTTGGTTTCTCCAGGCAATGCAGACCGTTAATCTTGTATGCACATGAGTGTGCATTAGGCGGCGCCCTGTAATGTTGATCATTCTTTTTATTTTTATTTAGTTTTTTTATTGCAATCTTGCAGCAGAACAACAAACCTTTTTATAACCTTTTTCCATTCAGAACAAAGCGAAAGCTTTGAATTCAGCAGACCTCAGAGGATGATGGGCGCTAAAGCCGCGTCAGCCGGCTTTTTTTTTTTTTTTTTTTTTTTTTATATCTTATTTTTTTTTATTTATTTCAGGGATGTTTTGTCAGACGCCATTTTGTTGACTTCCTTCTTCAGCAGTGTCCTCGAAATGGAGCTGTGGAAGAATCTTGGCAGAGGCGTGCAGTGTCAGAATTTATTGTGTGCTTGTCTTATCTGTTGACCAGCCGGCACATCTGGGGATTTCAGGCTTCTGCTAACAAATGGGGCAGTTTTTTATTTTCCCACTCCTGAAGAAAAAAAAAAAAAAATGTCATCAAAGAGACACAAGGTATTATTGACTGGTGTGTGCTAATGAGGAAAGCAGGAGTCGCTTCCCACAGAGGATCCTGTAAATAGCACGTCGGGGTCCGGCTATTTGTGAATTGGGGGGGGGGGTTCAAAACCCACTTTGATCTCAGAGCCGGATTTTTTTTTAAAGCTGATCTCCAGGCAGAATAAAAAGCACACATCAGCCCGGCTCTGTCATTAGGACTACTCCATTCATTGCATTTATTGTTAAATACAAACAGTGTAAGTATCCAAATGTGACCTGGTATAGTCCCTGTACAGCAGAGCCCAGAACGGAAGAGGTGGAAGCTGCACAAAAAGCCAATCGGCTATGTGCTAAAAAAATACATGTTGATGGGAGGAGCCGATCTTCTGCTTCTCTTTCACAGGCTGGGACAGTCGGTGAAAGATGAGTGATGCTTTAGTGATTGTAAAGGATCATTTTTTATAACAAACATGTCATACTTACCTCCTCTGTGGAGCTCGTTTTGCACAGAGTGGCCCCGATCCTCCTCTCCTGGGGTCCCTTTGTGGTGCTCCTGGCTCCTCCTCTCCTCCTCGAGTGCCATGCTGGAGAGCGCTCACGTGTCCTGCTGCTGCGTCTATCGACACAGACACCAGGACTTGGCTCCACCCCTCGGGAGCCAATGGCTGTGCTGCTATCAATCTATCCAATCAGGACCCAAGACCTCAGCTGGAGCGGGTGTGCTCGTACCCGGCGCAGGAGCATCCTCTTCTGGGGTTCCTCTGTGGTGCTCCTCCTCTCCTCCAGTGCCCTGCTGGAGAGCCACTCTCCCTCAGGGGAATTGGTGCGGGCGCGCTCCCGTGTCCTGCTGCTGCGTCTATCGACACAGACACCAGTACTTGGCTCCACCCCTCGGGAGCCAATGGCTGTGCTGCTATCAATCTATCCAATCAGGACCCAAGACCTCAGCTGGCGCGGGTGTGCTCGTACCCGGCGCAGGAACATTCTCTTCTGGGGTTCCTCTGTGGTGCTCCTCTCCTCGAGTGCCCTGCTGGAGAGCCGCTCTCCCTCGGGGGCACTCGTGCGGGCGCGCTCCTGTGTCCTGTTGCTGCGTCTATCGTCACAGACACCAGGACTTGGCTCCATCCCTTCGGCTCCCACGTCATTGGATTTGATTGACGGCAAAGGGAGCCATTGGCTCCGCTGCTATCAATCTATCCAATCGGGACCCAAGACCTCAGCTGGGTGTGCGCGTATCCGGCGTAGGAACATCCTCTTCTGGGGTCCCCATGCATTAGATAACCCCCTAAGAGAAGGGCTCTTCCGAGGGGGTTACCATGCAGGCGCGCTCATGAGTCCAGCATTTGCGTCCATTGACACGAATACCAGACTTGGCCCTGGCGCCCGCGTCATTGGATTTGATTGACAGCAGCGGGAGCCAATGGCTGCGCTGCGATCAATCTATCCAATCAAGAGACGGGACCCCGTGGAGAGAAGGACGGCACTTCCCTGCCGAGGAGATTGAATGGGCTCAGGCAGGGCAGCCATCGGAAATTTTTGGGCCCCTTACACAGCTTTAGACCTGCCCCCCCCTCCCCACTCCTCCTCCTTCCCATGTCAGAAATTTTTCCGCCCATCTCCCCCTCACCAATCCCAGCAGAAGTGCATCCGGAGTAGTGAGCTTGGCCTTGCCCTAGCAACCATGATGTGTGGCGGCGTGGCCAAAAGTGGCTGCCACTCATCCAGCCTTCAGGCAGAGGGTGGGGGCAGGAGTCGCTCGGGACATCCGGGGCCCCTTGGGATGCCTGGGCCCCTTACATGAGTGTGGGCTGTACCCCCCTGATGGTGGCCCTGGGCTCAGGTAAGTGAGAAAGGGGAGGCTGAGGGGCCGGTGACTGCATTGGATGCATTAAGGTGAAAAATCACGAGGGTTTACAACCACTTTTTAAAGGATCAGTTCACCTTTTAAAAAAAAAAATTAAAAAAATTATAAATGCACATTTTGCAGGTAGAAAAAAAAAATGTGCATTTAGTATTTTTATTTTATTGGGAGCCTGGAAAGCATTGTACCCACCATCAGCAGATCATGGGGGCAATACAGGACTTCTGCAGACTCTGTGACCCAGATTCACAGAGAGCAAGGCGCACATTACGCCGCCGTAGAGTAACCAATGTACGCTACGCCAACGCAGCGCAGAGAGGCAAGCAATGCATTCAGCAAGCCAGTGCTCCCAACGCTGCGACAGCGTGGCGTAGGATTCGAAGGCGCACGCCGGCGTAGGTGGAAGTGGGCGTGACCCATGCAAATGATGCGTGACCCCATGCAAATGATGGGCCGAGCGCCAGACAGATACGTATCACGAACTGCGCATGCGCCGTGATCTTGGCGCACCCCCCTGCGCCTGCTCACAACCACGTCGGAACAACTGCCTAAACTACGCCGGATCACTGCGTACGGCATGAACGTAACCTACGCCCAGCCAGACACACGTCCAACGTAAAATACGCCGGCTTGTGTTCCCTGGTGCAGACCTGAGCATGTCTGTTGCCGGGTTGCACCTCCTTTATGGGGAATAACTTTACCCCGGACGTACAACTTACACTCACCTCTCGTAGCCTGCGTCGGGCGCACGCAGTTTTGTGATTTGTCGTATTTCCCTCATTTGCATGTTTGAATGGCTAGTCAATAGAAGCGGCACCATGCGCCCAGCCTAAATGTGCGCCCACCCTACGCCGGCGTAAGCAAGCTACGTCGGGGTGTAGCCTGGTTTTGGGCGCATATCTGTTTGTGGGTCTGGCGCACAGATACGCCGGCACACATTTGCACTTACGTCGACGTAACTTGTTATACGTCTGCGTAGGTGCTTTGTGAATCTGGGCCTGTGTGTGTAAACTGTCTGGCTGTACGGCCAGGTAGTTGCACGCGAAGAGGAAGCATCAATGAACTACCACCGCGTCTAACAGAACACTGTGAATGGATGACGCGGGCGGGTGGGGCTCCAAATGGCCACGTTCTTTGCAGATTGTGACAGAGAGCTGCTGGGGGTGGGGGTGGGGGGGAGTGGATTTGTAACATGTTACACCCTGAATATGGGTGTAACATGTTGCAAAAGGTGAACTTCTCCTTTTAACCCCTGAGACCCCGCACTAGCACCCTGCAAACCGCATGCAATCCACGTGTTTGGGGGGGGGGGGGATGAATTTGTAACATGTTACTTGTTACACCCTGAATATGGGTGTAACATGTTACAAAAGGTGAATTCTCCTTTTAAAGGGGTTGTAAAGGAAAAAAATGTTTTCCCTAAATAGCTTCCTTCACTTACCTCATCCTTCCATTTTGCTTTTAAATGTCCTTATTTCTTCTGAGAAATCCTCACTTCCTGTTCTTCTCTCTGTAACTCCACACAGTAATGCAAGGCTTTCTCCCTGGTGTGGAGAAAGCCTCTTGAGGGGGCGAGCAGGCGTGTCAGGACGCCCACTAACACACAGCTCCTTTCTCTATCTGCAACGTAAAGAGAGTGTCCTGACACGCCTGCTCGCCCCCTCCCCCCTCAAGAGGCTTTCTCCACACCAGGGAGAAAGCCTCGCATTACTGTGTGGAGTTACAGACAGAAGAACAGGAAGTGAGGATTTCTCAGAAGAAATAAGGACATTTAAAAGCAAAATGGAAGGATGAGGTAAGTGAAGGAGGACGGCACTAAGGTAAAGGAAGCTATTTAGGGGGAAAAAATTACCTTTACAACCCCTTTATCCCCTGGGAGCCTTCACTATCACCCTGCAACCGCATGCATTGCACGTGTTTGGGGGGGGGGGGGTGGATTTATAACGCCCATGTTACAAAAGGTGAACTTATCCTTTTGACCCCTGAGACCTCGCACTTGCACCCTGCAAACCGCATGCATTGCACATGTTTGGGGGGGGGGGGGGGGGGGCGTGGATTTGTAACGTGTTACACCCTGAATATGGGTGTAACATGTTTTCAAAAGGAGAACTTATCCTTTAACCCTTGAGACCCCGCACTTGCACCCTGTGCAACCGCGTGCATTGCACATGTTTTGGGGGGGAGGGGGGGTGGATTTGTAACATGTTGACTAAGGCCCCTTTCACTCTGGGCGCAGGAGGTGCGCTGGTTTTTCCCACGATATTAGGCCGCTAGTGGTGCGGTTTTAACCCCCGTTAGCGGCCAAAAAAGGGTTAATACTGCCGGCAATGCGCCTCTGCAAAGGCGCATTGCCGGCGGTATTACAGCGGTTTCCCATTGATTTCAATGGGAAGGAGCGATAAACACCCGCTCCTTCACCGCTCCAAAGATGGGGCTAGCAGGACTTTTGGAGCGTTCCTGCTAGCGCACCGCTTCAGTGTGAAAGCCTTCGGGCTTTCACACTGAAGACTGCAGGGCATGATTTTTTTCAGGCGGTATAGCGACGCTATTTTTAGCGTTAAACCGTCTGAAAAACGTGTCAGTGTAAAAAGGGCCTCACATTGTGGCCTTATTGACCAACATGGCTGCTTCTGGCCTCCACCAGGGCTTGTTGACTAACATTGTGGCCTTGTTGACCAACATGGTTCCTTCTGGTCTCCACCAGGGCTTGTTTACTAACATTTTGCCCTTTTTGACCAACATGGCTCCTTCTGGTCTCCACCAGGGCTTGTTTACTAACATTGTGGCCTTGTTGACCAACATGGATTCCTTCTGGCCCCCACCAGGGCTTGTTTACTAACATTGTGGCCTTGTTGACCAACATGGATTCTTCTGGCCTCCACCAGGGCTTGTTTACTAACATTGTGGCCTTGTTGACCAATATGGTTACTTCTGGCCCCCACCAGGACTTGTTGACGAACACTGTGGCCTTGTGGACCAACATGGCTCCTTCTGGTCTCCACCAGGGCTAGCACGGCATGCATGTGGTCCAAATGCCACACTGGCACAAGATGTAGAATTATATACAGCCTAAAAAGTGTAAAATTCCCTCCTCGCACCAAGTCCCAGAACCCTTTTTATTGCCTCCCGCAATGCCAACGTTTGGCCTGGTCTGTGCAGTAAACGGAGAGGTATTTTCATGTCTGCAATCCGTCCAGATGAGACAACAATATGGGGGAGGTGTGAGGTGGGGGAGGTGAGGCAGAGCGAGCTGGCTGGAATTGCATGGTCACACCACATTTATCCAGAATGCTGGATCTTTCCTTCTTTTATTACATGTAACACTGTGTGTCCTCTAACAGAAGCACATGCAATTTCTTCACAAAACAAATAAATATTTCCTGCACTAAAAAACTTCCAGGCAGCCGGGCGCTGAGGGTGTCATATCTCGGGCACGGCATGACGTCGCATTTGCCATGGCAACCTGGCTCCCTGCATTCTTAGAAAATGACAGTGTGCCTTTCCCCCTGAGATCCTATAACAGTGCGTCCTTTGTCTGCCATGCACATTGTTCCTTCCCGGGAAAGGCTCTGCTTGGCCTTGTGTATATGGGCCTGCTAATACGCCTGATGTTTTCTTCACCGCAAAATACTGACACACTCAACCTGGTGCAAATCGAGACACTAAACAGTGTCATTAGTGTCTCTCTCTATATTCACAACATATTGTAATAAAGCTTCTCCCTAGGTACACTGTGTGGGATTGATTACATGAACCATTGTAAGAGAAGCTGCTTACTTGGGTCTAGAGGGAAAAGTATAACCATAGAAGTTATGGTGAGAAGACTAAAGCAGGGGTCTCCAAACTGCGGCCCGGGGGCCGGATGTAGCCCTTGGCTTGCCTTTATCTGGCTCTTGGGCCACTATTATTCCCATTGAAACCATCGATTGGGGCACTATTCCTCCCACTGACACCATCGATTGGGGCACTATTCCTCCCACTGACACCATCGATTGGGGCACTATTCCTCCCACTGACACCATCGATTGGGGCACTATTCCTCCCACTGACACCATCGATGGGACACTATTCCTCCCACTGACACCATCAATGGGGCACTATTCCTCCCACTGACACCATTGATGGGGCACTATTCCTCCCACTGACACCATTGATGGAGCACTATTCCTCCCACTGACACCATTGATGGAGCACTATTCCTGCCACTGACATCATCGATGGAGCACTATTCCTGCCACTGACACCATCGATGGAGCACTATTCCTCCCACTGACACCATCGATGGGGCACTATTCCTGCCACTGACACCATTGATGGGGCACTATTCCTGCCACTGACACCATCGATGGAGCACTATTCCTCCTGCTGAGAGCATTGATGGGGCACTGTTCCTTCTATTCGAACCTATGGGGTTTATTTATGTCCACTAATGCCGGGGCATTTTCTGTTCCCACTGGTCATAGTCCAGGCCCCCTAAGGTCTGAAGAACAGTAAAAGTTCCCTATGTTTAGAAAGTTGGGAGACCCCTGGACTAAAGGAATCAAAGAGCACTCTAATCAAATCAGTAAAGTCTTCTTAGAATGGAAGGTATTCACTTGTATTATTCTATCACATTGGTGATCAGTGGGAAGAATGTCCCTTACATTGGTGATCAGTGAGAAGAATGTCCCTTACATTGGTGATCAGTGAGAAGAATGTTCCTTACATTGGTGATCAGTGAGAAGAATGTTCCTTACATTGGTGATCAGTGAGAAGAATGTTCCTTACATTGGTGATCAGTGAGAAGAATGTCCCTTACATTGGTGATCAGTGGGAAGAATGTTCCTTACATTGGTGATCAGTGAGAAGAATGTTCCTTACATTGGTGATCAGTGAGAAGAATGTCCCTTACATTGGTGATCAGTGAGAAGAATGTCCCTTACATTGGTGATCAGTGAGAAGAATGTCCCTTACATTGGTGATCAGTGGAAAGAATGTTCCTTACATTGGTGATCAGTGGGAAGAATGTCCCTTACATTGGTGATCAGTGGGAAGAATGTCCCTTACATTGGTGATCAGTGGGAAGAATGTCCCTTACATTGGTGATCAGTGGGAAGAATGTCCCTTACATTGGTGATCAGTGGGAAGAATGTCCCTTACATTGGTGATCAGTGGGAAGAATGTCCCTTACATTGGTGATCAGTGAGAAGAATGTCCCTTACATTGGTGATCAGTGAGAAGAATGTTCCTTACATTGGTGATCAGTGAGAAGAATGTCCCTTACATTGGTGATCAGTGAGAAGAATGTTCCTTACATTGGTGATCAGTGAGAAGAATGTCCCTTACATTGGTGATCAGTGAGAAGAATGTCCCTTACATTGGTGATCAGTGAGAAGAATGTAACCCTCACGGTGGCGGTGAAAATTTTGCTGGCTTTGCCCAAATTGGTCCTGGAATTTTGCAGCACCATCAAGTGCAAGGTCAATCACCTGAAGCTCAAGGAACTCCTGCCAAACTCTGGAGGAACCCTAGGGCTCCCCAAAACCCTGGTTGACAATGGCAGCTATAGAGCCATTTATCTCATACTGCATACAGCTGTTTCAGGCTTCTTGGCCATCATTAGTACAAAGTATGGAAATCGGGTCTTCTAGGGAGAAGAACTTGGGACACAACAAGACAATATCGGCATACTGGTTATGGTGAGGAGACTCTAATGGAAGCAAAAAGTCCTCCAACCAAATCGTATCATAAAAGTATAAAGAGCATCATAAGTCAGACGAGTCAGATCGTTGTCCGCATTCTCCACCAAAAACAAACAAAATCTGAAATGTCTGCTTCTGTTGGAACTTCATTGCACAACAATTTTGTTTACCGGAAAGGTCCCTGTAAAGGACAGAGATAGGAATGTCTGCCGTGTTCGGAGGCCACAGGGCAGTTTCCAGGAATGTCCTTTTTGGAGCTCACATTCAGTATATGAGGCCTTGTGAACAGAAACAGGCAAGAGGAACTGATGTCACAGCTCTGCAACATTCAGCGGGGAGGGACATCATAGGACATGTCCATAGGTGCCCAGTGTTTGGACTATGGGGGGAGGGGACCCTGCAGGATTAACCTCTTCCCTCCCCGAACAAGCACAGCTGCTAGCTGTGGTCTTGTAACTGTAGTAGATAAGAGTCTAGGCTGCCTCAGGAGCCCCTCCTTCCATGAATCCACTCAAATAACATCGTCACCTCTCTAGACTTACCACCTTCTCTTATTTTATTTAACTCACTTTTGCTACACTATATTAGAGTGTAGGGAACCAATTACACTGCACTCTACCCCCTAAGGCTAGGTTTAGACCTGTCTAAAGCCGCTGCACTAAAAAGTGTTCCGTGTTTTGATTGCTTTTCATAGGCGATTGACAGCCAGTGAGGGGGCGATGTGAGACCTACTCGCCAATTGTTTTAACCCCATTATTGGCTAATAGACACACCGTAACCACGTTCACTTCTCCATTCACTTGCCACCCACCGACCGTGGCATGCCGGATAATTTTTGCCAGGGGCACAAAACGTCCAGGTTAACCTTCTCTTCTCTATCTATACTACCTTCCTTGGTGACTTGATGACTTGATGACCTTGGTGACTTGATGGTATTGGAAGCCCAAGGCTTCCAATACCATCTATACGCTGATGACACCGAAATGTGTCTGCTCCTCACCTCACTCCTTCAGTCTCCTCTCGCATTACTAGCATTGATGTCACACCACTTCCTTAAACAAAATTCCTTAAACAAAAACCGAGCTGGTAATGTCCCCCCCCCCCCCCCCACCCACCTACCCCTCCATGACTTTTCAATCAAAATGTTAAACCACCATAGAAGAGCACCTAACACTGTGCCCTTGTTGACCAACATGGCTCCTTCTGCCCCCCACCAGTGCTTGTTGACTAACACTGTGGCCTTGTTGACCAACATGGCTCCTTCTGGCCTCCACAAGGGCTTGTTGACTATCACTGTGGCCCTTTTGTACCACCTGCCCCACCCTATTGGATTGTAAGCTCTTCTGAGCAGGGCAATCTTAATCCTCTTGTATTTTGTTGTAATGTAACTGTATTGTCTCCCTTTTATTTTGTAAAGTGCTGTGTAAACTATTGGCGCTATATAAATTCTGTATAATAATAACCTACGGGCATAGTTCACACCGTTGGGTTACATTGAGACGTGCATCTAAATCTCCCTGGACTCTGAAGCCCGGATCGCACTCCAGAGGCTACTGATAGATGGCGAGGAAGCGATTCGATGCCTCCTTCAGCGCCTTTTTTTAATCCACATTTTTACCGATAATTGTGGCACAACCGTGCGTGTGGTTGTGAGGCATTTGTGGTGCTTCTCAATTTACTTGAATGTGTAGTGTTTGACCGGCTTGCTGCCCACCAATCTCTACAAGTCAGGTGAACTTTGCCGGGGGGCAAATAGCGAAGAATCGCGGCTGCGCTTTGTAAACACCCCCATCCACTGCCTATTGCAGGTTAAGGGGGGAGTGGGGGGCATCAAGAACACCAGCAGTTGCCATCCTGGTGACTAAGTCACCATTCCCCAGAATGGAGTTTAGCTCTCTGCCATGTTCCATTGCCCTAAATCAGTGGTTGTCCACTTATGAGCTAAAGGGGGGCCTCAAATGTGACCCCTGACATTACTAACCGGCCGCACATAATGTTGAACATATGTATAGGTCATCGGGACCAGATGGCTTGCACCCCAGGGTCCCTAAAGAACGCAGTCAAGTAATTGTCAGACCATTGTTCCTTATTTTTTAGAACAGTCTACTGACTGGAATGGTAACAGCTGATTGGAGAAAAGCCAATGTAGCACCAATATTTAAAAAAGGACTAAGATATATCCCTGGGAATTACAGACCAGTCAGCCTAACATCAATAGTATGCAAGCTCTTGGAGGGGATGATAAGGGACTATATACAAGATTTTAGTAATAGAAATGATATCATTAGCAGTAATCAGCATGGATTCATGATGAATTGTTCTTGCCAAACCAATCTATTAACCTTCTATGAGGAGGTGAGTTGCCATTTAGATAAAGAAAGGCCCATAGATGTGGTGTATCTGGATTTTGCAAAGGCATTCGATACGGTTCCACATAAGTGTTTACTGTACAAAGTAAGGTCCGTTGGCATGGACCATAGGGTGAGTACAGACTGGCTACAAGGGCAAGCTCAGAGGGTAGTGATAAATGGGGAGTACTGGGATTGGGCCAGTGTGGAAAGTGGAGTCCCCCCCAGGGTCTATATATAAAACTGTCTTTTCAGTGGGAATCTGGCCACCACTGTATTATTTCTACTGACCAACTGGCAGACCAGTGGGGTCCTCGTCCTCAAAGTTGAACCCCATAAAATTTCTTGCATCCATGCTTGGCACAATTGGGTGGCGTCTGATGGCCATGGAAGAGCCCCCTGGTGCTACTGGTACCATTATAAGGGTGTCATCACACCACCTTCAAGAAGGCCGAAATCAAGTATAGCTATAACATGCCGTTCATCACCAGTGGTGTGGCGATGGGTTCCTTATGGAAGCTAAACCCCCGGCATCGTTTTTTTTTTTTTGCAGTTTTGAAGAGGTATCTGAACGGCTACGCTGTAATGGAGAGAACAGATCTGTTTCCATGACAACAGGATAATGGCACCAGCAGAATAAAACTATGATGCTTATTATTGGAGCTTGTGGTGCGTGAGGTTCAAAATAACATCCGTACTTCTAGGCGGTGGGGAGGGGGGAGGGGCAGGGTGGGGGTTGCCATTAGCGGCGCATTACCTTTTGATTAAGTAGCGCATTCATGCTGCGTTGTTGTTGGTCAGTTTGTTTTAAACCTCGCCGATGGCAAAACATTTTTATATACTTTCAATTAGCAACAATTATTTTGCACCGTATCGGAAGCCTTTTTCAGTGTCCAGCTAGACGAAGCAGTATGGAGTCCATTTAACCATTTCATTTATCCATTATATCCGTCCATCACCAAGATATATTCTGCAGTCCTTTTACAGAATTAAAAAACAAATAGTCCTTGGGGTCACTTGCAGCTGCAGGAGTCTTCTGTAAGGACAGGCATATATGGTGAGGATTATGTGTCCTTTCATTGGGGGGGGGGGGGGCTCACAGTGTAGGGGGTTTATGTTATTGTTGCCTATTGATTATCATTTAGAAAACACTAGTTATTGTTAGGCCATTTGTTTGAGGGAAAGGGTGCTTCTAATATGGGAAAAATTTTAAGCTGTGGTCCAGCATGTGGTTGGAACACCTCCTGAGAAAGGGGACCTAGCCCCTGAAATGCGTAAGCCTCCCAACCGTGTGGCATTTTCAGTAGAAGACATTGCCTACTGCTGAAGTTGTTGTTCGATAGGCCTGTTTTTTTATATTCATGTTTGTGAGCATGAGATTGTATATGATATTGAATAAATGGTTATCGTGGTAATGCGCTAGGCGTTGGCGCTCTCCTGTGTGTTTTTTTTTTTTTTTTTACAGTGGCAACAGGAGTTCCCTATCCATCTCGAATATGTGGATGGGGGATTCAAGTCCAGTTTTTTGTGGTTGAAAGAAAAAAATGTATAATCTATGGATTGCTTAAGGCCCTTTTTTACTCTGGGCAGAATCTGTATACTCAGTGGGGATCTGTCCACTAATCCACCACTGAGGGGAAGAGGTGGATGACAGGTCACAGCCTGCTTTAATCTATGGGTTGGCCTGGGGGGATGGGGAAGTACTGGGTTGGCATGGGGGGGGGGGGTACTGGGTTGGCCTGGGGGAGGGGGGATTGAAATGTTTGGGTTGTGGTGGAGGTACTGGGTTGGCCTGGAGGGGTAGGATTGGAATGGGATGGGTTGTGGTGGAGGTACTGGGTTGGCCTGGGGGGTAGGATTGTATTGGGATGGGTTCTGGTGGAGGCACTAGGTTTGCCTATGGGGGTGGGATTAGATTAGGTTGGGTTATGGTGGAGGTATTGGGCTGGCCTGGAGAGGTAGGATTGGAATGGGATGGATTATGGTGGAGGTACAGGGTTGGCCTGGGGGGTAGGATTGGGATAGGTTGTGGTGGGGGTATTGGGTTGGCCTGGAGAGGTAGGATTGGAATGGGATGGGTTGTGGTGGAGTTACTGGGTTGGCCAGGGGCGTAGGATTGGGATGGGTTGTGGTGGAGGTATTAAGTTGGCCTGGAGATGTAGGATTGGAATGGGATAGGTTGTAGTGGAGGTACTGGGGGGTAGAATTGGATTGGGATGGGTTGTGGTGGAGGTACTGGGTTGGATTGGGATGGGTTGTGGTGGAGGTATTAGGTTGGCCTGGAGAGGTAGGATTGGAATGGGATGGGTTGTGGTGGAGTTACTGGGTTGGCCAGGGGGGTAGGATTGGGATGGGTTGTGGTGGAGGTATTAGGTTGGCCTGGAGATGTAGGATTGGAATGGGATGGGTTGTAGTGGAGGTACTGGGGGGTAGGATTGGATTGGGATGGGTTGTGGTGGAGGTACTGGGTTGGATTGGGATGGGTTGTGGTGGAGGTATTAGGTTGGCCTGGAGAGGTAGGATTGGAATGGGATGGGTTGTAGTGGAGGTACTGGGGGATAGGATTGGATTGGGATGGGTTGTGGTGGAGGTACTGGGTTGGCCAGGGGGGTAGGATTGGGATGGGTTGTGGTGGAGGTATTGGGTTGGCCTGGAGATGTAGGATTGGAATAAGATGGGTTATGGTGGAGGTACTGGGTTGGCCTGGGTTGAGGATTGGATTTGGATGAGCTCTGGTGGAGGGACTAGGTTGACCTGGTGGGGTTTGATTAGATTAAGATGGATTCTGGTGGAGGGACTAGGTTGGCCTGGGGGTTAGGATTGGATTGGGATTGGTTGTGGTGGGGGTATAGGGTTGGCCTGGGGGGTAGGGTTGGTTTGGGATTGGTTGTGGTGGGGGTATTGGGTTGGCCCTGGGGGGTAGGGTTGAATTAAGATGGGCTCTGGTGGAGGGACTAGGTTGGCCTGGGGGGTAGGATTGAATTAGGATGAATTGTGGTGGGTTGGCTTTGGGGGGGGGGGGGGTTGAGGATTGGCTTGCGATGGGTTATGGTGGAGGTATTGGGTTGGCCCAAATGCACAGTGGTAGCAAATTTTCAGGCATGTTGGTGAAAAATGGGTGTAGACTGCACTGTCGCTAAACACGGGTCTGGCTCCTACTTCCTAGACATGAACAATAGAACCCCGGGGACTTGTGTAGGGTCAGGAGACAGATTCGTCTCCTGGTGATATAGGAGTATATACCGTATACTGTACACATGCGGGCAGCAGGAAGTAGAAGATACTTTGGCTATACGTAAGCAATGCAGCAGAATGCTGGTGAACACGATGCCAGAACAGTGTGGGAATGCAGCAGACAAGGGGGAGGGGTGGAGGAGATCAGCACAGGTGGGGGAGGGGAAAGGCTGAGGAAACGTACAGAAAATGCTGTTAGAAAATAGCTTGAATTGAAGTAAACCTGGCAGAAAATGGGTAAGGTTGTGTATCATCAACGAAAGTCTACCACTAAAGGGTCATGACTTTCATTTTTGAGAAATAAAAAAAAATACAACCTTTACAATTAGTTGGGCAATCTACACGTTTGTGTATGTAATATATGGAATGGCGTACGTGGGAATTTTTCCCATTACTGACAAGTATTGTAAAAAATAAAGAGATATTGCCAAAAGTATTGGGACGACTGCCTTTGCACACACATGAACATTATTGACATCCCAGTCTTAGTCTGTAGGGTTCAATATTGAGTTGGCTCCGTCCTTTGCAGCTATACCAGCTTCACCTCTTCTGGAAAGGTTGTCCACAAGGTTTAGGAGGGTGTCTATGGGAGTGTTTGACCATTCTTCCAGAAAAGCATTTGTGAGGTCAGGCACTGATGGGGATGGGTTGTGGTGGAGGTACTGGGTTGGCCTGGGGGGTAGGATTGGCATTGGTTGTGGTGGAGGTATTAGTTTGGCCTGGAGAGGTAGGATTGGAATGGGATGGGTTGTGGTGGAGGTACTGGGTTGGCCTGGAGGTTAGGATTGGGATTGGTTGTGGTGGAGGTATTAGTTTGGCCTGGAGATGTGGAATGGATTGGGATGGGTTGTGGTGGAGGTACTGGGTTGGCCTGGGGGGTAAGATTGGGATGGGTTGTGGTGGAGGTATTAGGTTGGCCTGGAGATATAGGATTGGAATGGGATGGGTTGTAATGGAGGTACTGGAGGGTAGGATTGGAATGGGATGGGTTGTGGTGGAGGGTACTGGGTTGGCCTGGGGGGTAGGATTGGGATTGGTTGTGGTGGAGGTATTAGTTTGGCCTGGAGAGGTAGGAATGGGTTGTGGTGGAGGTACTGGGTTGGCCTGGGTGGTAGGATTGTGATGGGTTTTGGTGGAGGTACTAGGTTGGCCTGGAGATGTAGGATTGGAATGGGATGGGTTGTAGTGGAGGTACTGGGGGTAGGATTGGATTGGGATTGGTTGTGGTGGAGGTATTAGTTTGGCCTGGAGAGGTAGGATTGGAATGGGATGGGTTGTGGTGGAGTTACTGGGTTGGCCTGGGGGGTAGGATTGGGATGGGTTGTGGTGGAGGTATTAGGTTGGCCTGGAGAGGTAGGAATGGGATGGGTTGTAGTGCAGGTACTGGGGGGTAGGATTGGATTGGGATGGGTTGTGGTGGAGGTACTGGGTTGGCCTGGGGGGTAAGATTGGATTGGGATGGGTCGCAGGCTCTAATTCATCCCTAAGGTGTTCCTTAGGGTTGAGGTCAGACCAGTCAAGTTCCTCCACCCCAAACTCGCTCATCCATGTCTTTATGGACCTTGCTTTGTGCACTGGTCCAAATCATTTGGTGGAGGGGGGATTATGGTGTGGAGGGGGAGGGGGGATTATGGTGCGGGGTTGTTTTTCAAGGATTGGGCTTGGCCCCTTAGTTCCAGTGAAGGGAACTCTTAAGGCGTCGGCATACCAAGACATTTTGGAAAATTTCATGCTCCCAACTTTGTGGGAACAGTTTGGGGACGGCCCCTTCCTGTTCCAACCTGACTGCCCACCAGTGCACAAAGCAAGGTCCATAAAGACATGGATGAGCCAGTTTGGGGTGGAGGAACTGGACTGGCCTGCACAGAGTCCTGACCTCAGCAGGATAGAACACCTTTTGGAAGGAGTTGGCTTTGTGCACTGGTGTTCCATCATGTTGGAACAGGAAGAGGCCGTCCCCAAACTGTTCCCACAAAGTTGGGACAATTAAATTGTCCAAAATGTCTTGGTATGCTGATGCCTTAAGCGTTCCCTTCACTGGAACTAAGGGGGCCAAACCCAACCCCTGAAAAACAACCCCACACCATGATCCCCCCCTCCCCCACACCATGATCCCCCCTCCACCAAATGATTTGTCCCAGTGCACAAAGCAAGGTCCATAAAGACACGGATGAGCGAGTTTACGATGGAGGAACGTTACTGGCCTGCACAGAGTTCTGACCTCAACCCCATAGAACACCTTTGGGATGAATTAGATCGGAGACTGTGAGCCAGGCCTTCCCGTCCAACATCAGTGCCTGACCCCACAAATGCGCTTCTGGAAGAATGGCCAAACCATAGACACCCTCCTAAACCTTGTGAACGGCCTTCCCAGAAGAGTTGAAGCTGTTATAGCTGTAAAGGGCGGGGCCAACTCAACTAAGACTGGGAGGCCATTAAAGTTCATGTGTGTGTAAAGGCAGGTGTCCCAATACTTTTGGTAATATAGTGTGTGTGAAGTGGGACTCCTCCTAATACAGAGAAGTGCGGTGATATATGAGCTCTCCATACATCTTCCCACAGAACCGGTTCCTCAGCACGTGTACAGCCGAGTCCCCGAGATCAAAACACCATTTCATGTCACAAAGAACGTTCCTCCAGAAACCTCCCTCCGAATCTCCGGAAACTTCAGCAGCTCTCTGTAGAGGGCTCATGGGACATCTGAGAGCTCTCACTTCTGCTTTCTGTACTTTTCCAGCTCATCGAATTGAACGTTTAATAAAAAAACGCGACGCGGTCGGAGCTTCTCATTTTCAGATACGGGCTTTAAAAAAATCTGTACATTACCATCTCGAAACTGACCCCAATATGGCGGAATGTGGGCGTGGTATGACCTGAGATCGCATCACCTCTTTAATCACATGATTTCTTTATGTGTAAAAAAAAAATAACATTTAGGTCTCATTCGCACTAGCCGTTGAGGGGCATTAAAATCCCACGGTTAAGCCATGTTTTTCCCTCCCCCGCCCCAACTACTCCCTCTTTAGCTGCAGAGGCAGTGAGCGGATGTGTACACATGCCACAATGCTTTGGCAGGAATTATACCCCCTGACGCTTTTGGCAGGTGTAGCACCCACTGAGCACAAACCGTTCTTAAGCATGGTGCCTTCTCTACCCCACCCACCTTTTTGAGAGTCCTATTGGGCGCAATGGGTCAGTCGGGGCTGTGACGTTATCACAGGCTGTAACATCATCGGGGGAGCTGCAACGTCCTCTGGGGAGCTGCGACGTCCTCTGGGGGCCTGTGACATCATCTGGGGGGCTGTGACGTCATCATGGGGCTGTGACGTTATCACAGGCTGTGACGTCCTCTGGGGGGGCTGTGATATCCTCTGGGGGGGCTGTGACATCATCTGAGGGGGCTGTGACGTCCTCTGGGGGGGGCTGTGACATCCTCTGGGGGGGCTGTGATGTCCTCTGGGGGTGCTGTGACATCATCTGGGGGGGCTGTGACGTCATCACAAGGCTGCGATGTCATCACGGGCAGCAATGTAATAACCGCGCTGGGCGGAGCGGAGTCCTTTAAGGAATTCAGGCTGCAGTAGGAGTACACTAGCAGTCCTATGGGGCGCAATGTGTCATCGGGGGGGGGGGGGGGGCTGTGACGTCATCTGGGGGGCTGTGACGTCCCCACAAGGCTGCAATATCATCACGGGCTGCGATGTAATAACCGCGCTGGGCGGAGCGGAGTCCTTTAAGGAATTCAGGCTGCAGTAGGATTACACTAGCAGTCCTATGGGGCGCAATGCGTCATCAGGGGGGCTGTGACGTCATCACGGGGCTCTGATGTTATGGACTCTGACGTCCTCAGGGGCTGCAACGTCACCAGGGGTTCTGCGACGTCCTCAGGGGTTCTGCGACGTCATCGCGGGCTGTGACGTAATAACAGGCTGCGACGTCACCGCGCTGGGTGGAGCAGAGTCCTTTAAGGAATTCAGTAGGAGTACACTTGCAGTCCTATGGGGCGCAATGCATCATCAGGGGGGCTGCGTCGTCAGGGGCTTGCAACGTCATCAGGGGGGCTTGCAACGTCATCAGGGGGGCTGTGACGTCGTCAGGGCCTGTGACGTCATCACGGGCTGTGACTTAATCAGAGGCTGCGACGTCACCATGCTGGGTGGAGTCCTCAGGGAATTCAGGCTGCAGTAGGAGTTCACAAGCAGACGAGACGGAGAGACGTTCCCTCTGAAGCTGTACACTTGTAGAGCCATTATTCTTTTGTTTACTTGTGAGTGCGTTTTACATTCTTTTTTTTAATAATAAATGGGCACTATGGGCAAATCTTTATATTTATTCTTTGCTTCACTCTCGCCTCTCAAGAGTTAAAGCTCAATCGATAAAGCAGCGTTTAGCCACTTGCTGCCTCGCAACGTACCAGTATGTCATGGGACTTTCGGTGGTTCTACTGGGATGATGCCCCCTCCCGGCACCTTCCTGGACATTCCTGTTCTGCCTGCTGACCATAAAGCTGATTGGGGTCTGGAATGGCCTCCATCCTCTCTATGGTCTAAGAAGCAGGAAGTGATGAGCCTTTTGTGACCGGTTGTAAACAAATCATTACTGGTTTGGAAAAAAGCATTGAATCACAATGATCTTGGTATGATCCAAAGCTTTTAAGGCAGAGGAGAGATCTGGGATCTCTTCAAAGTGGCCAAGATCATACAGCGGTTTAACCGGTTTAACAGGACAGACCTCGCCATGGTCGACCCAAGAAGTTAAGTGCACGTGCTCGGCTTCATATCCAGAGGTTGTATTTGAGTGTGTCTTGTCTACAGTCCAGCATGGTGGTGGGAGTGTCATGGTCTGGGGCTGCATGAGTGCTGCCGGTGACTTGTCGGTATTGTTCCCCTATCCAGATGGTTCCTGTAAGGACTGCGCAGGCGCAATCCTTGCCGACGGAAATCTCCGAACCTCGGCCGGCATCCAGGCTCATTCCTTAACATCCCTGTGGATTGGAGGATGTTAAAAAAAGAGCCAGGAGGCTGAGCGAGCGGAGCCGACTGGCCACTTTCCTCAAATTCCTTGTCGCCCTGGATGCCGGCCGAGGTTCGGAGATTTCCGTCGGCAAGGATTGCGCCTGCGCAGTCCTTACAGGAACCATCCTGATAGCCGGAACCATATTGGCAGATCACTGGCACTGGGGGAGCTACAGATCATTGAGGGAACTATGAATGCCATTATGTACTGTGACATACTGAAGCAGAGCATGACCCCCCTCCCTTGAGAGACTGGACTGCAGGGTAGTATTCCAACATAACCACCCCAAGCACAGCTCCAAGACCACCACTGCCTTGCTAAAGAAGCTGAGGGTAAAGGTGATAGACAGGCCAAGCATGTCTCCAGACATAAACCCTATTGATCATCTGTGGGGGATCCTCAAACGGAAGGGGGAGGAGCGCAAGATCTCTAACATCCACCAGCTCCGTGATGTCGTCATGGAGGAGGGGGAAGAGGACTCCAGTGACAACCTGTGAAGCTCTGGTGACCTCCATGCCCAAGAGGGTGAAGGCAGTGCTGGAAAATTAATGGTGACCACACAAAATATTGCCACTTTTGGGCCCAAGTTGGACTTTTTCACTTAGGGGGTGTACTGACTTTTGTTGCCAGCAGTTTAGACATGAATGGCTGTGTGTTGAGTTATTTTGAGGGGACAGCAAATTTACACTGTTATGCAAGCTGTACACTCACTACACAACATTGTAGCAAAGTGTCATTTCACATGAAAAGATGGAAGAAAATATTTACAAAAATGTGAGGGGTGTACTTACTTTTGTGAGATACTGTCCAGGATAGGGGTGATTTCCATGGAGTGAGTGGCAATACAACGCCTCCTCACTGCTGTCTGAAGAGCGATGTGCGTTCAGATCAAAGCAAGGGTAAAACGAGCCCTTAGAGGGGGCAGTATTGTACCAAATGGGTTTGGATGGGTTGTGGTGAAAAAAAAGACTACATATCCCATGGTACCTTGCTGCCTGAAAGCTGCCATTTCTGTACTGACTCCGCCTTCTGAATCTCCTCCTCCTCAGCGCCTCCTGTAGTTTTGAAGGCCAGCTATGTGAAATGTGTGACACTGCAGTATAGTGACTCCCAGAATTGAAGACCGTAAATATGTGGGCGTCGTCTCACAAAGTAAGATTAATGGGCGTCGGTTAGAAAATAATTTACATATAATGTAGAAATGGAGATCAGATTTTATATTTTAACCCCAGATAGACTTTTAATTGATCGTTTTTCCTTCCTTATTTTCAGGTCCAGCTGTGGCATATCCAGAAGGATTACCCCCAGAACATGCAGACGGCCCGCCGTCCGGTGAGTACAAACACGTCTACCGACCATAAACGCGCACCCTCAGACACTCTGCAGAGGGACTCTTCTATTATAAGCCAGTTATTTATTATGTTGTCTCAGACCGAGAACAGCGGTACAGTACAATCCTTTCATGGCGTATTACCAATTCTGTGTTTTAATACCGTGGGACCTCGGAATACGAGCATATTATCTGTTCCAGGAGAATAAGCACTCGCAATCAAAGCGAGTTTCCCCATTGAAGTCAATGGAAAAGAAAATCATTGGTTCCGCATTGACTTCAATGGCCTCGGAAACGGGCCGGAAAGGCCCGAGGACAGTTCAGCTGACCTCGGAAAGACTTCGTTCTCTAGTCTTTCCGAGGTTAGCCAAGCTGTCCTCGGGCCTTTCCATGCATTTACGAACGGCGACCCACACGGTTTAGGAGATATTTGCCAAAAGGAATACACAGTTGTCTACGGCGCAGGCGCACTGAGAATGCCGGTTTTCTCAATGGCTAATGCTTCGCCGCAGCGATCACTAGACTAGCATACTAGCTCATTATGCCTTTGTCTTGCAGGTTTTTTTTTTTGGGGGGGGGGGGGGGTTTACAACCGCTTTAAGTGGAAACAGGGTCCATTTGCATCCTCGCTGTACCCATTTGCAGCCCTTGCTGTGCCCATTTGCAGCCCTTGCTGCGCCCATTTGCAGCCCTTACTGTGCCCATTTGCAGCCCTTACTGTGCCCATTTGCAGCCCTTACTGTGCCCATTTGCAGCCCTCGCTGTGCCCTTTTGCAGCCCTCGCTGTGCCCTTTTGCAGCCCTCGCTGTGCCCTTTTGCAGCCCTCGCTGTGCCCTTTTGCAGCCCTCGCTGTGCCCTTTTGCAGCCCTTACTGTGTCCATTTGCAGCCCTTAATGTGTCCATTTGCAGCCCTTACTGTGCCCTTTTGCAGCCCTTACTGTGCCCATTTGCAGCCCTTAATGTGTCCATTTGCAGCCCTTACTGTGTCCTTTTGCAGCCCTTACTGTGTCCTTTTGCAGCCCTCACTGTGCCCTTTTGCAGCCCTCACTGTGTCCATTTGCAGCCCTTGCTGTTCCCTTTTACCGTGATGTCCCATTGTTTTCAATGGGAAGGAGCGGTGGAGGAGCGGTAAACACACCGCTCCAAAGATGCTGCTGGCAGGACTTTTGGAGCGGTCCTGCCAGGGCATCTCCTCGGTGTGAAAGCCTCGCTGTGCCCATTTGCACCCTCGCTGTGCCCTTTTGTAGCCCTTACTGTGCCCTTTTGTAACCCTTTAGGCCCCTTTCACACGTGCGGGTCTCAGCTGACACCCGTCATCGTCCGCCTCCGCAAACATCCGATTTTGCAGACGGAAGAAGATCCTATTTTTTTCATCCGTCTGCAGAGCGGATTGGATGAACACAGACATACGGTCCGTGTTCATCCGCTCCCCCCATAGGGGAGAGCGGAGAAAAGAGAGGGGGCGGTCCCTGCACAGTGTACGGAGACTGCCCTGTCATCCGCCAGCTCAGCGGGGATCAACGGGAGCGATCCCCGCTGAGCTTACGGAGCTTACTGATCCGCCCTGCGTGAAAGGGGCCTTACTGTGCCCTTTTGTAGCCCTTACTGTGCCCTTTTGCAGCCCTTACTGTGCCCATCTGCAGCCTCCCGTACCTTGTTCCAAGTTTTACCACCTTCTCTCACTGTGTTTACTGTAGACGGCGGCCGTTGCCGGGTGTATTGCGCATGCGCGAGCACGTCCTTTGTCCAACGCACGATAATCCCCCATCGCACACAGCAAGAAAGACGTTCTCTTGGACGTGCTCGTGCTCGCACATGCGCAGTACACCCGGCAACGGCTGCTGACTAGGGTGACCACATTTCCAAACTATCATCCAGGGACACCCCCCCCCCCCTTTCCCAAAAATCAGCTTGTGCTGTAACGAACCACAGTACAGTGATTGGACACAAGAGGCGGGATTTATGATTTCTCCAATCACAAGCAGGGGGGGGCGGGGATTGTGCTCCTCCAGGCATTCCGGGCCAGGACAAGTACTGTCAGTGAGTAAAGCAGTGATGTGGCGGCCTTTTTTTTTTTTTTTTTAGGACATCAGATTGGCCTGGGGGAGGGGCTGTGTCAGTTACATTCCGGGACACTGTATTGTCCTGGAATTGAAGGTACCCGGGACAGATACGCAAAATGCGGGACTGTCGCGGGAGCAATGCGGGACTGTCTCTGGCAATGCGGGACTGTCTCTGGCAATGCGGGACTGTCTCGGGCAATGCGGAACTGTCTCGGGCAATGCGGGACTGTCTCGGGCAATGCGGCACTGTCTCGGGCAATGCGGGACTGTCTCGGGCAATGCGGGACACATGGTCACCCTACTGCTGACTAGTTAACACAGCGCTGACTCAGATTTTTCAGCATAAAAAACTCGGCCTATACTCGGGTATATACGGTACCTATGATAAGAATTACAGACCCCTACATGCTTTGTAAGTGGGGAAAACCTGCAAAATCTCCTCCTCCCTGTACAGCTTCAGAGGAGGTGTCCCTCTGCTCTCCATGCTCCTTCCTGCGGACACACAACACCCCCCCTCCCCCCCCCTCCTCCCATCCCCCAGTCCCTTTGTCTGAGTACACATCTGGATCTGGTTGAGTCCCGGTAATGGTGCACGTTGCCCTCTTCCCCTACATGCACAAACAAGCTCTTCATGTTTATAGAAAGTATTCCGATCCTGTGCAGCAACACGTGAGGATCGACACAAATAATAACCAGCATAATAAAGCGCAGGCCTGCCAGCGAGCCGCCCAATCAGGTTTATGGGCTGAATTTCAGGCACAGATCGACGGGAAGGTCACAGATAACGTGTTCCTTCAACCAAACGGGTTCATGCCAACTGTATCCCACACTCCTCACCAGTCTCCTTGGAGTTTAATGAGTGCCCTGTGCAGGGAGGGGGGTGTAACGCCTCTTCTGATTGGTGGAGTTCTGCGCCAGAAAGTTAATGACTGGGGGGCGCCGCTTCTGAGCACACAGGAACAGAGACATGCTCTAATCTGCCTGTGTGTGTGTGTGTATGGGGCCACGAAGTGCAACACGGCTTGTAGGTACTGATGCATGGAGGCTCCTGATGGGCATGGAGAACATATGTTGGGCCCTCACCTTTTGTGTTTTGGGCTCTCAGGATAACAAAGCGACCCAGCCTATCTACAACGGGTGTCATCAGGGCAGCCTTCAGAAATTTTGGGGGCCCCCCAAAAGACAGCTTTAAGTCTGCCCCCCCCCCCCCCCCCCCAGGCCCAACTACCAACATTCACCAGGGCCCACCCCACTGGTCATTCTACCAAATCCGCCCACTGGCCATCCCGCTAAGCCAAATCCAGCAAAGAGAGAGCCCCATATATTGAGCAAAGAGACATCCCCCACATATTGAGCAAAGAGACATCCCAATCCAACAAAAGAGATTGCCCCATATATTCAGCAAAGAGGCATCCCCCACATATTGAGCAAAGAGACATCCCAATCCAGCAAAGAGACTTCCCAACCCAGCAAAGAGATGGCCCCATTTATTCAGCAAAGAGACATCCCTCACATATTGACCAAAGAGACAGCCCAACCCAGCAAAGAGACAGCCCAGCAAAGAGACAGCCCAACCCAGCAAAGAGGTGGCCCTATATATTGGGCAGAAAGACATCCCCACATATTGAGCAAAGAGGCACCCTAATCCAGCAAAGACATGGCCCCATATATTCAGCAAAGAGACATCCCCCACATATTGAGCAAAGATTCTTCCCAACCCAGCAAAGAGAGAGCCCCATATTTTGAGCAAAGAGACAGCCCAACCCAGCAAAGAGACATCCAAATCCAGCAAAGAGATGGCCTCATATATTGAGCAAAGAGACATCCCCACATATTGAGCAAAGAGACATCCCAATCCAGCAAAGATATGGTCCCATTTATTCAGCAAAGAGACATCCCTCACATATTGAGCAAAGAGACATCCCCATATATTCAGCAAAGAGACATCCCGATATATATTCAGCAAAGAGACATCCCCACATATTGAGCAAAGAGACATCCCAATCCAGCTAAGAGACATCCCCCACATATTGAGCAAAGAGACTTCCCAACCCAGCAAAGAGACTTCCCAACCCAGCAAAGAGACTTCCCAACCCAGCAAAGAGACTTCCCAACCCAGCAAAGAGACTTCCCAACCCAGCAAAGAGACTTCCCAACCCAGCAAAGAGACTTCCCAACCCAGCAAAGAGACTTCCCCACATATTGAGCAAAGAGACAGCCCAACCCAGCAAAGAGACTTCCCAACCCAGCAAAGAGACATCCCAACCCAGCAAAGAGACATCCCAATCCGGCAAAGAGGTGGCCCTATATATTGGGCAGAAAGACATCCCCACATATTGAGCAAAGAGGCACCCTAATCCAGCAAAGACATGGCCCCATATATTCAGCAAAGAGACACTCCCCACATATTGAGCAAAGAGACTTCCCAATCCAGCAAAGATTCTTCCCAACCCAGCAGAGAGAGAGCCCCATATTTTGAGCAAAGAGACAGCCCAACCCAGCAAAGAGACATCCAAATCCAGTAAAGAGATGGCCTCATATATTGAGAAAAGAGACATTCCCACATATTGAGCAAAGAGACTTCCCAACCCAGCAAAGAGACTTCCCAACCCAGCAAAGAGAGAGCCCCATATTTTGAGCAAAGAGACATCCCTTTGAGTACATTGGCTCACTCTACAGCCACCTTGCTTTAGCAATTGCTAGTTACTACAGCAACAACAACCCTGTCTTTTTGGTTGGGGTCTGGGTGGCCGGGCCCCCTACATGTGTATGGGCTGTGTCTCCCCCCCCCCCGACGGCAGCCCTGGGTGTCGCTGTGAATGCCAGGCTGTTTAGGGGTCTGTTGTAATTATGAAACCTTTAGCCCAGGTTCACACTGGGCTGCGGGAGTGAAGCCGTGCGAGTTCAGCTGAACCATTTCACTCCCGCTGACAGTCCCGATTTCGGCCGCGATTACAGAGACATCTGTGCAGGTTTCTGCACAGATGTCAATGTAAATCGCGGGCCGAAATCGCAAAAAGTAGTACAGAGACTACCTTTTGAAATCGGTGCAGTGCCGCAGATGCAGCGTCGCACCGATTAGGACGGTGCCATTGCCAGCAATTTGCGGCAAATACCGCCAATTTGACATGCCAGGCCTAGGCTTATACTTGAGTCAATACGTTTTCTCAGTTCTTTGTGGGCAAATTCGGTGCCTCGGCTTATATTCGGGTCGGCTTATACTCGAGTATATATAGGTAGATTCAGAAAGAGTTAGGCCGGCTTATCAATAGATAAGCCGACCTAACTCTGAATCTACGCCGGCGTTTGTTTAAGTGTATGCTCAAACAGAGATACGCTTAAACAAAGCTAAGATAGGCCGGCTTGCGCCGTTCTATCTTAGCTTGCAATTTTTCGGATGGCCGCTAGGTGGCGCTTCCATTGCGGCCGGCGTAGATTATGTAAATGAGCTTTTACGCCGATTCCCGAACGTACGCGAGCCCGCCGCAGTCGATTAACGTCGTTTCCGTAAGGCCTTAGGCGGCCTAAAGTTATTCCACCTATGAGGTGGAATAACAATGTTAAAGTATGGCCGCCCTTACCGCCGCGAGGTTCGAATTTTTTACGTCGTTTGCGTAAGTCGTCCGCGAATCGTTTACGTCCACGTCGAAATCAATAGGCCCGTACGGCATACTTAGCCGCAATGCGCCCTGGGAAATGTAGGTGCCCGGCGCATGCGCAGTGTCAAAAAACGTGAGGTCAAGCCTCATTTCCATACAACACGCCCCCCTCCAAGTCGTTTGAATTAGGCGCCCTTACGCCCGCTCGTTTGAGGCTACGCCGCCGTAGATTAGCAGGTAAGTAGTTTGAAAATCACTACTAGCCTAGTTAATTTACGGCGGTGTAGCCTAAACAGGCTAGGCTACACCGCCCTAAAGTTAAGCCCATCTACCTGAATCTACCTAAAAGTCTTGCAGATGCAACCGGCCCTTTTGAGGACACTCATAATTCCGATGCAGCCTGCAATGAATGTTGAGTTTGTACAGAATAAAATAAATTGTACGGCTTTCAGAGGATAGCAGCCAGCAAAGTGGGGAAACGTTGTATTTGCAAACCTGCTCGATTGATGTATAGCCTGTGGTGTAATATTTTTTTCTTGTTGCGTTTTCAGCCCCCGGCTCTGCCGAGCGTCCAGGACAGAAGAGGAAGCTTCCCAGTCCGCAGCATTCATCCAATGGACACTCCCCTCCGGACGCCTCCGCCAGCCCCAGTAAAAAGAAAAAGAAGCCGGGAATGTTGAACAGTCACAATAAGGACCAGGTATGGCCGGTGATTGGCATCGTATGGCTCTCTTTGTCCTGTGTATGCAAAGTGTCACGACTGCCACCAAACATAACCAATATTTTATATTTTTTCACATCCATTGAGGGACACAGGAAGTCTTTAACTACTTGCCGACCTGCCGCCGTCGTTTTACGGCGGCAGGTTGGCTCCCCTGCGCGAGAGCCCGTAGCTCTACGTCGGCTCTCTCACAGGATACTGCGCGTGCCCGGCAGGCGCGATCGCCGCCGGGCACCCGCGATTGCTCGTTACAGAGCGGGGACCGGGAGCTGTCAGGGGGGGAAATGCTGATCCTCTGTTCATACAATGATTCAAATAGCTAGGAAGACTTATTCCTGCAAGGTCCATCATCGGAACTCCCACCCTAGGAGTTTCTCCATTGTGAAGAATCCTCTCCTACCCGCAACTGGGTCTTGACCAGAGGTTGCTTCTCGGCACGGTCAAATGTCAAGTCGCAGCCCTATCTATTCTGTTTCAAAGACCTTTGGCTCCTCGCTTCTTGATTAGGACCCTTTTGTACAGGGAGACCTCCACCGAAACTCCACCCCCGTTCAATCCCCTGTGACTCTATGCAATCTGAATTTGGTTCTGTCTGCTCATCGGGACTTGCCATTTGAACACATTAGACACATTCCTTTTTCTACTGTCACCCTCAAGGTAGGTACACTTTGTACCCATCACCTCTCCAACACGAGTGTCTTAACCGGTAGACTTTTCCTACAAAGACCCTTTTCTGGTTTTCCGTAGGGACAAGGTGTTGAAGCCCAGGGCTTCCTTCTTGTCTAGGATAGTTTCTGCCTTTCACCTATATGACTTCACGAAAAAGGAAATCCCAACCCCCCCCCCCCCCCAAGTCATTTCTCTCATCCATTACTTTTTTATGAAGCATTGATATCCTTTTTTTGTCACCCCAGATGGTCCCCGTATCGTTTTTCAGAGGGTCTTTGACAAACTTTGAGGAGGTATAATGTCATTTACTGAAAACCTCGGAACCCAGGGCAATTATATCAATCCAATCTAAAGCACATTTGCCGATTAAACTACCTTTTAATTTCAATAACGCAAGGATAGGCAACTACACACCTAAAACAGTCCCCAAAGCCAGACTCCCAGTTCCAAATGCTGACCCACCGTGCCACAACCGCATGCATCGCACATGCCCGCTGGTGTGGCACCATTCACTGGGGGGAAGAAAACCTGAATGCCGCACTCCAGAAAGAGCACGAGTATCAAACTGATGAAAGCTGCTTTAGCTCGGCTCCATCCGGGCCACGCTCCCGATGTATTTCACCCTGCACACAGGGCTTAGTCATAGAGGTATGGGGATTTCCACGCCTCCCCCTTGGTGTGTGAGTCACCAGATTGGGATGGAGACCTGGAACCCAAAAATTTCTAGTTGTATGGCCCCTTTCACTGGGGGGGGGGGATCAGAATGCTGCACTCCCGAAAGAGCCCCGAGTAGCAAACTGATGAAAGTGGCTCCATCTGGGTCGCGCCTCCGACTCGTTTTGCCCTGCACACAGGAGTCATGGAGGTATGGGGATTTCCACACGGGCCTCCTTCTTGTGTGAGTCACCAGATTGGGATGGAGACCTGGAACCCTAGGCTTTCTAGTTGTATGGCCCCTTTCACTAGGGGAAGAAAATCAGAATGCCGCTCTCCCAAAAGAGCCTGAGTAGCAAACTGACGAAGGCAGCTTCATCTTGGCTCCAATTGGGTTATGCACCGACGCGTTTTGCCCTGCACACAGGAGTCATAGAGGTGGGGAATTCCATGCCAGGCCCCCTCTTTGTGTGGGTCACCAGATACTGTTGGTTTGGAGAGCTAGAATGGCACCCTAAGCTTTCCAATTGTATGGCCCCCCTGTTCACCGAGGGGGAAGAAAACTTGAATGCCGTACTCCCGAAAGGACCAGAGTAGCAAACTGATGAAAGCGGCTTCAGCTTGGCTCCTTCCGTGCCATGCCCCGATGCGTTTTGTCCTGCACACAGGGCTAGGTTATGGAGGCAGGGATTTTAATGCCGGTCCCCTCCCTGTGTGCGACACCAGGATGGAGACCTGGAGCAGAACTCTTAGTTGTATGGTCCCATTCACTAGGGGGGGGGTTAGCTTTTGCTGCAGCTGTGAAGCAAAGCATCTTGGCTGCGGCATGTGTACAGACATGAGCAGTTGTGTGCCTTTGCTTAGGTGGGGGGTTGGTAAAACCGTGGCTCAACCGCCTACTTTTCTGACCCGTTGGCTGCACATCTGAATTGGTTCTTAATAATGAATACAAAGCTGCATTACTTTGTAATCTCCTTTATCTGCCCGGAGATCAGCTTTAAAAAAAGGCGTGAAACCAATTTACATGTTGATACTTTATATGTTTTACTAAGAACAATACCAATTACAGAGGTACAAACAGTCCCAGCCGGCTGCCGCCTGGGATTACAGACACCTAGAGACGCTGCCAAATTACACGTGCCCAATGAGACTTTCTGATTCTTACTTTTAAAACAATGACGCCGTGAATGTTGTTCCCTTTTCCAAAACAAAGTACAGCCGTGGCCAAAAGTTTTGAGACGACTGACACAAATATGTAAATCTTCACAAAGTCTTCTGCTTCAATGTTTTATGATGGCAGTGTTCATATACAGCGGAACCTCGGATTACGAGCATATAATCCGTTCCAGGAGAATGCTCCTAATCCAAAGCACTCGCGTATCAAAGCGAGTTTCCCCGTTGAAGTCAATGGAAACAAAATAATTACCGTATTTATGGGGGTATACAGCGCGCCGGCGTATAACGCGCACCCCAAGCTTAGAAAGGTAGTTAAAGGAAAAAAAAGAAAACTTAAATTTTTGCCCTTCGTCCATCGGCAGCCTTGTCCGGCGTCCGTCTGCGGCCTTGCGCAGGGTCCGTCCAGCCTTGTGGGTGTCCGTCTGCGGCTTTGGAGGTGTCTGTCTGCGGCCTCCATCCAGGTGTCCTCCTCCGTCCAGCGTGTCTGTCTGCGAGTCCATCCGCATCTTGCCCGGGGTTGCAGCGGTGTTTGTTTTTGGATTTGGCGCTGAAGTGCTTTGTGAATACTGCTCTTGCCTCTCTGTTACGTCGGCGTAGCGCATATGAGATGCGCTACGCCCGCTCAAAGATACGCCGCTGTACGTGAATCCGGGCCTATAAATTTTGCGCAAACCAATCGATAAACGCTTATTGCGATTTTTTTTTTTTTTTTTTACAAAAAATATGTAGAAGAATATCGGACTAAACTGAGGGAAAAAATAATTTTTTTATATATTTTTGGGGGATATTTATTATAGTAAAAAATATTGAATTTTTTTTCAAAATTGTCGCTCTATTTTTGTTTTATAGCGCAAAAAGTAAAAACCGCAGAGGTGATCAAATACCACCAAAAGAAATTTCTATTTGTGGGAAAAAAAAGGACGCCAATTTTGTTTGGGAGCCACGTCGCACGACCGCGCAATTGTCAGTTAAAGCGACGCAGTGCCGAATCGCAAAAACTGACCAGGTCCTTTACCTGCATTTTGGTCCGGGTCTTAAGTGGTTAAATGTAACCGTATTGCTACACTTAGAGGCGTCTCTCTTCTCTTTTATACTCATATGTGACATGACGCTGCTCTTATATCAAGACATTGCTTGTATATCAAGTCAAAATTAATTTAAAAAAGTGTTCTTGTCTTGCAAAACGCTCTCAAACCAAGTTACTCTCAAACCAAGTTACTCTCAAACCAAGGTTTTACTGTAATGCTACCTCCGTATCCCATAGTAACGTCTGATAAAAAAAAAAATCCCAAAACACTGAGGCAGCCGACTTTGTGAAAATTTTATATATTTCTCAAAACTTTTGGCCACGGCTGTACATTGTGTTTTTGTTTGTTCCACTGTTCAGAATGGAGTATGCGATTCCTGCGTGGGAGTAAAGTAGTATGGCGGGGGCTGTATTTAGTCTGATGGGTACAACTTGTGGGGACCCCCCCTCCCCCGCCGTCAGGAGGAAATGCATTGTTGATGGATATTTCAGTATTTTGTTGCTTTCATTTTGCTGGACTTTTTCATTGTTTTTATTTTCTTGTGTCGTGTTCTTATTTCTTTTGTTTTTTATTTTAACTGCATTAAGAAATGTTTTTGTTTTTCTGTGCACTGCCTGGCTGAGATTTCACCAAATGCATTAAACGATCGACCGGCTTTCACCGGGTTATTTCCGATTCTGCTGCCAGTATGACTCATTTTGGTGGAGCTCATAGCAAATAATCCACATCTGATTGGATTCCTGACCTTTTCCTTCACACTTGGGGCCCCGTTTACAGCACGGCTCACATTTAGGGGCCCATTCACACTAGGAACTGCATGTGGATCTCGCTGCGCATTCACCTGTGCGATTCACTTGTGCCGTGCGATTTCAGGCGATTCATTGTGAATGGACTGAAATCGCACCAAGTCGACAGGCATGTACTGTTTTTGGAAAATGCAGCTCAGCCGGGTCGCATGTTACATTTTTACCATGCAGTCCGGTGCTGGCAAACGTTGGCTTTCCACGGACACCTGCTGAAGATCACAAGGGCGGTACGATTTGAAAGCGGCGCAGCAAACCGTCACTGTTTAATTGTGTGCAGCTGAGGCTGCAGAGAAGGAGATTAAAGCGGAGTTCCGCCTAATTTTTAAAGTCGGCACCTACAAATACTGCAGCTGCTGACTTTTAAAATAAGGACACTTACCTGTCCAGGGCACCGGCAAAGTCGGCACCCGAAGCCGATCTGTCCCTCGGTTCTCGGGTGCTGCCGCCTTCATCTTCGGTAGGGTAATCAGGATGTGAAGCCTTGCGGCTTCACTTCCTGGTTCCCTACTGCGCATGCACGACTCGCGCTGCACTATCCCACTGGTCCCTGATGTCTTCTGGGACCCGTGTGTCTCCCAGAAGACAGCGGGGGGGGGGGGCAGAGAAGGCACCGGAGGTGGCATAGATACCCGCAGGTGGCTCAGGTATCTATGCCCAGAAGTGGGAGCAAAATATCTATATTACACAGGTATCTGCTCCCCCCCCCCCCTGAAAGGTGCCAAATGTGACACTGGAGCGGGGGAGGATTCCAAAAAGCGGAAGTTCCATTTTTGGATTTTTTTTTGGTGGAACTCCACTTTAAAGTGATATTAAAGTCTTCTTTTTTTTTGTTGTTTCAAAATAACAAACAATTTATACTTTGCCTGCTCTGTGTAATGGTTTTGCACAGAGCAGCCCAGATCCTTCTCTTTTGGGGTCCCTCTTCGGTACTCCTGGCCCCTCCCTCCTGTTCATTGCCCCCACAGCAAGCAGCTTGCTATGGGGGCACCCGGTATGAGCCGCAGCTCCATGTTCTTCCTCCCTCCTTCCTCCCTTCCTCTTCTTCTTCCTACTTCCTCCCTTCCTCTTCTTCTTCCTACTTCCTCCCTTCCTCTTCTTCCTCCCTCCTTTCTCGCTTCCTCTTCTTCCTCGCTTCCTCCTCTTTCTCGCTTCCTCCCTCTTCTTCCTCCCTTCTTCCCTTCCTCTTCTTCCTTCCTCTTCTTCCTCCCTCTTCCCTTCCTCTTCTTCCTCCCTCTTCCCTTCCTCTTCTTCCTCCCTCTTCCCTTCCTCTTCTTCCTCCCTCCTCCTTCCTATTCTTCCTCCCTCCTCCTTCCTCTTCTTCCTTCCTTCCTTCCTTCCTTCCTTCCTTCCTTCCTCCCTCCTCCTTCCTCTTCTTCCTCCCTTCCTCTTCTTCTTCCTCCCTTCCTCTTCTTCTTCTTCCTCCTCCTTCCTCTTCCTTCCTCTTCTTCCTCCCTCCTCCTTCCTCTTCTTCCTCCCTCCTCCTTCCTCTTCTTCCTCCCTTTCTCTTCTTCCTCCTTCTTCCTCCCTTTCTATTCTTCCTCCTTCTTCCTCTTCTTCCTCCCTCCTCCTTCCTCTTCCTCCTTCCTCTTCTTCCTCCCTTTCTCTTCTTCTTCTTCCTCCTCCTTCCTCTTCTTCCTCCCTCTTCCCTTCCTCTTTTTCCTCCCTGATTCCTCTACTTCCGCCTTCCTCCCTTCCTCTTCTTCCTCCTTCCTTCCTCCCTTCCTCTTTTTCCTCCTCCCTTCCTCTTCTTCTTCCTTCTTCCTCCTTCTTCCCTCCCTCTTCTTCCTCCCTTTTCCTTTCCTCTTCTTCCTCCTTCCTCCCTTCCTCTTCTTCCTCCTTCCTCCCTTCCTCTTCTTCCTCCTTCCTCCCTTCCTCTTCTTCCTGATAGTGATTGGTCGGTAGAAGGATGACTATGGGTGTCAGCCAGGCATTGTACTTCTCACACGCATGCATGTCGTTTTAATATATGATTTTGCTTATTGTACGTTTGACATTTTTTGTTGCAGTCTTTTGTCCATGCACATGTGTTTTGAACCCAATCCTGTCTCTCTCTTGCCTACATTTCAGTCAGAGCTAAGACATGGTCCGTTTTACTATATGAAGCAGCCACTCACCACAGACCCTGTTGATGTTGTACCGCAGGACGGGCGCAATGACTTCTACTGCTGGGTTTGTCACCGAGAAGGTCAAGTTCTATGCTGTGAGCTCTGCCCAAGAGTTTATCACGCTAAGTGTCTGAAACTGAACGCTGAGCCTGAGGGCGACTGGTTTTGTCCTGAATGTGAGGTGAGGCCCCACCGCCATGAATCGCGCTTTCATTATCGGACAGGAGAACTCCAGGCTTGGGTATTCATTATCCACACCCAGAAAAAAAAGACAAAACATCCTCTCCTTGCAGCAACTTTGATTGACTTCTAGCTCTTGCTGAGTTCCTTTTTTTTTTGAAACGCCGCATTAGAAATGTAGTTCCTGTGCATACAGCCAACCAATCAGCAGCAGGTATTGCACTACGTCAAATGTTGCCGCAATTGGCTTTAATTGTTGCACAACTGTCGCATTGATAACATTTAAGATGTGACTTTCGTGCGACTCGGGAGAGTTCACATTGCAGTCTATGGCACTCAGGTCGCACCAAAGTAGTGCAGGATCCTTTATGAATATAAAGAGGTGTTCCGACCCAAAAAAAAAAAACATACACACATACTGCAGCTGCTGGCTTTTAATAAATGGACACTTACCTGTCCTGGAGTCCAGCGATGTCGGCACCTGAGCTGATGTTTCCATCAGATGTCGGGTGCATGCCGCTGCCATTGCAGGTAAGGGAACACGGCAGTCTAGCCTATCACTGGGAACCCTACTGTGCATGCGCGAGGCCCCGCTCCTCTCTCCTATTGGCCCAGCGTCCGGGAAAGGAGGAGGGAGCCCCGTGGCCTGGACTCACGGAAGTATCACCCCCCCACCCTCCGAAAGGTGCCAATTGTGGCACTGGAGGGAGGGAGGGATCCGATGAGCGGAAGTTCCACTTTAGGGTGGAAGTACTCCGCAAATAGATTTCAATGGACTGCGACTTTATGGGGTTGATTTGCTAAAACCTGAGAGTGCAAAATCTGGTGCAGCTGTGCATGGTAGCCAATCCGCTTCTAACGTCAGCTTGTTCAATTACAGGGGTTGTAAACCCTCAAGGTTTTTCACCTTAATGCATTCTATGCTTTAAAGCGGATGTGCCATGGGGAAAAAATATTAAAAGCCAGCAGCTACAAATACTGCAGCTGCTGACTTTTAATATTAGGACACTTACCTGTCCTGGAGTCCAGCGCTGATCGCAGCAGAGCACGAGCGATCGCTCGTCTCTCTGCTGCTCCCCCCGCCATCCACGCTGAGGGAACCAGGAAGTGAAGCGCTGCGGCTTCACTGCCCGGTTCTCTACGGCGCATGCGCGAGTCGCGCTGCGCCCCCCGATTGGCTCACACGCTGTGTGCTGGGAGCCGAGTGTTCCCAGCACACAACGGGCGACAGACGGGAAGTCAGAAAAACCCGTCTTTCGCCCGTAGCGTGTGGCCGGAAGTGGGTGCAAATACCTGTCTTTAGACAGGTATCTGCACCCCCCTCCCCCCTGAAAGGTGTCAAAAGTGACACCGGAGGGGGGGAGGGTTCCGATCAGCGGGACTCCACTTTTGGGTGGAGAACCGCTTTAAGGTGAAAAACCTTTTGTGTTGCAGCCCTTGCACAGAGGAGGTAAGTATGACATGTTTGTTATTTAGAAAAAAAAAATAACTTTTACAATCCTTTTTTAAGCTTTGACAATAAAACCTGGAAGCTGATTGGCTCCCACCCACAGCTGCACCAGATTTTGCGCTCTCCAGTCTTAGTAATTCAACGCCTAGGTTTCCAAAGTAGCATGACAAAGTCACACAAGTGCAAATGGAGCCTTCAGGGGGATGTATGGGGTTAATTAAACAACAAACATCCATACTTCCCTCTGTGCTGCACACACCAGCACTCAGACAGACAGAGAGCGGAGCGATCCCATGGCCGCTGATCGCTCAGCTCTGGGTCTTCCTGGAGCGAAGAGCAGTCATCTCCCTCCACTCTTTCCCTGGAGTGCCAAACGGGGGGGGGGGGGGGGGGGGGGGGGGGGGGGGGGGGGGTTGGTTGCAGCTGGCTTCGACTCTCAGCCTTGCACTGAGCCAGAGCCAGCTGTCAATTGGGCAGCTAGGTGAATCCAGACAATATGGTCAGGATCCTTCCAGAGCCTGGAGCCTGCTCTGTGACATCAGCTGATAGTGGGCCATAGTCCGCTGTTGGCTGACTCTGCCTTACAGGAGAGCAAAAGTAGGATCACCCCTGTGACCCACAAGACAAGTATTTCTTGCAATCCGTGTTCCATTGGGGGAGGTTTTACTTTTACTTCCTGTCTTGTAGACGCAACAGGAAGTGAGGTAACATAAATGTCACCGGAAGCAAGTGTCCCAGTTGGAAGATTTCTCCTTTTTTATTGCTGTTTTTGAAAGGTCCATGTTTTTCAAGACTCTTCCCCAGCAGTAAAAAGGTTAAGCAACCCAGCTGCCTGGGCAACCTTTACCCACCCGCAGTAAAAATCCCACTTTTTTTTTTTGGTCTAAGCCAGGGGTCTCCAAACTGTGGCCCTTTGCCAGCCTTAATCCGGCCCTTGGGGCACAATTCCTTCCACTGACACCAACAATGGGGCACTATATCTTCCACGGATACCAATGATGGGATACTATTTCTCCTACTATTAGGGGGAATACTCCTCCTCCATTTGACCACCAACCCTGAGGCCATATTTATTCTCACCGATGCTGGGATCGTGACATTTTCTGCCCCTTTTGGCCACAATACGGCCCTCCTAAAGTCTGAAGGACAATAAAGTGGCCCTTTGTATGAAAAGTTTGGAGACCCCTGGTCTAAGCCAATGACTGAAGTGCCACACCACGGAGTCTAGGCATAGGTGTGCGCAGCCTATTGTATTAGGGTGTGCACCCCAAAGCTCAAACCCCCCCGTACCAATCGCTGTGTTCATTCACAAAGGTAAGGAGCCGGTAAATGACATTACCACTTCCCCCATCATTAGTGTGTGCCCGCAGCAGCCGGTGGGAGAGGAGGAAAGCTGGCAGCCCTGCGGTAAGGGGTTTCTGGAAACCACATGGGGGCGTTAGGGTGTGCCTGGGCACACCTGGCGCACCCTGTGCGCACGCCTATGAGTCTAGGCCTCATACGTGGAGGAATCACCATTGCCAGGACTTTGCATTCTGACAGCGATCCCATCACTGTGGCTGCAGCTGATTGAGGATCATTTTCCAACATGTCAGACAGTTGTCTACTGTCAGGCCGGGGCGGCCACACATTGATCAGTGAATGGCTATTTGTTGGCCTGGTGGGGGCGTTGTGACCGTACACTGAGATGGGGGGGAATACCTTCAAATTATTGTTTTGAATCGGAAGAAACAACAGATTTCCAAAGAAATGGCAGCACTGGAGTTCTCCTGTATCATTTCCATGGTTTTTATTTCACTTTCTATGTAATTGTGTTGTAGCAAATAAAATGTTATTTATTATGTTCTATTATGTATTCTGAGCACCAGCAAAATGCAATGTGGGGAGATTTACTAAAATTGGACCACTCGGAATCGGGTGCAGTTTTGATAGTGACCAATCGGCTTTCTGACTTCAGCTTGTTCAATTAACCCCTTCCCCACCCACGCTGTATTCAATATATGGTCTCATGGCCTGCTCTCTAGTTCTAGGTCTCTGGCCCAGAAAACTCTCTGGGGATGATTTACTAAAAGTAGAGGGTGCAAAATCAGCTCTGCATGGGAGCCAATCAGCTTTTGACTTCAGCTTGTTCAATGAACCACTTCCTGCCCCCCCCCCCCCTGTGCTATATTCAGTCTAAGGCCTCACTGCCCTTCTCAGGTTCTGGGAGGGTGTCCCTGGACGTTGTCCCTTGTGCGCGCTTCCTACCCCATCTGGAACTCTGTGACCAAAAGGAAGCTCTATCTGTCTCAAATTTTTCTTTTAGAAAAATTTAATTTGGGTACAATGTTACATGACTGAGTAATTGTCATTCAAACTGTGAGAGAGCACTGAAGTCCGAAAATTCGCATGGGCAGGAAGTGGGTGAAAGTGTCCGGTATTGAAGTGGTTAAGCTTTGACTATAAAACCTGGAAGCTGATTGGCTACCATGCAGATCTGCACCAGATTTTGCACACTAGTTTCGGTATAAAGCCCCCACCCCCAATAAAGTAGACTGTTGGTCTTCTAGTCTGAGGTTAGAAGTGACCGGGCCCCAGGCTTTACCAGTCATAGCTGGGCACACTCTTATACGTAGTCCTATCATTGGGTTGAATCTGACAGGATCGAGGACTGGAAGGGAGTGGAGAGAGTCCAATGTACGGAACAAAGAGATTAGTCTGATTATTATTTTATTTTTTACTTTTGATGGAAGAAAAGGCATATATGGAAAAGCTAAACGACTGCCAAGGGACGGCAGGTCCCAGAATTTCCTGCCCATAGACTGCAACATTGTAACTTTGTAGAGTCACAAGGTGAGAGGCTGCAACATTGTAACTTTGTAGAGTCACAAGGTGAGAGGCTGCAACATTGTAACTTTGTAGAGTCACAAGGTGAGAGGCTGCAACATTGTAACTTTGTAGAGTCACAAGGTGAGAGGCTGCAACATTGTAACTTTGTAGAGTCACAAGGTGAGAGGCTGCAACATTGTAACTTTGTAGAGTCACAAGGTGAGAGGCTGCAACATTGTAACTTTGTAGAGTCACAAGGTGAGAGGCTGCAACATTGTAACTTTGTAGAGTCACAAGGTGAGAGGCTGCAACATTGTAACTTTGTAGAGTCACAAGGTGAGAGGCTGCAACATTGTAACTTTGTAGTGTCACAAGGTGAGAGGCTCCAACATTGTAACTTTGTAGAGTCACAAGGTGAGAGGCTGCAACATTGTAACTTTGTAGAGTCACAAGGTGAGAGACTGCAACATTGTAACTTTGTAGAGTCACAAGGTGAGAGGCTGCAACATTGTAACTTTGTAGAGTCACAAGGTGAGAGGCTGCAACATTGTAACTTTGTAGAGTCACAAGGTGAGAGGCTGCAACATTGTAACTTTGTAGAGTCACAAGGTGAGAGGCTGCAACATTGTAACTTTGTAGAGTCACAAGGTGAGAGGCTGCAACATTGTAACTTTGTAGAGTCACAAGGTGAGAGGCTGCAACATTGTAACTTTGTAGAGTCACAAGGTGAGAGGCTGCAACATTGTAACTTTGTAGAGTCACAAGGTGAGAGGCTGCAACATTGTAACTTTGTAGAGTCACAAGGTGAGAGGCTGCAACATTGTAACTTTGTAGAGTCACAAGGTGAGAGGCTGCAACATTGTAACTTTGTAGAGTCACAAGGTGAGAGGCTGCAACATTGTAACTTTGTAGAGTCACAAGGTGAGAGGCTGCAACATTGTAACTTTGTAGAGTCACAAGGTGAGAGGCTGCAACATTGTAACTTTGTAGAGTCACAAGGTGAGAGGCTGCAACATTGTAACTTTGTAGAGTCACAAGGTGAGAGGCTGCAACATTGTAACTTTGTAGAGTCACAAGGTGAGAGGCTGCAACATTGTAACTTTGTAGAGTCACAAGGTGAGAGGCTGCAACATTGTAACTTTGTAGAGTCACAATAACGATTGCACATGTGCAGTATAAATGATCCTGCTGGATTAGGTTGTTCTAATTATTTTTATTATCAGACGGGATTTATGTAGCGCCAACATTTTTTGTCGTTTTGCAATATAGTTACAATAAAATACAAGAGGATTTAGAGGGCCCTGTTCATAAGAGCTTGCAATCTAATGGATATAGGTGGATCTGGATAGGTTTTTAGATCCTCTAACCTCGGCAAGGGGAAGTCTGTCCCGGGTTTGTCCCCGAAGCTGATCTGTAAGACGGTTATATTACATTATTAAGAAGTAAGCAGTGGAAGTGTCATTCTTTCCATTGGGATCAGTTACCACCTTCTCAGTGGCTGTGCCAGTTACATTGCCCCATAAACACGAGACTGCGGGTGGAGGAGCTGGCGGCTGAGCGATCATTCTGTCCAATCATTGCATACATTTGTGCACTGCGCGGTCACTGCGTGCTTCGGCCCTTTCTTATCGAAATTGTAGCAAATGGCCAAGCAAATCGGTGATCTGGAAATGGCAGCTTACAGCCAGTTGCAAATTCCTGACAAGCTGAGGCCTGATCCTTCTGATCCGAACACACTTTACAGGGCTAAATATAGAAGCTCCTCGGGATTTGCCTGAGCTTCATACAATCCTTTGCAGCCAATTTTAGCAGGTTTTTCATAGTGCTTCTGGAAGACCTCAGGGTGTTGTAGGGTGATTCTGTACCATGCTGCCTCCCTGCCATGTGTGCATTGTGGGGATGAGGCTTCAGGGAGCTGAGAAAGTGGAATTGGGGGGGGGGGGGGGGGGGGGGGGGGGCTGGGCAAGAACCAGGGAACAGAGTGGATGTATTTCTCAAGCACATTTTCTCCGGGGTGTACATGGACATTGTGGTGCAGTTTCTTTCTATTTTCCAAGGCCATCTTCTCCGGTGTACATGGACATTGGGCTGCCATCTCCTTGTATTCCCCAAGGCCATCTTCTCCGGGGGACATGGACATTGGGGTGCCGTCTCCTTGTATTTCCCAAGGCCATCTTCTCCGGTGTACATGGACATTGGGGTGCAGTCTCTTTATATTTCCTAAGGCCATCTTCTCCTGTGTACATGGACATTGGGGTGCAGTCTCTTTATATTTCCCAAGGCCATCTTCTCCGGTGTACATGGACATTGGGGTGCAGTCTCTTTATATTTCCCAAGGCCATCTTCTCCGGTGTACATGGACATTGGGGTGCAGTCTCTTTATATTTCCCAAGGCCATCTTCTCCGGTGTACATGGACATTGGGGTGCAAGTCTCCTTGCATTTCCCAAAGCCATCTTCTCTGGTGTACATGGACATCGGGGTGCAGTCTCCTTATATTTCCCAAGGCCATCTTCTCCGGTGTACATGGACATTGGGGTGCCGTCTCCTTGTATTTCCCAAGGCCATCTTCTCCAGTGTACATGGACATTGGGGTGCAGTCTCCTTATATTTGCAAAGGCCATCTTCTCCGGTGTACATGGACATTGGGGTGCAAGTCTCCTTGTATTTCCCAAGGCCATCTTCTCTGGTGTACATGGACATTGGGGTGCCGTCTCCTTGTATTTCCCAAGGCCATCTTCTCCGGTGTACATGGACATTGGGGTGCAGTCTCCTTATATTTGCAAAGGCCATCTTCTCCGGTGTACATGGACATTGGGGTGCAGTCTCCTTGTATTTCCCAAGGCCATCTTCTCCGGTGTACATGGACATTGGGGTGCAGTCTCCTTATATTTGCAAAGGCCATCTTCTCCGGTGTACATGGACATTGGGGTGCAGTCTCCTTATATTTGCAAAGGCCATCTTCTCCGGTGTACATGGACATTGGGGTGCAGTCTCCTTGTATTTCCCAAGGCCATCTTCTCCGGTGTACATGGACATTGGGGTGCAGTCTCCTTATATTTGCAAAGGCCATCTTCTCCGGTGTACATGGACATTGGGGTGCAGTCTCCTTGTATTTCCCAAGGCCATCTTCTCCGGTGTACATGGACATTGGGGTGCAGTCTCCTTGTATTTCCCAAGGCCATCTTCTCCGGTGTACATGGACATTGGGGTGCAGTCTCTTTATATTTCCCAAGGCCATCTTCTCTGGTGTACATGGACATTGGGGTGCAGTCTCCTTGTATTTCCCAAGGCCATCTTCTCCGGTGTACATGGGCATTGGGGTGCCGTCTCTTTATATTTCCCAAGGCCATCTTCTCCGGTGTACATGGACATCGGGGTGCAAGTCTCCTTGTATTTCCCAAGGCCATCTTCTCCGGTGTACATGGACATTGGGGTGCAGTCTCCTCATGTTTGGCTGTTGCCTGCCTTTAGTGGTGTGAGGCTCCTGTTGCACTAATGGTGTTACTGTAAGAAATAAAAGCATTTTACTATTTATCCCCAGAAAGCAGTGTGTGTCTTATATGTTATACATGGTGTCTGGCTTTTATTGATGTTATATATCTTGTGAATTTATCTCTACAGAAAATTACGGTAGCAGAATGTATAGAGACGCAGAGTAAAGCGATGACCATGCTGACTATAGAACAGCTCTCTTACTTGCTAAAATTTGCACTACAGAAGATGAAGCAGCCAGGGGTAAGTCTGGGCATCATTCTCATGACTTGATCTCCACGGTTCCTCCTTTTCTTGATTAATTATATATATCATTATTATTTTTTTTACAACTCCCTGGCCACCTTTTTTTTTTTTAAGCACATTTTACCTCCAACTGATGTCTATGGGTACAACCTTGATTATGTAGCACTAAGAGATTCCTGAGGAACCATCTTAATGGGTGGTCACCGTCGGCTCTCATTGAGGACCAGTGTGCACCGCCGACGTCGCCCTCCTGAGATCTGAGAATCTTGACAAACCATGAAAAGAACAAAACCGAAGGGTGCGAAGACTTGGTGCATTACCATCAACACTCTATTAGGGAATGAAAGCCAGTGAGGTTGCTTTACTAAAACTGGGTAGTGGAAAATCTGGTGCAGCTCTGCATGGTGGCAAATCGGCTTCTAACGTCAGCGTGTTTACTTAAAGGGGTGTTCCAGTCAGTTTTTATGTTTATTAAAACTCAGCAGCTACAAAAAGTGTAGCTGCTGGCTTTTAATAAACAGACACTCACCTGCTCCACGTTCCAGCGACGCGCCGGCCGGGGCTCCGCTCCTCTCCCCCCCTCTCCGGCTGGCGTCTTCATTCCAAGTGTGGGCACCCGGCTGTGACAGCTTTCGGCTTCACGGCCAGGCACCCACTGCGCATGCACGAGCGTCCCTGTGCCATGCAATTGGACAGGCGATCGCCTGGGACCTGTCACGTGTCCCAGGTGATCGCCTACAGGGAGGAGCTGCAGAAAGGCGATTAGGCTATTCACCTTAGCAGCCCCTCGGCGGAAGGAGGAAGTGGGACAGGAAGTCCCACTCCTCCTGAAGCAACCACTCCCCCCCCATAAAAAATTACATGCCAAATGTGGCATGTAAGGGGGCGAAGAGTGGATTAAGCGGAAGTTCCACTTTTGGGTGGAACTCCACTTTAAGCTTTGACAATAAAACCTGGAAGCAGAAGCACTGTGCCATCATTGAGTTGTTGATGAAGGACGGGGTGCAGGCTGTCCGACATCAACAGAGGACTACAGAATGCCCAGGGAGATGAAACCACCAAGAAGAGCAATCTGCATAGATACACAAAATATGCTGAGCTTAAAACACCAAACTAGTGACTTATTGAAGAAATAAGAAATCAAATATCCAACATTTAAAAAAAAAAATTCTGTATAAAATTGTTGCAGAAAAGAATCCTCAAAAAACCTCTTCAATTTCGATCCACCACCAACAAAGAGAGACTAAAGCCTCATACACATGTTCGGATATCTGATGGAATCTAATCCGATGGATTTTTTTCTTCAGATATCCGATGAAGCTGACTTTCATCAGTCTTGCCCACACACCATCGGTCAAAAATCCGACTGTGTCAAAACGCGGTGACGTAAAAAAACTCTACGACGTGCTGAGAAAAATGAAGTTCAATGCTTCCGAGCATGCGTCGACTTGTTTCTGGGCATGCGTGGATTTTTGAACAATGGACTTCCACACAGACAATCGTTTTTTTTTGTTTTTTTTCTTTCTATCGTTTTTGTGTGTTGTGATCTCTGTGTGTGTGATGTGTGTTGTGTTTATTCTACAGAAACGGTATTATCCTTCAGGAAGAATGTGTGATGACCCGTTCCCTGTACATCTTCATTTCTCTTTGCAGACGGAGCCCTTCCAGAAGCCGGTTTCGCTGGAGCAACATCCCGATTACGCAGAATATATATTTAATCCTATGGATCTCAGTACACAAGAAAAAGTAGGTAATTTTCTAGCCAAAGTGTACAAAAGTTCATCTCTCCATGCTTGTCCCCTCCTTTCACCGAATATGTTTCCTACACATGAATCGGGAGCACCAGTTTGATTTTTCTACTTGTACGCTACATGGCCAAGTCTGTAGGCACCTGACCATCAGATTGTTGGATGTCCCCTTCCAAAACCATCCACATCGTGCCAGAGGCGGCTCTTTAAAGCGGGAGTTCACCCAATTAAGTTTCTTTTTTTCTCTTTTCCCCTTAGATGGATGCTCGTTCGGTCTAGGGGAATCGGCTAGTTGTTTTAAAATATGAGCCGTACTTACCGTTTTCGAGATGCATCCTCTCCGTCGCTTCCAGGTATGGGTCTTCGGGAGCGGGCGTTCCTTCTTGATTGACAGTCTTCCGAGAGGCTTCCGACGGTCTCATCCATCGCGTCACTAGTAGCCGAAAGAAGCCGAACGTCGGTGCGGCTCTATACTGCGCCTGCGCACCGACGTTCGGCTTCTTTCGGAAAATCGTGACGCGATGGATGCGACCGTCGGAAGCCTCTCGGAAGACTGTCAATCAAGAAGGAACGCCCAGTCCCGCAGCCCATACCCGGAAGCGACGGAGAAGATGCATCTCGTAAACGGTAAGTACGGCTCATATTTTAAAACAACTAGCCGATTCCCCTAGACAAAACGAGCCTCAATCTAAGGGGAAAAAGTGTTATGTACGGGTGAACCCACGCTTTAACATTCCAGAAGACAACAGATCAAGTACACCCTGGGTGCAGGGGGCAGAGACTGAACACAGGTAGCTAGATTCACGTAGGGTTACGCCGGCGTATAAGTAGATACGCCGTCGTAACTCTGAATCTACGCCGTCGTAAATTTAAGCAGATTCTGGAAACCAGATATGCTTTAATTAGGCTAAGATACGAGCGGCGTAAGTCTCCTACGCCGTCGTATCTTAGGGTGCACATTTACGCTGGCCGCTAGGTGGCGCTTCCGTTGAGTTCGGCGTAGAATATGCAAATTACCTAGATACGCCGATTCACGAACCTACGTGCTCCCGTCGCAGTAAAGATACGCCGTTTCCGTAAGAGGTACGCCGGCGTAAAGATAAAGCTGCCCCCTAGTTGGCCTCGCCAATGTTAAGTATGGCCGTCGTTCCCTGCGTCAAAATTTGTAAATTTTACGTTGTTTGCGTAAGTCGTCCGTGAATGGGGCTGGACGTAATTTACGTTCGCGTCGATACCAATACGTCCTTGCGGCGTACTTTGGAGCAATGCACACTGGGATATGTACACGGACGCCGCATGCGCCGTTCATAAAAAAAAGGGCAATCACGTCGGGTCACCAATCATTTACATAAAACACGCCCCCTCATCCTCATTTGAATTTGGGCGCGCTTACGCCGGCCCCATTTACGCTACGCCGCCGTAACTTAGGAGGCAAGTGCTTTGTGAATACAGCACTTGCCTCTCTGACTTAAGGCGGCGTAGCGTAAATACGATACACTACGGCGCCTGAAAGATGCGCCCATCTACCTGAATCCAGCTAAGGGCATGCATGAACAGTTGGGGGGGGGGGGGGGGACACACCTGTCTTGGTACTGGGTACAGCTGCCATTGACAATTAAATACAGCAGATATTCGTGACCTTATACACCAGGGGTATTCAAACTACGGCCCTCCAGTTGTTCAGGAACTACAATTCCCATCATGCCCCAGTCATGTCTGTGAATGTCAGTGTGTTACAAGGCCTCATGGGATGTGTAGTTCTACAACAGCTGGAGGGCCGTAGTTTGAGGATCCCCGTTATACACGATACAGGAAGGGCCCATTATAATATATTAATCAGGACTGTACCATTATTGATGAATTGTGTCAGCTGTGACCCCCTCCGCCCCTCCCCCCCACCTTTACCATCTTTCACCTCGCCCTATAGATCACTGAAAAGTGTCGCAATGTCAGGATGCCGTCTGTACAAAGATCTCTAGCGTCTCCTTTTCATGTCCTTGCAGAATGTTAAAAAGAAAATGTACGGTTGCACCGAAGCATTCCTGGCAGAAGCCAAATGGATTTTACACAACTGCATTATTTACAACGGAGGTAAGTCTTCTTCTGTATAGTGATGGAGGTATGTGGGTTGCGCTACACCAGGGGGGTCTCAAACTGGCGGCCCCTCCAGCTGTTGCAAAACTACAAGTCCCACTTTTTGCCCTCTTCTGGGGCTGATGGGGCCTGCAGGGAACGGGTCTCTTCCACGCTCCTCACTTGGAGCGTGAAATATACACATCACGTGTATAAAAGAAGAAGGGGAGATAATAGTGCTCACCGTGTTTTTATTAAATGTAACATAAGTTGAATGAAAACACTCAAAAGGATAGTAGAATCAATCGGTTTTTACATGTACCGGCCTCTCACAGCTCAGCAATATCTGAACGGCAGCGCGAACTACGCTTCTATACGCGTTACGTCCAGTGGGCGGGACTTCTTCAGTAGGACTAGTATAGTACAGGGATATGCAATTAGTGGACCTCCAGCTGTTGCAAAACTACAAGTCCCATCATGCTTCTGACTCTGGTGTCATGCTTATGGCTGTCAGAGTCTTGCTATGCCTCATGGGAATTGTAGTTTTGCAACAGCTGGAGGTCCGCTAATTGCATATCCCCGGTATAGTAGAACTAGTATACCGTATTTACTCGAGTATAAGCCGAGGCACCTAATTTTACCACAAAAAAATGGGAAAACGTATTGACTCGAGTATAAGCCTAGGGTGTCCACTGCATGCCTCACTGTGCCTCACTGTGTCCATGCCTCACTGTGTCCATGCCTCACTGTGTCCATGCCTCACTGTGTCCATGCCTCACTGTGTCCATGCCTCACTGTGTCCATGCCTCACTGTGCCCATGCCTCACTGTGCCCATGACTAAACTGACTTTTAACATGGGAGTCTATGGAAGGGGTGCCCGGGTGTGAAAAATCGGTGCTCCCCAGCCATGGGTCCCCTAGACAACAAACTTTGCACACATGTAGAGAAATTGGGCTACATGTGTGCCAAGTTCCGGGTCCAGGGGCCCTACGACTGGCCGGTACCGGGTCCCAAAAATCACCAGAGAAATGACCGTTTAACATGGGAGTCTATGGAAGGGGTGCCCGGCTTTGAAAAATCGGTGCTCCCCGGGTGTAGCCCCCCGGAGAACTGCACACTTGTAGAGGAAGAGTGGAGCGACATGTGTGCCAAGTTTGGGGTCCAGGGGACCTACGACCGGCCGGTATCGGGTCCTCAAAGTCACCGGAGAAATTACCGTTTAACATGGGAGTCTATGGAAGTGGTGCCCGGCTTTGAAAAATCGAGTGGGGCTACGTGTGTGCCAAGTTTGGGGTTCAGGGGACCTACGGCCGGCCGGTACCGAGTCCCTAAATTCCGGGAGATCAGGCGCAAAAAGGTGACTCGAGTATACGCAGAGGGGGGGCATTTTCAGCACAAAAAAATGTGCTGAAAAACTCGGCTTATACTCGAGTATATACGGTAAGTTGTATCAAAACACTCACAAGGAGAGTAGAATCAATCGGTTTTACCTATACCGGCCTCTCACCGGTCAGCCCAGCAATATCGGAACCGCAGCGCGAACTCCGCTCCTATACGCGTTCCGTCCAGTGGGCGTGACTTCTTCAGTAGGACTAGTATGTATGTGATTCTTCTTCCTATACAGAACTTTACAAGGTCACAGAGGTACAGCGTGGGAGACGAAAGTCAGTATCTGTCTCACGTAGGTTATAAATGTAGAGGAGATGGCATGATCTTCAGATGGTAAATATAGAGCGGGTGATTCGGAGGTGGTGCCACCTGCTCCTGAGTGGGAGTTTAGATCGGGGGGCCCATTTAATGAGGTGCTTTATAATTCCCATATGGGTCCCAGTCCTGGCCTCCCTGACAGTATCCCCCTCTCCTTGTCTCTCGATGTGCCGTCCATCACACTCATATCTGTGAGGATGATTGTTGTGTGTGCGGATTTCTTACCATTCATTGTGTCTTCTCCACAGGAAATCACAAGCTGACGCAGACGGCGAAAGTTCTAATCAAGATATGTGAGCATGAGGTGAGATCTGCTGTTCAGGATCGATTTTCATGTGGCACGTCTCAGTTGTGTACAGACAAAATATTAATGACCCTTCCCCCCCCTCTCATCCCCTGGCCCAACTGTAGCCCTGGGGCCGCGTGTGGTCCCTTGTTTTCCTTTATCTGGCCCTTGGGGCACTATTCCTTCCACTGACACCAATGATGGGACACTATTCCTCCCACTGACACCAATGATGGGGCACTATTCCTCCCACTGACACCAATGATGGGGCGCTATTCCCTCCCACTGACACCAATGATGGGGCACTATTCCTCCCACTGACCCCAATGATGGGGCACTATTCCTCCCACTGACACCAATGATGGGGCGCTATTCCTCCCACTGACACCAATGATGGGACACTATTCCTCCCACTGACACCAATGATGGGACACTATTCCTCCCACTGACACCAATGACGGGACACTATTCCTCCCACTGATACCAATGATGGGACACTATTCCTCCCACTGACACCAATGACGGGACACTATTCCTCCCACTGACACCAGTGATGGGACACTATTCCTCCCACTGACACCAATGATGGGACACTATTCCTCCCACTGACACCAATGATGGGACACTATTCCTCTCACTGACACCAATGATGGGACACTATTCCTCCCACTGACACCAATGATGGGACACTATTCCTTCCACTGACACCAATGATGGGACACTATTCCTCCCACTGACACCAATGATGGGACACTATTCCTCCGACTGACACCAATGATGGGACACTATTCCTTCCACTGACACCTATGATGGGACACTATTCCTCCCACTGACACCAATGATGGGACACTATTCCTCCCACTGACACCAATGATGGGACACTATTCCTCCCACTGACACCAATGATGGGACACTATTCCTCCCACTGACACCAATGATGGGACGCTATTCCTCCCACTGACACCAATGATGGGGCGCTATTCCTCCCACTGACACCAATGATGGGGCACTATTCCTCTCACTGACACTAATGATGGGACACTATTCCTCCCAGCTGGAGTTCGGTGATCATGTGACCGCTGTCATAGTGGTCACATGATTGCAGGCCGGTCCCAGCAGCTACTGTTCTGTAGCCCGGACCCGTCTTTGTGCTGTGAGGGCGTGGCCTGCATATAAAGGGGGGGGGGGTAAAAATGCACATTGAGGAACAGCATTTCAAATGTCATATCCATGGGCCTTCTTTTGCACTGTAGCCGGATAATGAGGCTCCTGAAGCCGGGGATGCGCCCCTATTGCCCGCTTCTCAGTCTCTGGGCGTGGGCACGCTGCTTCCCAAGCGAATAAAACTCATCATTCCAGCAGCCTAGGGGTTAACTCTATTTTAGGCCGATGGCGTTTGCTTCATCAGCACGCCATGCGGCCTGGTCAGCAGTTTTTATAATGGCTTCCGATTTTGTGTCTGAGATCTCTCCCTTCCTGGCTCAGAACTGAGATCGCCAGCGCCACCTGCTGTTCACAGAGGTCTTGCCTCGTCACCACCCCAAATAAAAAAATGAGATTTTTCTACGGTCAGTGCGTTTTTTTTTTTCACAGCCTCAAATTAATTAGCGTTATCGATTTATTTTACACCCCGATTTTGTCTGGGACTGATTATTTGCAGATGGAAGAAATTACACATTGCTGATTGGTTAAAAGTCTGCTAGAGTTTAAAATGATTGTATCCTTCTGTCTGTATCGGGATAAAAGCCTGGGAACTAAAAAATAAAATAATTCCCGAATACTATTATTACAGATATTAATTATGGGCCAGATTCAGGTACATCTGCGGCGGCATTACGTATCGCATTTACGTTACACCGCGGCAAGTGCTTGATTCACAAAGCACTTGCCTGTAAAGTTGCGGCGGCGTAGCGTAAATCCCTCCGGCGCAAGCCCATCTAATTCAAATGATCCGGGTAGGGGGTGTGGATCATTTAAATTAGGCGCGTTCCCGCGCCGAACGTACTGCGCATGCTCCGTTTTAAAATTTCCCGCACCGACGTCATTTTTAGAACTTCGACGTGCGTTACGTCCCTTCCTTTTCACGGACGACTTGCGCAAAAAAAAAAAAACTTGAAATTTGACGCGGGAACGACGGCCATACTTTAACATGGCAAGTCTATCTATACGCCACAGAATAGCAGCTTTAACTATACGCCGGGAAAAGCCGACTAGCGACGACATAAGAGAATGCGACTGCCGCGCGTACGTTCGTGGATCGTCGGAATAAGCTAATTAGCATACCCGACGCGGAAAACGACGCAAACTCCACCCAGCGGGCGCTATTAGTATTGCACCTACGATCCGAAGGCGTACGAAGCCGTACATGGCAAGTCTATCTATACGCCACAGAATAGCAGCTTTAACTATACGCCGGGAAAAGCCGACTAGCGACGACATAAGAGAATGCGACTGCCGCGCGTACGTTCGTGGATCGTCGGAATAAGCTAATTAGCATACCCGACGCGGAAAACGACGCAAAAACGACGCTATTAGTATTGCACCTACGATCCGAAGGCGTACGCCTGTCGGATCGAAGCCAGAAGCCGCCGTATCTTGGTTTGAGGATTCAAACTAAAGATACGAACGCGGCAAATTTAAAAGTACGCCGGCGTATCAGTAGATACTCCGGCGTACTCTCACTGTGAATCTGGCCCTATACATTTTGCACAAACCAATCGATAAACGCTTATTGCGACTTTTATTTTTATTTATTTTTTTACCAAAAATAGGTAGAAGAATGCGTATCGGCCTAAACTGAGGATCTTTTTTGGGGGATATTTATTATAGCAAAAAGTTAAAAATGTTTTTTTTTTTAATTGTCGCTCTATTTTTGTTTATAGCGCAAAAAAATAAAAAAACGCACAAATACCACCAAAAGAAAGCTCTATTTGTGAGAAAAAAAAGGACGCCGATTTTTGTTTGGGAGCCACGCCGTACGACCGGGCAATCGCCAGTTAAAGCGACTCAGTGCCGAATAGCAAAAAAGGGGCCTGGTCCTTTACCTGCTTATTGGTCCGGGTCTTAAGTGGTCAATGTTTCTATCTATAGTGTGTATATATTAATAGTGCAGAACTTTTATTTTACTGACATTTTCGCATCACCGACCCCAGTGTGCAAACAGGAAGATCAAGCACCCCCCCCTTCTCTGTTTCCTGTTGCTCTAACCACCATGTGTAGCTAAACGTGAAAGACCCGGCCGGCCCGTCGGGTTTGTTCCGTCGCCTTGCTGAATGTCGCCTCTCTCTCTGCTTTTCTTACAGATGAATGAGATCGAAGTTTGTCCCGAATGTTATTTAGCTGCTTGCCAAAAAAGAGAGAACTGGTTTTGTGAGCCCTGTGTGAGTATACAATTCGGATCTTTTACATTGAGAACTCCGATTCGCTGCACATCCGGTCATCCTCGGGGGGGGGAGTATAATCATCCAACAACCACACTGACGCTGTATACTGAATATCTGCGAAGAGGGTAACGTTCGCAGCGCTGACGCTTTATACATTGGGCTTTATGTCAGATTTTTTTTATTATCTGTTTATATTTTCAGTAGGGCTGCACCTGAATTGGTGGCGATTCCAAGCAGTTTAGAAGCCGGTACTTTTTGCCGTGCGATTTGCGTCAATACAAAATGAATTTGGCGCAAATCGCACTGCAAAGAATCGCATGCGATTTGAACAGGAAATGCGATGTGATTCCTGTCCGAATCGCATGCCATTTCCCCCACCGCTCCTGTGTGTGTGTAAAGAAAGGGAATAGCGCCATCTAGTGGGCAGTTTATTAAAATTTTAGAACTTGCAGTACATATCTTGGCGAAATGTAATAATGTTCATAGGTGTCCCGGTCCCGCCGATGTTAGCAAACCACGGCCGCTGATTTATGTGTCAAACCAGAGGTGTGTGCAGCCTAAAGCTCAAACCAGGCGCGGACTGATAACTCATGGGGCCCCCGGGCAATAGGAGATTATGGGGCCCCCAGACAATAGATTATGGGGCCACACAGTATACACACACACACAGAAGAGGATACACGGGCATAGCTGCACAGCAGGAGGTGAGCGGCGACCGTGGTCTGTGTGAGTCCTGTGCGGGCCGTGGTCGCCGCTCACCTCCTGCTGCTGGTCATCAATAGGCCATGGCCCGGGAGTTGGGGGCCCCTGGTTTAGATCATTACTAGTGTATTAGCCAGGCATCTGGTCTGATAGGATGACATAGTCGGCTGGGCGGACGGGGGAGCCGGGAGAGGATACACGGGCATGGCCGCACAGCAGGAGGTGAGCGGCGACCATGGTCTGTGATAGTCCTGTGCGGGCCGCGGTCGCTGCTCACCTCCTGCTGCTGGTCATCAACAGGCCATGGAGCGGCATGTGTCCATGGCCCGGGGGGGGGTTGGGGGCCCCTGGTACAGACCGTTACTAGTGTATTAACCAGGCATCAGGTCTGATAGGTTGACCTTGTCGGGGGGGGGGGGGGAGCCAGGGGACGATACACGGGTGTGGCCACACAGCAGGAAGTGATGGGCGCCCGCTGAGGCCTGTCTTTGTTTTTTGTTTTTTAAATGAGACACTTTACGAAGATTGGGGCAGCCAAAATCCAGAGCAGCTGTGCAAAGCAACCCATCGGCATCTACTTTTTTCTTTTTCAAATCCAAACAAGCTGAAGTTAGAAGCTGGGCTGGGTAAAATGCACAGCTGCTCCAGATTTTGTCTGCCCGTGTCTTTTTTGTAAATTCCCCTTATTGGCTGCAGTTGTCTCCTATGGGTTGCACAGTGCTGGGAATAAGTCCCATGTGCTGGTGTCCTGGCACAACTTGTGGGGTGTGAACTGTACACTGCATTCATATAGAATAACAGGGGATGAGCATCTCTCTAGGTGACAGGATCTGGCTTTTTCCTTAATTTTGTGTTCTGTTCTCTCCAGAGTAATCCACATCCCTTGGTCTGGGCAAAATTAAAAGGATTCCCATTCTGGCCAGCAAAGGCCCTGCGAGACAAGGATGGACAGGTGGACGCACGCTTCTTCGGACAGCACGACAGGTGGGATATCAATCAGTCTGGGTTCAGACCGTAAGCCACCATTTTTCCAGATGCTCCTAGTAGGACATGGCTAGACATATGGTGGGGGTAGAGAGTTCCAGAGGATGGGAGAGGCTCTGGAGAAGTCCTGCAGGTGAGCATGGGAGGAGATGGGGGGAGGGGGGCTAGAGAGCAGAGAGGTCTTGGGAGGAGCGGATCGGGTGGGTTTTTGAAAAGAGGTTAGCGATGTACTTCGGGTCAGCGTTGTTGATGCCCTTGTTGTTGGTATTTTGATTTTTATTCATTGGGTGAGCAGAAAACAGCTACAGGCATTATTCAGATATTTCTGTTTTCAGCCGGCGATTCCCTACACCATAAGAACGATCATAGCAGCTGTTCCACCGCTTGATCGTTCTTATGGGCGGTGAAAAGGGGACGTGCCCCCCCCCCCCCCCGACCTCCGGTGCTTCTACCAACTCACCTGTGCGATCGGTGAGTTGGAGAACGGATCCGTCGCCCCCCCGGGTTCTTGATCATAGAGATTTTCGGCGGACCTTCCTATTACAAGGGATGTTTACATTCCTTGTAATAGAAATACTGACAGTTTAGAGTTACTTACAGTTGCCCGGCGTCCATCGGTGGCCTTGTCCGGTCCGGCGTCCATCTGCGGCATTCGTGGTGTCCTCCCCGCTTCTCCCGCGCTGTTTTTGAACGCCGCCACAGACATATACCGAGTGCAGTACACTCGGCTGGGCTCGGCTCCTCTCGCATAAAGGCTAGGAGGCGGCACAGGGCGTGACCGCGAGCGGAGCCGAGCGTGGCCCAGCCGAGCCGAGTGTACCCAGGTTTACTGCACTCGGTATATGTCGGCGGCGGCGCTCAGAAAGCGGGGATCGGAGTATAACGCGCACCCACGATTTTCCCCTGATATTAAGGGGAAAAAAGTGCGCGTTATACGCCGATAAATACGGTATATATAATGTTTGGGGGTTCTATGTAATTTTCTAGCAATCTGAAATAGCGAAATTACATTTCAGACAAAATTCAAATCGAATCAAATTCAAAACATTTGCAAATAAAATAGTATAGAAAATAAAGGAATAGAATAGAAAAGGATAGAAAAGGATAGAAAAAAATAAAACAGAAAATAAAGGCATGGAATAGATAAAAGAATACAGTAAAACCTTGGTTTGAGAGTAACTTGGTTTGAGAGCGTTTTGCAAGACAAGCAAAATGTTTTAATATGTTTGCCTTGATATACAAGCGATGTCTTGATATAAGAGCAGCGTCATGTCACCACTGAGTATAAAAGAGAAGAGAGGAGCCTCTAAGTGTAGCAATATGGTTACATTTAATGAAGGGACAACTTATTGCTACACTTAGAGGCGCCTCTCTTCTCTTTTATACCCTGTAAAAAAAAAAATGCTTTGATATACAAGTGCTTTGGATTACAAGCATGTTTACGGAACAAATTTTTTTTTATTCCTCCAGGGCCTGGGTCCCCATGAATAACTGCTACCTCATGTCCAAAGAAATCCCCTTCTCTGTTAAAAAGACAAAAAGCATCTTTAACAGCGCCATGCAGGAGATGGAGGTCTACGTGGAGAACATTCGCAAGCGTTTCGGCGTTTTTAACTACGCCCCCTTCCGGACGCCTTACACGCCCAACAACCAATACCAAATGCTGCTGGACACCAGTAACCCCGGCGCCGGCACCGTCAAAACCGAGAAGACGGAGAAGATCAAGCTGAACTTCGACATGACGGCCTCGCCGAAGATCCTGATGAGCAAGCCCATGCTGAACAGCGGCGGCGGGGGCCGGCGGATCTCGTTGACGGACATGCCGCGCTCGCCGATGAGCACCAACTCCTCCGTGCACACGGGCTCTGACGTAGAAGCGGACGCCGATAAGAAAGTGGCGTCCAGTCACTTCAGCGCTAGCGAGGAGTCCATGGACTTTATTGACAGGAGCACAGGTATGGGGGGGGGGGGACGCAACCAATGCATTCTGGGGCAGTTGGAGGGGGGGTGTCGGTGCATGCGCATGCTTATCATTTACTTATTGCGCTTATAAAATCTGGTCTTGTCTATGAAATCTTTTCTTTTCTTATTTTTCAAAGAAAATGGATATTTATGGTATGCGTACAATTTTTTTTTTTTTAAATAAATAAAGGATAAGTTGACCTTTGGGAACATGTTACATTGTTACATGTTCCACCTCGCTGATCTCCCTTCCCTGTGTCAGCGAGCCAGGGATCTTCTCCCCACACCTGTTGTCACTATGTGAAAACAGCCGCGCTCCACCCAATACAGCTGCTCGTGCGCCCTCTGGTGGCTCTCCTGGGTGAAGCCGTATATATGTACGATATATACCCCACCGATCACACTCCCCAGATATACCCCCCCCCTCATCACACACCCCCAAATTCACACACCCCCAATTCCCCCCCCCTTCCCCACACTCTGATCACAGCCCCCAAGATACAACCTGCACTGATCACACCTCCAGATACCCTCCCACCCTCTGATCACACCTCCAGATACCACACCATATCTGTCCACTCTGATCAGACCCCCCCACCACTCCACTCTGATCACACCTCCCGACCCCCCCCCCCCCCCCAATCCATCCACTCTGATCACACCTCCAGACCCCCCCACCCCAATCCCTCCACTCTGATCACACCTCCAGACCCCCCACCCCAATCCCTCCACTCTGATCACACCTCCAGACCCCCCCCCCCCAATCCCTCCACTCTGATCACACCTCCAGATACCCCCTCATCCCTCCACTCTGATCACACCTCCAGATACCCCCTCATCCCTCCACTCTGATCACACCTCCCGACCCCCCCCCCCTCAATCCATCCACTCTGATCACACCTCCAGATACCACACCATATCTGTCCACTCTGATCACACCTCCAGACCCCCCCACCACTCCACTCTGATCACACCTCCCGACCCCCCCCCCCCCCCAATCCATCCACTCTGATCACACCTCCAGACCCCCCCACCCCAATCCCTCCACTCTGATCACACCTCCAGACCCCCCACCCCAATCCTTCCACTCTGATCACACCTCCAGACCCCCCCCCCCAATCCCTCCACTCTGATCACACCTCCAGACCCCCCCCCCCCAATCCCTCCACTCTGATCACACCTCCAGATACCCCCTCATCCCTCCACTCTGATCACACCTCCCGACCCCCCCCCCCCTCAATCCATCCACTCTGATCACACCTCCAGACCCCCCCACCCCAATCCCTCCACTCTGATCACACCTCCAGACCCCCCACCCCAATCCCTCCACTCTGATCACACCTCCAGACCCCCCCCCCCAATCCCTCCACTCTGATCACACCTCCAGATACCCCCTCATCCCTCCACTCTGATCACACCTCCAGATACCCCCCCATCCCTCCACTCTGATCACACCTCCAGATACCCCCCCATCCCTCCACTCTGATCACACCTCCAGATACCCCCCCATCCCTCCACTCTGATCACACCTCCAGATACCCCCCCATCCCTCCACTCTGATCACACCTCCAGATACCCCTTCATCCCTCCACTCTGATCACACCTCCGGACCCCCCCACCCCTCCACTCTGATCACACCTCCAGATACCCCCTCATCCCTCCACTCTGATCACACCTCCAGATGCCCCCTCATCCCTCCACTCTGATCACACCTCCAGATACCCCCTCATCCCTCCACTCTGATCACACCTCCAGATACCCCCTCATCCAGGGGCGGACTGACCATTGAGTCACTCGGGCACTGCCCGAGGGCCCCATGCCACTAGGGGGGCCCCATCCGGGTTGCCAGGCTCAGTAAAACCAGGGACAGTATGTAAAAATCTGTGTTTTTTTTTAGATCTGTCCCTGATATGTCCGAAAATGACATGCTTTTAATGTGAATATCCCAAGATTTTAGCTGCCCGCCTCTGCACTACCTCCTGGCGTGGTGGCCATCTGTAAGCCAGAGGGGCCCCATACTCTTCTATTGCCCGGGGGCCCCATGAGTTGTCAGTCCGCCCCTGCCCTCATCCCTCCACTCTGATCACACCTCCAGATACCCCCCCATCCCTCCACTCTGATCACACCTCATCCCTACACTCTGATCACACCTCCAGACCCACCCCCCCATCCCTCCACTCTGATCACACCTCCAGACCCCCACCACAATTCCTCCACTCTGAATACACCTCCAGACCCCCCCCCCTTCCCCCCCATCCCTCCACTCTGATCACACCTCCAGACCCCCACCCCAATCCCTCCACTCTGATCACACCTCCAGACCCCCACCCCAATCCCTCCACTCTGATCACACCTCCAGACCCCCCCCCCCAATCCCTCCACTCTGATCACACCTCCAGACCCCTCCACTCTGATCACACCTCATCCCTGCACTCTGATCACACCTCCAGACCCACCCCCCCCATCCCTCCACTCTGATCACACCTCCAGACCCCCACCACAATTCCTCCACTCTGAATACACCTCCAGACCCCCCCCTTCCCCCCCATCCCTCCACTCTGATCACACCTCCAGATACCCCCCCCATGCCTCCACTCTGATCACACCTCCAGATACCACACTATATCTGATCACACCTCCAGACCCCAATCCCTCCACTCTGATCACACCTCCAGATACCCCCCCCATGCCTCCACTCTGATCACACCTCCAGATATCCCTCCACTCTGATCACACCTCCAGACCCCCCCCCCCCCATCCCTCCACTCTGATCACACCTCCAGATATCCCTCCACTCTGATCACACCTCCAGATCCCCCCCCCCATCCCTCCACTCTGATCACACCTCCAGATACCCCCCCCCCCCCCCAATCCCTCCACTCTGATCACACCTCCAGATATCCCTCCACTCTGATCACACCTCCAGATCCCCCCCCCCCCCCCATCCCTCCACTCTGATTACCTCGCCAGACCCCCCCCCCCCCCCATCCCTCCACTCTGATCACACCTCCAGATCCCCCCCCCCCATCCCTCGACTCTGATCACACCTCCAGATCCCCCCCCCCCCTCATCCCTCCACTCTGATCACACCTCCAGATCCCCCCCCCCCATCCCTCCACTCTGATCACACCTCCAGACCCCCCCATCCCTCCACTCTGATCACACCTCCAGATACCACACCAGATCTGTTAGTACCCTAGGCCTGACCCACCCCCCGGGGCGCTAACTGCCTGCACACACTCGGGATCAGGAATCGCCCACTGCTCTGCTCTTCTATGCATGCTTGGATCCGTTCTCCCTGCTTTCTCTGTGACAGCAGGTAAACAAAAACCTCCACGCTGCACCCTCTCCCCTACCGGACGCAGCGTGGAGGTTTTAGTTTGCCTGCTGCCTGGGCTGCCTTATGGTGGTGTCGGCCCTGTCTGTGCCCCTCTAAATGTTGCGCCTGGGGGCGACTTCCCTGGCTGCCCCCACACTGCGCCACTGTGCTATGTGTCAAAGATGTGTAAATCTCAAGACTGAATGTACATAAATATGATTTCTTTGGCAGTTTAAATGGCTTCTATATATGTATGTTTTCTGTGTATTTATCGGATTGCCTGGAGTTTCTATAAAACAGAACAATAAAAACAATGCAAGAAAAAAACTCCAGCGTGTTTCCTGCTAAAATATGTGGAAGTTATTTTGTCTGTTTCTGATGGCTTAATGGCATTGCAACTTTTTTCACAGCTTCTCCTGTTTCTACAAAAACGGGGCATGGAGGGAGCATCACGGACAGCCCGAAGCCTTTCTCCCCTCAATCTTCCACCCCGTTACCGGCAAAACCGGACAGGAGCGGCAGCACCGGCAGCATTCTCAACCTCAACCTCGGTAAGTGACTAACGGTAATCGGGGAAAGACTCGCAATGCATTTTGTGAAATGACTAGAGAAGGAGAGATAGTCTAAGTGGTCGTATTACCCTGTAACTAGTATAATCTCTGCAGTCGTTCGGCAATCTTGCCACATTTTTCATGTCAAGATGCCAAATCTCTGCCTGGAAATAGGCAGCAAATTCACCCCAGAGATCCTTGCACTGCAGGTCTTCAGGTACAGCTTCCTCTCCATCAAGGACAATGGTGAGCAGAATATGAAGTGGCATTGCCAAGTCTGGTGAGACTAGCATTCAGAGGCAGTAATGCATTAGATGATCTCACTGCAGATATATAGATATGAGGCTACAGGCATTGCACTGCTTTTATGTCAGGTGGATTTTTCAGGGTACTGCCTAGGCACAATGAAGATTTCTAGATTTTGCCCTGAAAGATGGAAGATCCTCCCTTTTGTAGTAAAGGTCCACATACTTGCACATACTTTTGATATTTGAACCAGCTGAATTTGAATTTTCTCTCTTTAGATCGTAGTAAGGCGGAGATGGACTTGAAGGAGCTCAGCGAGTCGGTTCTTCAGCAGTCAACACCCACGTCCCTCATTTCTCCCAAGAGGCAAATTCGCAGCCGGTTTCAGCTGAACCTCGACAAGACCATTGAAAGCTGTAAAGCTCAATTAGGTATCTCCACATATTTATCACCTGTAAATGGAACTCTAAAAGCTACAAATTAAATAGTTTGATTGACTGGGATAAATGTCTCTTTTTTTTAAACCCAGGAATTAATGAGATTCCGGAAGACGCCTACGCCGCAGCGGAACACAGCGACTCCGAGGAGTCAGAGAAGACGGATTCCAGCGACAGCGAGTATATCAGTGATGAGGAGAAGCCAAAGATTGAGCGGAATGTAGATGTCAAAGAGAGTATAAAAGTTGAAAAGGTAGCGGTTTCCCCTTCTACATCGACAAAGAAGAAGGCCAAACCCGCCGGCGCGGCAGAGGTGAAAGTTAACAGCAAAAGTACTCCCGTGGCGGCAGAGAAGGGGGAGGTGGTGGGGAAGGAAAAAACAGCCCCTGCCGCGGAGAAAGACGCTCATGATAAAGGAAAAACGCACTCCGCTAAGGACAAACTAAAAGGGAAAGACGATACTGACTCGCCAACGGTACGCCTTGGCCTGGACTCGGATTCCGAGAACGAACTTGTCATAGACCTTGGGGAGGATCACTCGGGGCGGGAAGGACGCAAGTCTAAGAAAGAGGCTAAGGAACCGCCAGCAAAGCACCCAGAAAGTACGTCTATCCCCGATCATTATAGAAGTATACAAGATGCAGAATGTTCTGCTGTAATAAATGCACCTACTCTGGCTGCACTCTTTCACAGAAAATTCTAGAATAGAAAAAACACTATATATAACATCATCTTTTATACTTTACAAAAGAATTGGGGTATATATAAATATATATATATTATATACACCCAATTCTTTTGTAAAATATAAAAGACGATGTTGCGCCGAGTAAATAGATACCAAACATGTCATGCTTTAAAATTGCGCACGCTCATAGAATGGCCACAAACTACTACGGTACTTAAAAAATCTCCATAGGCAACGCTTTAAAAAAAATAAATAGTAGTAATTCAGGTTACCTGTTTAGAGTTACAGAGGTACGCTAAAATTATCGCTCTTGCTCTAACGTTCACGGCAATACCTCACATGAGTGGTGCGAACACCGTATAGGCGACCTACTTATGCGCTCGCTTCTGCGCATGAGCACGTAGGGATGGGGGCACTTTAAAAAAAAAAATGTCATTACTTTTAAAAATAAGGGATGACAGGTACTCTTTATGGAGAGATCAGGGGATCTGGGGTCAACAAGACGCCAAATCTCTCCTTTTTACCTTTTTAAAAGCAAAAGATTTAAAAACAAAAATTTACTTCCACCCTGGACTCGGAAAGTGACAACATGATCTTACAATGGTCCTCCAAGGCCATAGAGGTGATTAGAGACGATCTGGTCTTTGTTCTCCTACTTCCACCTTGGACCGGAAGTGATGATATTATGAAGTTGCTCTGGTCCTCCAAGGCCATAGAGGCAATCAGAGACAATCTGGTCTTCGCCTACTTCCACCCTGGACCAGATGTGACATTATGATGTCGCTCTGGTCCTCCAAGGCCAAGGAGGCAATCAGAGACAATCTGGTCTTCGCCTACTTCCACCCTGGACGAGAAGTGACATTATGATGTCGCTCTGGTCCTCCAAGGCCATAAAGGCAATTGGAGACGATCTGATCTTCGCTACTTCCACCCTGGACCAGAAGTGACATTATGATGTCGCTCTGGTCCTCCAAGGCCAAGGAGGCGATCAGAGAAGATCTGGTCTTCGCCTACTTCCACCCTGGACCAGAAGTGACATTATGATGTCGCTCTGGTCCTCCAAGGAGGCGATCAGAGATGATCTGGTCTTTGTTTGCCTACTTCCACCATGGACCAGAAGTGGCATTATGAAGTTGCTCTGGTCCTCCAAGGCGGCGATCAGAGATGATCTAGTCTTTGTTCGCCTACTTCCACCATAGACCGGAAGTGACATTATGATGTCGCTCTGGTCCTCCAAGGCCAAAGAGGCGATCAGAGACAATCTGGTCTTCCCCTACTTCCACCCTGGACCGGAAGTGACATTATGTTGCTCTGGTCCTCCAAGGCCATAGAGGCGATCAGAGACGATCTGGTCTTTGTTCACCTCTGTAGCCAGCTGGCTGCCCTGTCGGATATTTTCTCGGGTGTGCCGGTTAGAACGATAAGCCTGAGAAACGCTGGTGAGTGGCAGGAGGAAAGGGGGTGCGACATCTCCTCCCGCCGCTTCTGAACGCGTTCCACTGGCTAATGAGCCGCTCGGACCGCTTTCATTAGAAAGCTGGCTGCGAAAAAAATACTGGATTTATGGATGATTTCTTCAGCTATAACCCTGGTAAACCACTTGCCGACCTCAATACGTGTGTGTGTGTGTGTGTGTGTGTGTGTATATATATATATATATATATATATACGCACACACACACACGTTTTGAGGTCGGCAAGGGGATATAGCCGCCGCCTTCTTTGATGGCAATGGATTAAAAAGTGGAACTGCGGGGGTTAAAAAAAAGCAAGCAGGAGAGAGGCTGGCTAGCCTAGTCCTAAAAGATGGGGACATTTCTGTGCCTGTGTTCATTAAGAAAACTTTATTAATCCCAATTGAAAAAATGTAATGTTGTCTCGCAAAACAAGCCAAATTCAAGCCACAGTGTGTAGTACCGCGTTTGGCCTGAGGTGGGGGGTGGCGCCGGAGCCATTCGGAAATGCTCAGAAAGACTCGCAAATACTCTGTTCCCGAGCCTTTGCCGTGGTCAGCTGAGCTGTCCTCGCGCCTTTCCGTGTGTTTCCGATGCTCTCCGGTGCCCCCCCCCCCCCCCCACACCATCTCTGGTCACATGCCGTATTGCATCCCATTGAAGCCAATGCGGAACAAATTATTTTAGTTTCCATTGACTTCTATGGGGAAACTCGCTTTGATATGCGAGTGCTTTGGATTACGAGCGTTCTCCTGGAAAGGATTATACTCCTAATCCGAGGTTCCACTGTATTACCGAGGCTCTCCTGCGCACCCCCCCACCTCTGGCCACATGCGGTATTGCATGCCATAGAAGTCAATGCGGAACAAATTATTTTCGTTTCCATTGACTTCTATGGGAAAACTCGCTTTGATATGCGAGTGCTTTAGATTACGAGCATTCTCCTGGAACGGATTATACCCGTAATCCGAGGTTCCGCTGTACTATAAAAAACAACACAAAATCCTGATCATAAACCTGAAATAAATCTTTACCTTCAGCCCTCACAGAAAATAATGATATATGAAGATAATGTGTTCCACCATTCTTATATCCGCTGACAGTATATTCATGCTCAGGTAAGCCTTGTGTGTAGGAAAGGGTGAGGTAAGACATGGGTGTAAACTTATTTCTTCTCAGAACACCCCTCTAGATTCCCAGACTGTCCAGCAGAGGGCAGTATACTTGATGCCCATAGCACCTCCTCTTTTTATTTTTTTATTTTTTTATAACAGTGAACTTTATCAAACCAAAAAGAATTCTGGGGCACTCACACTCCTCCCAAAATGGGATGGGCAGGTCCCAAAACAAAAAGCTGGACACCTCCTACAGTGTGCTAACAATGGGAAGGTACACGTGAGAAAAAAAAAAATCTGAATGAATGTTATTACAGAATATAGTTAAAAGTGCCATCGACCGTGCCTTTGAAAAAGTATTCATACCCCTTGAAATAAATAAAAAAAAGGGGGGGGGTTGCCGTCCGGGACCATGGGGGCCCCTGGGGACCTCCGGACCTCTAAAAAAAAAAAATCAAAAAAAAAAATGTCCCTTTGATAAAAAATCAAATAAAAATATATTGGAAAAAAAATATTTTTTTTATAAAAAAAAAAAAAAGGGGGGGGTTGCCATCTGGGGCCCTGGGGACCTCCGGACCTCTAAAAAAAAAAATTTAAAAAAATTGTCCCTTTGATAAAAAATAAAATAAAAATATATTGAAAAAAATATATTTTTTTTTATAAAAAAAAAAAAGGGGGGTTGCCATCTGGGGCCCTGGGGGGCTCCGGACCCCTAAAAAAAAAAGAGGGTTGCCATCCGGGCCCCTGGGGACCTCTGGGCCCCTTACAGGTGTACTGCCTGTACCCCCCTGATGGTGATCCCACTAGATTTTAGTTAGGGGTATCGGAGTAAAGGGGGCTGAATACAAATGCCCCCCCCCCACACACACACACACACTTTTCACATATTTATTTGTAAAAAAAAAATCCTTCCACTTTGTTTTGGTCTATCACATAAAATCCCAACAAAATACATTTAAGTTTTTGGTTGTAAAATGACAAAATGTGGAAAATTTCAAGGGGTATGAATACTTTTTCAAGGCCCTGTAAATGTTAATAAAAAAATCGATATTGAATCCAGCTGCCATATATTTGTTTCTCCATACACAAAGCATTACAATCAGCCTGTGGAGTCAACGCGTTTCACATAATTTGCTTCATCAGGATCTATGTTGAACTATATATACAAGAGATGGCTTGGGGAAAAAGAAAAGGGCCGCCCCTCCTCCTTGGGTAAGGCGGTATATGAGATATATATATATATATATATATATATATATATATATATATATCATTGGTGGTACGTTCCAGTTCGGGCCCAACCTTTTTATGACTGTCCCCCTGTTTCCTATAATCTGCTGAAGTATACATACAAGAGTTGGCTAAAAAATAATAAAATACAATGGGGTAGATTCAGTAAGATATGCGCTTTTTTTACGTAGGCGCAGGGCACCGTTTTTGCCCTGCGCCCCCGCAAATTTTCTGCGCTACCCGCGATTCACGGAGCAGTAGCTCCGTAAATTGCGTGGGCGCTCCGGCAAAATGCCCGGCGTAAGCGCGCGCAATTTAAATGATCCCGTAGGGAGCGGAAATCATTTAAATTAGGCGCGTTCCCACGCCGATCGTAGAGCGCATGCTCCGTCGGGAAACTTTTTTGACGTGCATTGCGGCAAATGACGTCGCAAGGACGTAATTTGCTTCAAAGTGAACGTGAATGGCGTCCAGCGCCATTCACGATTCACTTACGCAAACTACTTAAAGTTCAAATTTCGCGACGTGGGAACGACGGGTATACGTAACATTGGCTGCCCCTGCTAATAGCAGGGGCAGCCTTGCGTGAAAACCGCCATATGCAAACGACGTAAACTGCGTACGCAGGGCTCGCGTAACGTTGTGAATCGGCGTTAGTATGCAATTTGCATACTATACGCTGAGCACAACGGGAACGCCACCTAGCGGCCATCGCAAGAATGCAGCCTAAGATATGCGGGCATAAGAGCCTTATGCCAGTCATATCTTAGGCTGCAGTCGGCGTAACAAGGTTTCTGAATCAGGAGCATTCGTTACGCCGGCGCAACTTGGCAATTGCGCTGCGTAACTATGGTTACGCAGACGCAATTGCTCTTTGAATCCGGGCCAATATATATAATAATGTCATAGTAACACACACATAAAATACTAAATATTGTAAAAAAAAAAACAAGGAAAGTGACCTGAAGAGAGAGAAGAAAACAAGGGATACCCCTATCCCACACCTCCAAACTCCCCCCGGGTCCAGCCAGAGTATCAAGAAAAGGGGCGGCCCATGGGGGGGCGGGGGGACGCCAGAAAAAATTGGGCCCAGACTGGAACATACCACCAATAATAATCTATATCCTTTACTGCCTTACCTAAGGAGGAAGGAGCTTGGAGGTGTGACATAGGGATGCCCCTTTTCTTTTTTTCTCCTTGGCCATCTCTTGTATAGTCCAGCGTGGATCCTGAGGAAGCAGATTATGTGAAACGCGTTGATTCCAAGCGCCGATTGTATCGTTTTATTTATGGAGAAACAAATATATTGCAGTTGGTTTCAGTAGCGATTGTTTCTATTCTATAATAACATTTATTCTGATTTTATATTTGTTGTCGCGTGTATCTTCCCATCGTTGGCACACTTTTTTGTTTTGGGGATCTTTTAGGAGTATTTGGGGATAGTGCCTCAATGTAGACTGCCGGGGGGTCTCAAACGGGCGGCCCTCCAGCTGTTGTAAAACTACAAATCTCATGAGGCCTTGCAAGGCTGTCCGTTACAAGCATGACGCCCCTCAGGCAAAGGCATGATGGGACTTGTAGTTCCGCAGCAGCTGGAGAGCATCTAGTTTGAGAATCCTCATGTAGAGTATTCCTGTACGCTCATCTCACATTTTCAGGCTAGTCTTTGTATGAACTTTATTTAAACCCAGACATTTCCTAGTTGGCTTAAAGTGGAAGTAAAACCCTCCTATCATTTTCAGCCTTTGGCCTTTGTTTAATCCTCAGCTGCCATGGTGTTTCACATGTGATCAGTTAGGACACCGGCCATTGGATGGTTTGACAGTTTGGTTGAGAGCACAACCAATCTTCAGCTGCCAATGTGTTGCACATGTGATCAGTTATGACACCGGCCATTGGCTGGTTTGACAGTTTGGTTGAGAGCACAACCAATCTTCAGCTGCCAATGTGATGCACATGTGATCAGTTATGACACCAGCCATTGGATGGTTTGGTTGAGAGCACAACCAATCTTCAGCTGCCATGGTGTTGCACATGTGATTAGGGCTGGGCGATTTTCCCCCAAAAAACTTGATTTATGATTTTTTTATGGACACCGCGCCGGTCCTGAGGAGCTGCGGGCAGGAGTTTTTAGGCGAGGCCGCGGCGTCCGGCCTCGGGGACTAGGCCGAAGCCGCGGCCTCGCCTAAATACCCCCGCCCGCAGCTCCTCAGGAACGGCGCGGTGTCGGCGCCAGCCCTGGTGGAAAAAAAATCGTAATCGATTTTTTTGAAAACCTGAATCAAATTGACCTTGCAACTTAATTCAGGATTCAAATCGATTTTTTCCCCAGCCCTACATGTGATCAGATATGACACCGGCCATTGACTGGTTTGACAGTTTGGTTGAGAGCACAACCAATCTTCAGCTGCCATGGTGTTGCACCTGTGATCAGTTATGACACCGGCCATTGGCTGGTTTGACAGTTTGGTTGAGAGCACAACCAATCTTCAGCTGCTATGGTGTTGCACATGTGATCAGATATGACACTGGCCATTGGCTGGTTTGACAGTTTGGTTGAGAGCACAACCAATCTTCAGCTGCCATGGTGTTGCACATGTGATCACTTATGACACCGGCCATTGGCTGGTTTGACAGTTTGGTTGAGAGCACAACCAATCTTCAGCTGCCATGGTGTTGCACATGTGATCAGTTATGACACCGGCCATTGGATGGTTTGACAGTTTGGTTGAGAGCACAACCAATGTGACAGTTCCATTCCCGGTATGTGTCGGGAATGTAACTGCTTTTTGAGACTGTTAAATCGATCGGGTTTACTTTCGTTTTTTTTCAGTTTTATTGTGTTTTGCGTGTTTATGTTTCTTCTGACGAAACGGTCCCTTTTTTGCGCAGGTAAGGCCTCCTCCGCTAACAGCAGCAGCAGCCAGCCGGCCGTAGACACCCCGATCCTGACGCGTTCTGCAGCCCAGGCCGCCCCCGCAGTCGGAGTGACGGTGACCACCAACGCAGCAGCCTCTGCCGCCTCTCCGGCCGCAGCCACGGGGAGCCCGGTAAAGAAACAGAGACCCCTCCTGCCCAAAGAGACCGTACCCACGGCGCCCAAGGTGGTATGGAACCAGTCCAGCAAGTTCCAGACCTCGTCGCAGAAATGGCACATGCAGAAGGTGCAAAGGCAGCAGCAGCAGACGACGACGGCGACAACGACACCGACAACGACACCGACGACGACACCAACGACAACAACCCAGCCCAGCACCCCGACTACCCCGAGCACCCCGACTCCCCCGAGCACCGCAGCGCCGCCCCAGTCTCCGCAAGGCACGAGATACCAAACGCGGCAGGCTGTTAAAGGTATGCACCGCAGATCTTTGTGATTTGACCGCACAGCCCCCCTCATAACCTACCTTTTTCACACGTACGATATTTATTTATATAGGGGGGGGGGGGGGTTCAAAGATTCAGAGGTTTAGTCCCCACCAACAGGAGGTAGGATACCAAGGAAACAAGGGTGCAGGTCCTCATTTTTGAAAGTATCATTCTGTGCGGACAGCAACATCCAATCAGTTTTTTTTGTTTGCTGAGGACACGGCAAGCAATGCATCTTTGTGTTAGGGCTATTACTGGTGGGGGGGGGGGGCATCACAGTCCTCAGCCCCACCCCCCACTTTGATGTCCTTAGCCCCTTCACTTCCATGTCCTCAGCACACACATTCCTTGGCTCCTATTCAACATTTCATACCAATGTCCTCACCCCCTGTAACTTCGCCCCCCTCCATCAATGCCTTGCAGACTGATGATCGGAGGGAGGATCAGCATGTCTGGATGGAGGGGCGGGTGTTGCAAGATGGTGATTGGTTGCTAGGACCGCCCTTCATCCTAGCAGCCAATCACCTACTTGTTAACCTCGGGCAGCTCCGCCCTCCATCCAGAACTGTCCCGCCTCCCGCTGTCGGCTCTGTCATTTACACAGTAGCTCAGCAAAGGAGACTGTTATACTAACATCGCTGGGTTGAACAAAAAATTTGATTCACTGCAGACAACTTGAGAAGAAATGAAGGGTCTGTCATTTAAGGTGTATTTTATATGATAGAGACAGAATATCAACCAAAAATCCAGAAAAAACACACAATACAAATGTTATAAATGGAGTTGCAGTTCATTTGATCCCCGAGCAAAACATAACTTGGTAGTTGGTGGAGAAACCCTTGTCGGACTTTGGACATGCCTGGTGTAACCTCTGTGCTTCCCAAGCACAGAGGTTAGACCAGGCATGTCAAAAGTCCGACCCGCAGGCCAAATGCAGCCCCCCTGTTGATTTAATACGCCCCCCCTGGGGATTTGGATATATTTATATTGTTTGTGGCCCCCAGGGTCTCCATTCTTCTCTACAGATCTTCTCTAAATCCTTAATGGGTAAGTTCACCTTCATAGAAAACTATGTAAGTTGAACTTGCAGAGGTTCCCTTCCTCACTCACCCGGCTCCTTTAACCTGGACCACCACTATCTCCGGTTCTAAGCCTCGGTATATCCGTGCCAGGAGCCCGGGGCTTCGAAATCCTCTCTGCTGAATGTCCAAAACGTCCCTCGTCAGGAGGGATGTTTGGAGCATTCTAATTGGTAAGCGACGCCACATGGGCAGTGCCGACCAATCAGCAGCCACATAGCTGTCCTGAGAAGACTCGAAGAAGGAGAAAGGGTTTCTAAGCCCCGGGCTCCTGACGCTTATATACCGGGCCTTAAAACCGGAGATGGCGGTGGCCCAGGTCAGCGGGACCGTGGGGAGGAGGGGGACCTGTGTAAGTTCACCTTACAGATTTTTCTGTAAAGGTGAACTTGGACTTTAAGGTTTCTTGGCAACTTGAAGTTTCAGCTCCCTCCATGAATTGACTATAGGACTAAGGTCTGGAGACTGGCTAGGCCACTTCATGACCTTAATGTGCGTTTTCTTGAGCCACTCCTTTGTTGCCGTGGCGGTATGTTTTGGGTCATTGTCATGCTGGAAGACCCATCCACGACCCATCTTTAGTGTTCTGGGTGAGGGAAGAAGGTTCTCGCCCAAGATTTTGCAATACATGGCCCCGTCCATTGGGCCCTCAGTGCGGCAAAGTCGACCTGTACCTTTATCAGAGAAACACCCCAAAGCATCATGTTTCCCCCTCTCCGTGTGACTGTAGGTATGGAGTTCTTAGGGTCATAGTCAGCATTTTTCTTCCTCTAAAACATGGCAAGTCGAGTTAATGCCAAAGAGCTCAATTTTGATCTCATCTGACCACAGAACTTTCTCCCGATCTTCTCTGAATCATTTAAATGTTCATTGGGAGACTTCAGACAAGGCTGTACATGTGTCTTCTTGAGGAGGGGACCTTGCGGATTTCAATCCATGTCAGCGTATTGTGTTATCAATGATGTGTTTGGTGACTGTGGTCCCAACAGCTTTGAGATCCTTCACAAGCTCCTCCCATGTAGTTCTGGGCGGATCCTTCACTTTTATCATGACCATCCTCACCCCATGAGGTGAAATCTTGCATGAAGCTCCAGGCCGAGGACAATTGATGGTCATTTTTTATTTCTTACATTTGTGAATAATCACTCCAACAGTCGTCTCCTTCTCACCAAGCTTCTTGCTGATGGTCTTGTAGCCCATTCCAGCCTTGTGCAGGTCCACAATCTTGTCCCCGACGTCCTCTGACAGCTCTTACCTCAGCCAGAACACTGAAGATGTGTCGTGGATGGGTCTTCCAACATGGCAATGACCCAAAACATACCTCCAGGGCAACAAAGGAGAAGAAGCACATTAATGTCATGGAGTGGCCTAGCCAGTCTCCAGACCTTAATCCTATATAGAAACTTTTATGGAGGGAGCTGAAACTTCCAGTTGCCAAGCAACAGCTACGAAACCTTAAGCTCTTTGGTGTTGCCCATGATGGTGAGGTTTGAATGGAAGAAAGAGATTCTGTGGACAGGTGTCTTTTATACACATAACGAGTTGTCGTTAGGAGAACCTTCTTCCATTGACAGGACTGATCTGTGTACCACATGAGCGCCCCCTGTAGCCAGTCTGTGTATACTCAATATATACAGCCCATACATACTATATACACTACATGAGCGACCCCTGTAGCCAGTCTGTGGAGGGGCAGAATTATTGTTGGTTGGTCGGAGATCAAATACTTATTTTACTCACTGAACTGCAACTCCATTTATAACATTTGTATCATGTGTTTTTTCTGTATTTTTGGTTGATATTCTGTCTCTATCATATAAAATACACAAATGATAGACCCTTCATTTCTTTGTAAGTGGTCTGCAGGGGATCAAATCATTATTTCCCCCCCACTGTACAAGGATAGTGTCTTATCTTATCTCCCTGATGGTCTCTCCTTTTTCCTTCACTTGTGAACTTTAGCACTGTAAAGCTTCTGTCAGCCTTCCTCTCCAACTGATCCAAGACATAAGATCAAGGCTATTTACAGCACACTCTAATTTTGGTAGCATAATTATTAACGTGGGATGTAGTAGCTAAAGAAAATTTTAAGTATTCTGGGTGCGCTGTCCGTTCTAAAATGATAATAATATATTATAGCTGCAATGGTCACCATTTTATATGTTCATCTCACGTAATCCTCTTGTGATTTGTAGCCGTGCAGCAGAAGGAAGTCACGCTCACCACAACTACGTCCACCATAACGCTGGTGACCAGCGCCCCGCCACTGGCCATGGTGACCAGCCCGGCGCAATCCCTGAGCTCCTCCATCACCAGTGACCTGCCCATCCCCACAGCCTCCGCCGACGTGGCCGCCGACATCGCCAAATACACCAGTAAGGTGAGCTAAACCGGAGGGTCTCATTCTGACATTTCTGGACTAACCGTTACCTCCCCAGAGGGTCACTCTTCCTGCAAGCCTCCGAGATGACCTGTACAGTTTTGGCTGAACGTATGCTTTAAGACTGCTGTGAAAACTTTATTTTTATTTTTTTCAGATTTTTTTTCCTGAATTGTCTCCATCACCGTTTCCTGCCGCCGGGAACCTAGCGGCAAGTGTGATGTTTTTTAATTTTGGCTTTCTCCCTTGTTTTCAGATGATGGAGGCCATTAAAGGCACGATGACAGAAATCTACAATGACTTGTCCAAAAACACAACGGGAAGCACCATAGCCGAGGTATGCCGTGTGTATGGTGGTGCATTTTTGGCACATAAATATATATTACCATGTGAGGTTTGCATGACAACGGTTTTTGATGTGGCTGCGGAATATTTTCACGCTTTTTCTTTATTTTTGTGATGGTTTTTAATGCCTTAGGCCTGCTACGCTTTAAAATGTGCTATACGCATTTTAAATGAGTTGTGTTTAAAAATTGAATGCAGCGCATATGTGGTGAGCATCTGGTTGTTAAGAATGCCGGGTTGTTAAGAATGCCGGTGGGTGTCAGCTCTGCTATTCACTGGTCGTCAAGGACACTGGCGAGTGCCAGCTCTGCTATTCACTGGTCGTCAAGGACACTGGCAGGTGCCAGCTCTGCTTTTCACTGGTCGTTAAGGACACTGGCAGATACCATCTCTGCTATTCACTGGTCGTCAAGGACACTGGCGGATGCCAGCTCTGCTTTTCACTGGCTAAGCTGGCACCCGCCAGTGTCCTTATTGACCAGTGAATAGCTGGTTGCTAAGGAGCTAACACCCACCAGCTTGTTAAGGATGCTGGTGGGTACTGGCTCTGCTATTCACGGGTTAAACGTCGCTCTCTCTGCGGGTTCTCAGCTCTTCATTGGATAGATTGATAGCAGCGCAGCCATTGGCTCCTGCTGCTGTCAAATCCAATGATGCGGGGGGCGGGCCGAGTCATATACTTGGCATATATGGACGCAGAGTGTATGACACAGGAGAGCTTCCCAGAGGGGGTTATCTAATGCGGAGAGGAGCCGTCGTGGGACCCCAGAACAGCTGGATCGAGCCCACGAACTGCACAGTGGAGGTAAGTATGATTGTTTTTTATATAAAAAAAAAAAAAAACCTGAACCTTTAATATCACTTTAAGTAGCTGGCACCCGCCAGTGTCCTTAACGACCAGTGAATAGCTGGTTGCTAAGGAGCAAACACCCACCAGCTTGTTAAGGATGCCGGGTACTGGCTCTGCTATTCACTGGTTGTTAAGGATGCCGGCGTGTGACTACAGCCTGCAGCACTGATCTGTGTTTTTCTGACGGTGGAGAAGTCTCCCCGTTGTCGGGATACAAAGACACAGCGGGAGGATTCCCCCATCCACATCAAAAGTGTGCATGGAGCAATTGGGTCTGTTCTCTTTTTGTTTAACTCGCTGGTTGAACCAAAACAACGCTCATCTATGGCGAGCTTAAAGTGGAACTATAGTCGCTCCCAAACTCCCCGCCTGGCCGCTGACATCTTTGGACATCCAGTTTCTGGGTCTCCATCGATGGCTGCTGTCATTGGCCAGGTGGGGATGACATCCCTCCCGAGCAGGCGCATGAGTTTCCTTCAGATTCGGCATTGCCGAAGTTGTACAGTGAGCTGCATATGCGTGGCTCACTGTACAGGGCCGGACAGGCAGGTAAGTAACTTGAATGCAGAAAAGACAAAGCGTGTAAAATCCCTGCCTGTTTCTGCAGTTTGAACAGCTGTAGAGAAGAGATGGAGGCAGATAAACAGGTACAACTTGCGTATGAGGATTTGTTTCATCTCTGTGGTCAGTCACTATAGCATCCTTAGCTTGAAAGGACAGAAGGGTGTACTTCCATTTAAACTGTAAATAATGACCCCAGAGTTCTTCACTAGAAAGCAGCACTAGTTATAGGACAGCTTGTTTGGTGATGTTTGCTCTCCCACTTTAATATCTTGTCCTCATCACAGATTCGCCGATTAAGAATCGAGATTGACAAACTGCAGTGGCTTCATCAGCAGGAGCTCTCAGAAATGAAGCATAACCTGGGTAAGGAGAAGAATCGTTCTCAGTGGGGTTCCATATAGCCTGTGTTTTGTAATCTACATTTTCATGTTTATATAGAAAAGAAAAGTGCTAGATGGTCTTTCAGGGCAGGTTGATCTGCACATGAGGAAGTCATGTGAGAATGACAAAACATGTCAGGCAGAGCCAATGATCTGCACATGAGGAAGTCATGTGATGGCGATGAAACATATCGGGGTGGAGCCAATGATCTGCACATGAGGAAGTCATATGATAGTGACGAAACGTGTCCGGGGGAGCCAAGGATCCACACATGAGCGATCAGTTACTGCACCACAGATATGACCACAGAGGGAAATAAGGTAGAATGGGGCCCTAGGCAAGGTAGCATCGTTGTTCGCCTCCCCATCCTATCGATTGACATAAATACAGATTGCAATAGGTGCAGAGAAGCAGAAATTTGCCACATCAGACACATATTGCCAAGAGGTTGCCTTGGGCCCCCTGGACATCCACCTAGGCTCCTGCTTAAGTTGCCTTGGGCCCCCTGAACATCCACCAGGGCCCTAGGCTCATGCTTGGGTTGCCTTGCTCCGGTTCTATCACACACTGATTTAAACCTGATAACATTCTGTAGGACTCTGGCTTCTGCGGGGATAACCCGTAACTAATAATTATTTCAAAGTCATTTGCAGTTCTCTTTTAGGTTGCAGCTTCAGGCCTCTGTGTTTTACTATTAGCCATTTCAACTCGTTGGTGGGCAGTCGCATTCATGTATACGTGTTCCCTGACACGGGTTGTTGTAATTATAAGCAATAAGCGTGTACAAATTGCATGTTATCTGTAGAGTGCTGTTGCAACGCCTGCACTGCCATCTGCTGCTCAGGAATGAGATTGCAGCTTAGTAGAATGGCTATTATCTGACTGACTATCTAACATTCTAGTGCATAATTACCAATCAAGCTGTATTGACAAGGGGGGGCTCTCACAACCAGAGGTCCTCTAAAGCAGGGATCCTCAAACTACGGCCCTCCAGCTGTTGCAGAACTACACATCCCATGAGGCATTGTAACACACTGGGTTAAATTCAGGTACGACTTGCGCCCTCTTACGGAGGCGCAGCGTACCGTTTTAACGCTGCGCCTCCGTAAATTACCTGCGCTACGCTTCATTCATAAAGCAGTAGCTCCGTAATTTGCGTGGGCGCTCCCTAAAACTGCCCGGCGTAAGGGCGCGTAATTTAAATGATCCCGTAGGGGGCGTGGATCATTTAAATTAGGCGCGTTCCCGCGCTGAACGTAGTGCGCATGCTCCGTCGGGAAGCTTTCCCGACGTGCATTGCGGCAAATGACGTCGCAAGGACGTCATTTGCTTCAACGTGAAGGTAAATGGCGTCCAGCACCATTCACGATTCACTTACGCAAACGACGGTATTTTCAAACATCGCGACACGGGAACGACGGGTATACTTAGCATTGGCTGCCCCTGCTAATAGCAGGAGCGGCCTTACGCGGAACCCGACGAAAGTAAACGACGTAAAATGCGTACGCAGGGCGCGCATAGGGTTGTGAATCGGCGTGAGTATGCAATTTGCATACTCTACGCTGACCACTACGGGAACGCCACCTAGCGGCCATCGTAAGAATGCAGCCTACGATACGACGGCATAAGAGCCTTATGCCAGTCATATCTTAGGCTGCAGTCGGCGTAACGAGCTTTCGGAATACGGAAAAGTCGCTACGCCGGCGCAACTAAGCAATTGCGCAGCGTAACTATGGTTACGCAGACGCAATTGCTTACTGAATCCACCCCACTGACATTCACAGACGTGACTAGGCATGATGGGAATTGTAGTTCCTGAACAACTGGAGGGCCGTAGTTTGAAGACCCATGCTCTAAAGGGTCTTCACATGACCCCACAAAAAAATCCCCCGGTCCATTGGGGTTTAGAGGAGGCGTCCCACCCGTCCAATGGTGGCTTACAAGGAGTCACACTGATAGGAGCAAATCCCCGCGCCCAGATCACGTACAGGGGGGGGAATTGGGAAAACGGCACCAGCAGCAAATCAAGGGTTTAAAAAAAACAAATCACTGATCTCATCAAAGTCTTATAGGAATCGCTTCTTATCTAATGCGACTTCCCTCACAGAAGTCGCACTCATGAGAATCACATTGGTGTGAACCGAGCCTACTAAGAAGCCAGTGTTTTTAATGTAAGCCGTTGCATGTAATGTCAGTCTTTTTTTGTTGAGTCCTAATAATGTTCCTGTCCTGATCTAGAACTCACCATGGCTGAGATGAGGCAGAGTCTGGAGCAGGAGAGGGACCGGCTCATAGCGGAAGTCAAGAAGCAAACGGAGCTGGAGAAACAGCAGGCGGTGGACGAGACGAAGAAGAAACAGTGGTGTGCCAACTGCAAGAAGGAAGCCATCTTCTACTGCTGCTGGAACACGAGCTACTGCGACTATCCCTGCCAGCAAGCCCACTGGCCGGAGCACATGAAGTCCTGCACACAGTCAGGTATGAGGTCCTAAAGCTAAATTGGGCTTGGGCATTAAGATTTGTTTTACTCCTTAGGCTACTTTCACACTGCGGCCACGTTGGCAGTAAAGCGACGCTCGTTTTTAGTGACGATTTACCGTAGTTTTAGCAGCGCTTTTCTGCCGCTAGTGGTGCGCCTTTAACCCCCCGCTAGAAGGGTTTCGGTGCTTCCAAAGCGCTTTTCAGGCATTTCCAAAGTGCTGCCCAGGGCTGGACTGGGACAAATATTTGGCCCTGGACTTCATCCAGACTGGCCCACTTTGACAGGTCTCTCCCATGGCGGCCGGACAACTCCCGCTACCCCCACCCCCCCCGGCCACCCAAGCCCCCTCTCCCCCTTCACTAGCCACTAGCCGTTCTACTTTATTAGAGTAGAACGACTGGTACTTTTATATGCAGTACCAGTGGGGAAGCTAGACATTATTTCACCGGGGCAAAGAATCAGTTCGGTGCCCCCCCTTATGGGACAAGATTGGGCAGAAGTGAGAAACTCCCAGGCCATAGCTGTTGAGTCAGCTCTCTGTCCCCTCCCCCATTCTCCTCTGTTGTCCCCCTTGCTCCTCTGGTCCTCCCCCTGCTTCTCTGTTCCCCCCAGGTGAGCGCTACAGGGAGGGAGAGGAGGTGAGCACTGCGGGAAGGGAGAGACAGAGGAGCGAAGGGGGGCGGCAGTCCCCTGTCACTGAAGCCGGCCCACTGAGCCATCGGCCCACCGGGAAACTCCCTGTAGTCCCAATGGCCAGTCCATCCCTGGTGCTGCCTATTCATTGCAATGGGCGGGGACCAGTGTTGCCAATTGCCAGTATTTTTACTGACAGCCAGTAAAAAAATGGGCACTTTTCTCCTGCCAGTATATGCCAGTAAGAGGAAAAAGGTCGCCAGTAAAATATATGGCTGTGACACTCGGCTCGGAACTGTGCATAGGCAGCTCGGGTCCGACCTAGCTGAGACCATCCAAGTGCCTGCTACAGTGTGTTTGGGCGGTGCCGGTGGGGGGACGGGTCTGGTGGAGGCGGTGTCTGAGCGTGTCGTTGAGGCGGTGTGATGTCATGGTGCAAGGGAGCCGAGTGGAGCAGCCAGAGCCTCGTGTGTGGGTCTGCAGGACCGGGAGTAAGGCAAGCCAGGAGCGGGACTGTCAGTGTTGTTTGAACTGGAGTGGACTGAAGGGGCCACCTGGCATGGAGAGAGACCGTCACTGTGACTCAGTAGAGCACGTGTCATGTCAGTGAGGAGTTAATTTCACGAGCACATCGCTCATTCTAATTTCTTGCCCCCCTGAGTCCTGTCCCTGAGCTACTTACTATATCGAAAAAAACAAAACAAGAAATATGCTTTTTGCCTTAATATCTACCTTAAATTACATTGCTACTTGCATATTGTACTTATTTGTAGCATAACTACTGGAATTTGCACTTAAAACTGTAATTTTTTAACTTTTGGAACTGCCAGTAAAAACTTGGCTGCGCCAGTAAATTTTGGGTGTTGTGTCAGTAAATTTCAATCTGGTAGATTGGCAACACTGGCGGGGGCGGTTTATGAGCACTGTATACAGCACTCCCAAACCGCCCCAAAGATGCCGCTTGCAGGACTGTTTTTTTTTTTTTTTTTGTTCCGTCCCGCAAGCGCGCCGCCCCCCAGTGTGATAGCACTCAGGCTTTTACACTGGGGTGGCATGAAAGACAGTTTTCAGGCACTTTACAGGCACTATTTTTAGTGCTAAAACACCTGTAAACTACCTTCAGGCTGGATCCACACTTGTGCAGTGTGAATTCCAGCTCTGTTATCTCTGCAAAAAGATAAGAGAGCTGTTCAGCAGATCATCTCCGTTTTAGCTGCAAATTTGGAGACCTGGGAGAGGGGAGGGGGGGGACGGGGACGGGTATTGAGGAGAATGAGAGAAATCCTGATGAGAAATGAACACATCAGCAAATCAGATGCGTGCCCATTGAAGATAATGGGCCTGAATTCGCACCTGAGCCGCACCGCAATGCCTAGAAAACACACAAGTTTTTTCGGCAATGCGCAGTGCGAATGCTCATATGTGAACCAGCCCCATTGAAATTAATGTATTTCAATGTTTTGCGAATTGTATGTGGTTTAAGTGGGGGACTGGCGCTGTCATTTTGGCAGCCTGTATCCAGAGCCACCCGCAAAGGTTTTGCTTTTAATGCCGCCTGAAGCAGCGGCAGGTCATTTCCTGTGCAGAAACGGCGAGAGCGGTGATGATGATGATGCTTTTTACTGCTTTCCGTTTTTTATTGTCATTTGGGAAGGAACGTGTCTTGCATTAATGCTCGTCTTTATCTTTATCCACAGCCACGGTGACGCAGCAAGAAGCGGAGCCCGAGCTCGACAAATCGGCGCCGGCCGCAGCCAGCACCCAACCTCCTCCCGCCGAAACCGCCGCCACGCCCAAAGAGAAGGAGAGCGCCACCGACAAGAGCAAAGAGAGTGTCACTGTACGTATCGCTGGTCGATAGCTTGCCCACCTCCAAAGTGAGTGAAGACAAATCTGTGTGTGTGTGCGTCTGTCTGTCGGGGACAGGAGCTTATTTTTATTTTTTTATGTTTGCTTGATGCCTTTCTCCCAGAATGCTTCATGTTTTATTTACCATCCATGCCTTATATATACAGCATGTCCCTGACTCAGGGCCTGTATAGTGCTGTCAGGTGTGTGTGTGATCAGCCCTATGTGTCCGTGTTCTGCCTCTGGGTGACAAAAAAAAAACAAAAAACTTCCCGACCTCCTTCTAAATCTCCTGTGTGGCGCTTAAAGCCAAACTCCAGACAAAAAATATTTTGTGGTCTTGGTTACAGAGAGGAAGGTTTATAACGCCTATGGGGTTTTCATTGCAGTCTGTGTCTTCGTGGTGGAGATTTCACCTCACTTCCTGTGCTGGTGACCAAAACAGGAAATTAAAGCAGAGGTCCACCCTAAAAAAAACACATAAAAAAGGCTAAAAAAATAAATAAAATACATAAAAACGCTCCAAAAAAATATATATATATTATTTTTAATACTTGTTGGGTTTAGCTTGGAAGTCTACTTTAATGCCTCAGCCCCAATGAAGGGATTTTGCTCACTTCCTGTCTTGGTGACCACACATAAGACCCTACCTCTGCTCTGTCCAAAACTGGAAAAAAAATATGTTTCGTCCGGGGTTTTGCTTTATTTTCATTAACGAGGATCTATATATAGTCTTGCCTAATAGGCAGGACACACAAGCTGTATACATAATGAGAGAGATGACTGCCCTGTGTATGTCTAAGAGAACACACAAGATTTATAATAACATGAATGAATGAGGCTCACATGTTCAGAGTATAAAGATTATATGGAGTCCTATTATTTGGCAATATGATTGAGACGGAAGCAGAACACCCTGTGCAGCTTACCCAGAATCCTCCCCTCCCCCCGCTAAGCCTCTCGCCATTGGTCAGTGCTAGAACACAGACATGTATGGAGCCTGAATCTCACCCTCCGTAGTCTTCACTGTCCTCCATCTAAGGGGTTCCCTGTGCTGTCCCTGCAGATAGCAACAGGTGTGACAAGCAGCCAGCCCATAAAACTGGTCCACGTGCCTCAGACCACGGCCTTTGTCCCAACTACTCAACCCACGATTGTAAGTACCAGCGCTCTCATCTAGTCTGTTGTTGGCATTGAGTAGTGTAGTAGCTCAGTGTCTACTTTTTTTTTTTCCTGTGTTGCTTCTGCAGTATGGTTGTCACCACGCCGCTCCACCTCCCTCTTCCTGCTCCCTCCTCTTCCTGCTCCTCCCTCTTTCTCCTCCCTCCTCTTCCTCCTCCCTCTTCTTCCTCCTCCTCCCTCCTCTTCCTGCTCCCTCCTGTTCCTGCTCCCTCCTCTTCCTCTTTCCTGCTCCCTCCTCTTCCTCCTCAATCTTCTTCTTCCTCCTCCTCCTCCTCCTCCTCCTCCTCCTCCTCCTCCTCCTCCTTCCCTCTTTCTCCTCTCCTTCCCCTCTTTCTCCTCCCCTTCCCCTCTTTCTCCTCTCCTTCCCTCCTTATTCCTCCCCTTCCCTCCTTTCTCCTCCTCTTTCCCTCCCTCCTCCTCCTCCTTCCCCCTTTCTCCTCTCCTTCCCTCTTTCTCCTCTCCTTCCCCTCTTTCTCCTCTCCTTCCCCTCTTTCTCCTATCCTTCACTCCTTATTCCTCTCCTTCCCTCCTTATTCCTCTCCTTACTCCTTTCTCCTCCTCTTTCCCTCCCTCCTCTTCCTCTTCCTCCTCCTCTTCCTCCTCTTCCTCCTCTTCCTCCTCCTCTTCCTCCTCTTCCTCCTCCTCTTCCTCCTCTTCCTCCTCCTCTTCCTCCTTCTCTTCCTCCTCCTCCTCCTCCTCCTCCTCCTCCTCCTCCTCCTCCTCCTCCTCCTCTTCCTCCTCCTCTTCCTCCTCTCCTTTCCTCCTCTTCTTCCCCCTCCTCCTCCTCCTCCTCCTCCTCCTCCTCCTCCTCCTCCTCTCCTCACTCCTCCTCCTCCCACCTCCCCCTCCTACTCCTCTCTTCCCCCCTCCTACTCCTCTTTTCCCCCCTCCTACTCCTCTTTTTCCCCCTCCTACTCCTCATCTCCACTCCTTCCCTCCTCCTCCTCTTCCCCCTTCCTCCTCCTCTTCTCCCCCTCTCCTCCCTCTCCCTCCCCCCCCTCACATTGCTGACTGTGTAGCCTGAGCTGTCATACACATCTCTCCCTCTGTGGCATGACATTGTTCCTATAACTAAGACCTCTCTCTCTATTCTCTCCAGGTACAAATTACAGTCTCTGTGCATGCTCTTGTATATCTGTATGACGTTTACGTTGATATTTCCAAACCAAGTGTGCTTCTGATTTTTCTTTATTGGCTGGAGACACATTTGTACTTTAAATTGTTAATAAGAAAAGATATAAAGAATTATTTATTAGTATTGTTATTTATTATGTCTTTACAAAATGGGGTTGTATTAGAAGTCTTTCGGGTTCTCTTTCTTGGGTGTAGGATTGTAATAGATGGCCTGGAAAATATTTTCTATACTATATGGCCAAAGTATGAGGACACCTGACCATCACACCTACACTATATGGCCGAGTATGAGGACACCCGACCATCACACCTACACTATATGGCCGAGTATGAGGACACCCGACCATCACACCTACACTATATGGCCAAGTATGAGGACACCTGACCATCACACCTACACTATATGGCCGAGTATGAGGACACCCGACCATCACACCTACACTATATGGCCAAGTATGAGGACACCCGACCATCACACCTACACTATATGGCCAAGTATGAGGACACCCGACCATCACACCTACACTATATGGCCAAGTATGAGGACACCCAACCATCGCACCTACACTATATGGCCAAGTATGAGGACACCTGACCATCACACCTACACTATATGGCCAAGTATGAGGACACCTGACCATCACACCTACACTATATGGCCAAGTATGAGGACACCTGACCATCACACCTACACTATATGGCCAAAAGTATGAGAACACCTGACCATCACACCTACACTATATGGCCAAAAGTACGAGGACACCCGACCATCACACCTACACTATATGGCCAAGTATGAGGACACCTGACCATCACACCTACACTATATGGCCAAGTATGAGGACACCTGACCATCACACCTACACTATATGGCCAAAAGTATGAGAACACCTGACCATCACACCTACACTATATGGCCAAAAGTACGAGGACACCCGACCATCACACCTACACTATATGGCCAAGTATGAGGACACCTGACCATCACACCTACACTATATGGCCAAGTATGAGGACACCTGACCATCACACCTACACTATATGGCCAAAAGTATGAGAACACCTGACCATCACACCTACACTATATGGCCAAAAGTACGAGGACACCCGACCATCACACCTACACTATATGGCCAAAAGTACGAGGACACCCGACCATCACACCTACACTTTATGGCCAAGTATGAGGACACCCGACCATAACACCTACACTATATGGCCAAGTATGAGGACACCCGACCATCAAACCTACACTATATGGCCAAGTATGAGGACACCTGATCATCACACCTACACTCTATGGCCAAGTATGAGGACACCCGACCATCACACCTACACTATATGGCCAAGTATGAGGACACCTGATCATCACACCTACACTCTATGGCCAAGTATGAGGACACCTGACCATCACACCTACACTATATGGCCAAAAGTATGAGGACACCTGACCATCACACCTACACTATAGAACTAAAAGTGTGAGGACACCTGACAATCACACCTACACGGGGGGGGCTGAGCCCCGTGCAGGCGAGCAGGTGCCCCTCCATTATCAGTGGCCCTGCCCACGTCTGCGGTTAAAGCAGCAATGTGTATAGGTTTCATCTAGGGTTGTCCCGATATTAGTATCGGTACCATACTCAGGCAAATGCTCCGATGCTTCACCCGATACTTGTACAGTCAGGGTGATCAGTGCAGTGGGGGAGTTACAAGCACTGACCACCCTGTATAGATTTCAAAGTCTGACAGCCGTTTCTCTGCTCTCCCCCCCCCTTCCCCCCCGTGGCTTTCAGCTGCTTTAGTGAAATCGGTGGTGATCGGTGCTTGTAACTCTCCCACATACGATCACCGCTGACTGCCCCCACATACTCCTCCTAGCCTACGTTCTGCAGCTGTCCTTTTCCGTGTCCCCCTCCATGCTGCTGTCTCCCTCCATTGTTCTCCTCCGTGTCCCCCTCCATGCTGCTGTCTCCCTCCATTGTTCTCCTCCGTGTCCCCCTCCATGCTGCTGTCCCCCTCTGTTTTCCTCGGTGTCCCCCCTCTGTTTTCCTCGGTGTCCCCCCTCTGTTTTCCTCGGTGTCCCCCCTCTGTTTTCCTCGGTGTCCCCCCTCTGTTTTCCTCGGTGTCCCCCCTCTGTTTTCCTCGGTGTCCCCCCTCTGTTTTCCTCGGTGTCCCCCCTCTGTTTTCCTCTGTGTCCCCCTCTGTTTTGCTCGGTGTACCCCCTCTGTTTTCCTCGGTGTCCCCCCTCTGTTTTCCTCGGTGTCCCCCCTCTGTTTTCCTCGGTGTCCCCCTCTGTTTTCCTCGGTGCCCCCCCTCCTTTCCCCTTGGTGTCCCCCCTCCTTTCCCCTTGGTGTCCCCCCTCCTTTCTCCTCGGTGTCCCCCCTCCTTTCTCCTCGGTGCCCCCCCTCCTTTCTTCTCGGTGCCCCCCTCCTTTCTCCTCGGTGCCCCCCCTCCTTTCTCCTTGGTGTCCCCCTCCATTCTCCTCCTCGAACTGTCAGGATCGATCGTAGGTAAATCCGGCTCCTTACTTTTCCGAATGTAGAGAATCAGTGATCACTGACTCTGTCCATTCACATAACTGAAACATCGTAAACTAATAATTAATAATAAAAAAATGTATTGTAAAAAATAAAATAAAAACGCACAGACACTGTCCACCCCCCCCCCCCTTAAAGCATTGTAAAAAAATAAATACAAAAATATTATAAAATAAATGGTAAAAAAAAAAAACACACATGAGATTAAAAAAAGTATGGGTAATCAGTATTGGTTAGTACTTGGGGGGGTATCGGTACTTGTACTCGGTTTTGAATAAAATAATAAAACAAGAGAACAAAAAAAACGTATGTCGCGAAAGAACATTAATGGAGTAGATTCAATTATTTTTCAAAATTGTATTTTAAACCGTTCATCTTTATTACTAATAGACCAAATTTCAATTTTTTTTTCATTTTTTATGATCAAATGTTGATAATAAAGTTGCTGTATTTGCACCCTACGTGCTTGTCGATTTTGTCGCCTTGTATTGCATTTTTTGCTGTCCATTGAATGCTGGACGTCACAACCCAGCACACCTGGCGCAGAAACCGCCTCTGCCTTTTTCGATAACTCCTCGCTCTTTCTCTCTCTCTCTCGCCAACAGACCATCCCTGTGGTAGTGAGTCCGAACGCCGGGACTGTGGCCGTGAGGGCAGGCGTCCAATACGTGCAGACCACCGTGCCAGTACAAGTGAGGAGAGTGTGAAAGACGGTACCGGGAAGAAAACAAAACAAAAAAAAAAAAAAAGACAGCGGCACCCCGAGAGCAGCATTAATGAACGGAGCCTGATAAAGGAGGAGAAGAACACTACATTGCCTGTGGACCTTCCCGAGGACCTGACAACCCTACCGAGGACCTGACAACCCTACCGGAGCGGGCTCGCCTTTTTTCTTTCTGTACATAGTGTACAATTTGTGGATGTGATTAGAGTACCGCCATTTTTTTATATTTCTATTCACTTTAACTTATGAATTTTGTCTCCGGAGTGACAAACCATGCCACCAAAGCCCCCCCCCCACAATCCCTCATCCGGTCATGGGGCATGCACTCCTTACCCCACGTTCGGAGGAATTGTAGACCTTCCTTCCAAGCTGGGAAGAATGAATGAACAGAGCGCTTTGATGTACAAAAACAGACTACATGGAACAGTTTACATTTTACCTCTCATTCAATTCCCAACAACAAATATTATATTATATAGAAGAACTACAATAAAAAAAAATATGAAATAAAAAACACGGCCAATGAGGAAAAAAGTTCTAACTGTCCTAGTCGAAAATGAAATCTCCTTTCTTCGTGACGATTGACCTGCGGCAGAGAAAATAGAAGAACTCTAAAATCGAAAGAACCGCAAACAATAAGGCAGTAAAAAAAAGTTTTTTTTTTTTTTTATTCTGCGCATGAATTGAACGACAAAAAAAAAAGCGTAACGCGCTGTAGTTAAAACTTTATACGTCTGTAAAATGCAAAAAAAAGGACGCGGCTCGGTTCGATGTATGTATATGCGACAGTTCACTGTAAGATAGCATTCCAGCACAGTTTTGTTGTACATTTTTAGTCCAGTCAGTTCTCACTGTTGTTCATAAAAAAAATAAAAAATAAAGACGAGATGTACAGTACAACGCAACAAAATAACGCCAATTATCACAGACACGAGAGAGAAGCAGATCCGCCGTCGGTTGTATGGAGCGTGGAGAACTGGGTCTGTCTGGCCTTCCTGGTGAAACAGAATTGGTTTTAGCATATGGAAGTATTTTTTCACATTTTTTTTTTCTTTGTATAAAGTTTGTATTAAATCAAAAAAAAAAACAAAAAAAAAAACATTTCCTTTTTGAATATTTGGTTTGGTGTGAAAATACTTTTAAGCCTTTTCGTTGTTGTTAGGTGTGAGGCTTTACAGCCTAACTCCAGGTTTCCTATGACTTTAACCACTTAAGCCCCGGACCAATATGCTGCCTAAAGACCCAAGGGGTTTTTACAGTTCGGGACTGCGTCGCTTTAACAGACAATTGTGTGGTCGTGCGACGTGGCTCCCAAACAAAATTGGCGTCCTTTTTCCCCCACAAATAGCGCTTTCTTTTGGTGGTATTTGATCACCTCTGCGGTTTTTATTTTTTGCGCTATAAACAAAAATAGAGCGACAATTTTGAAAAAAAATGCAATATTTTTTACTTTTTGCTACAATAAATATCCCGTATTCTTCTTCCTATTTTTGTTATAAAAAAAAAAAAAAAAAAATCGCAATAATCGTTTATTGATTGGTTCGCGCTAAATTTATAGTGTCTACCAAATAGGGGGATCATTTTATTTCACTTTTATTAATAATTTTTTTTCTAGTAATGGCGGCGATTAGCGATTTTTATCATGACTGTGACATTATGGCGGACACATCGGACACTTTTGACACTATTTTGGGACCATTGTCATTTTTACAGCAAACAGTGCTAGAAAAATGCACTGGTTACTGTACAAAAATGGCAAATGCAGTGAAGGGGTTAACCGAGAGGGGGCGCTGTAGGGGTTAAGTGTGCCCTAAGGGAGTGTTTCTTACTGTGGGGCGGGGGGGGCGTGGCTGGGCGTGTGACGTCACTGATCGTTATTCCCTAGGAGAGGAAACAGACGATCAGTGACAGGCTCACTCGGAAGCACGGAGAGAGATTTGTTTATAATTACCTCTCCCCGTTCTTACTCTCTGTGACCCGATCGCGGGACACCGGCGGAGATCGGGTCCGCTGTTCCCTAAAGCAGCTGGTCCTTGAGCTCAGGGCCGATCCTAGGGTCATAGGCGCCTAGGTGCAGAAATATTTCTGGCGCCCCCACATGGGCGTTGTCATTTTACTAACTCCTCCCCTTTACATCTCATTATACATTTGTAGATGGACTAGGCGCAGGAATGGGCAAGGCTGTGTATCCTATGCAATCTATTGTGCCATAAAACATCTAGAGCAGGGGCAGCCCAGAGCATGTGTAAAGGGATGCCATCCCTCAGCACACTGAACACTGTGACTCACCTTGGTTCTCTCTCTGTGCAGCCTGAGATAGAGATGGGAGGGGGAGGCATTCCAACTGCAGTTGGTGGAGACAGTGCAGGATCCAAGACTCCCAGTGTTAGGAATTCATTCCTGCACATCAGCACTCAGCAGCCACTGAAAACTAGAACTCTCATGTCAGAAAGAGGAGCGGCCCCTCCCCCGAGCACTGCCAGGCTGGACGGGCTGCCCTATGCTCACACATCGGTTCTGGACGGACACACACCTATGCTATGTTTTTTAAATAACAAACATTTTATACTGACCTCCACTGTGCAGTTCGTTTTGCACAGAGTTGCCCCGATTGTCCTCTTCTGAGGTCCCTTGGCGGCTCTTCCCCGCATCAGATAACCCCCCCTAGAACAGGGGTCCTCAAACTACGGCCCTCCAGCTGTTCAGGAACTACAATTCCCATCATGCTCAATCATGTCTGTGATTGTCAGAGTTTTACAATGCCTCATGGGATTTGTAGTTCCGCAACAGCTGGAGGGCCGTAGTTTGAAGATCCTGCCCTAGAAGAAGCGCTCTCCCAAGGGAGGTTTACCTTGCGGGGCGTGCTCCAGAGTCCAACATTCCGCGTCCATAGCCGCTGATTGCATGACTCGGCCGCTTCATTGGATTTTATTGACAGCCAGCGGGAGCCAATGGCCGCGCTGCTATCAAATGAAGAGCTGAGAACCCCAGGCAGAGAGACTGCGCGTACTCGGCGTGGGACATTCCAGGGCTCAGGTGAGTAAAAACGGAGGGGCTGGGGGGGCGACTGACTGACTGTAACAGCACTGGTGAACGGAGTGAACCAGTGGCGGCTGGTGCTCAAAATTTTTGGGGGGGCGCAAAGGAAAAAAAAATTGCAGTCTCACTGTTCCCCAAACGCAGCCACTGTTACATGCCATCAAATGCAGCCACTGTGCCATCAATTCGCACCACTGTGCCATGCCATTAAACGCAGTCACTGTGCCATCAATTCGCACCACTGTGCCATGCCATTAAACGCAGTCACTGTGCCATCCATTGTCACTGTTGGTGTTGAGACCCTGGTCTCACAGATAGTCCCTGACTACCCGGCGATCAGCTCGTGTTGTGTCTGCAGGCCTGGGAGGTTGGTTTCGTTTCAGAGAAGTAACATAGACGGAGACATATAATTGTGAAACCAAACTCTGTTTATTTTTGGCTCGTTTGCTGATTATAAAGAGGGGAAATAAGGGCGTACATTGTGGTTTTCAAAATACATATAACAATTCTTATAGGTTAAATGTTTTGCAGAAAAACAATCGTCATTTAGGGGATTTTTGGATTTTTAAGCGAGTAAGCATATCACCGAATATAGACATAGAAACTCATGACAAAAGGCAGCTGACTGTCTGAGTTTCTACGTGGCCCTTGATTGCAACAGAAAATAGAACAACTCAGCAAAAACACGTATACACTTATATTGCTTATGTGGCTAAAATATGTCTGTATAAAATGGAGTATATGCATACAAAATGGAGTGCAAGCTGGATTGAGCTTCTGTCATCCCCCACAACCCCCTCTTAAAATATAATTAAATCCTTAATTAATTTTCTCATGTTGGAACTCATGATCATTTAGGAATGTCATCAGGGGATATACATCTCCCTGGTATATCTAATGTGGGTGGCGGATTAACCCTTTGCATCCCTGCTGGAGGAAAGGGACCAAGTCACATCCATCCCTAAATGATGAGGTTCTTTTTCTTTAGTTTATGCATTTTAATGTATGTTGAGTAATCCCCGGGTGCGTGTGGTTTCAGGGTGTCATAATCTGGAACTTGATTTGACACCATGGAAGTGTCGTGGGTGGGGGATTTGGAAGCCCTGGCAATAATACACATTATGAGCTTAAAACATGCATATAGAAATAATAGAAAAAGCAAAATTATTATAATAGTCATAGCAATGTCTTTCAACCATGAGAATATCCCTCCAAGCCCAAAACTCCCTTTACCAAAAGGACTCCATGTTTTAGCAATATCCCTGGCTTCTTGTTGCAGGCTATCTACCTCCTTCCGGTGTTGTGCAATAATATCATAATAATCGGGTATTTCAACAGATGTGTTGTGTATCCATGTGCAACACTCGTAATCCTCTGTAACCTCACATAACCCAGTAAGGGCAGCACTCATGCTTTCGATGGCTAGGTCATGGAGCTCAAGTTGTTTCTTAATTGCTCTCATCTCTTCATTTAAATTGGTGATGTCCCCCGAATTTTTATCTAGGATTTCATCAAGAATTTTAGAGTAATTGTTTAGCCTTTTCATTATGTCTATTCCCCAACCGGTCCAAGAAGGAAACCAGGCCCATGCCATATCCTTCTCGAAAAATAATTCCCTCTTATGGCGATGTTTAAGGGGATATCTAGGATGCATACTAGCTTCAAGGAGATGCTCACCCTTGTCACCTCCCACTACGCCCATAATGGGGACTAGGGATGCAAGATAACACCATCCCTGGGGTCTAGTGGGGATCCAAGGGTGACAGATTTTCCCACAACAAATATAAATACTGTTTCCTAGGGCTAGGGGCCTTTTGTTGAATATTGTCATTACCTCGTCAGAAAGACTTGAAAAGGTGAAACTTGACAACAGCTGACCTACTGGGGAGGTGGAGCTTGAGCTAAGGAAATCCATTAAGGTGGCGTTCATGGTAGGGTCTGAAGTGTGAAATACAGGGTCCTCAATTGAAGTCATTGAAAAATTAATTTTAGTATGTTGGCAAACTTCAGCCCTTTTTGTGGAGTTCCCCAACCTGAAACACCAGTCTGGGGAGTGGCTTCTACCAATAATTGGAAACGTAAGGGTATTATTTGGAAGCATCCTTGTGACGTTGGTAAGGATAATGGGAGGCGTGCCGTTTAAAAGGGGATAAAAATTTAGGGGCATCGCCATTAGAGGGATCCTAGCAGTACTAGGGTGTAGTTTACTACAAATCCAACACTTTTCATATCCAGTTTTTCGGGCATAGGCATACTTAAACTTTAACAATAACATATTGTCTGTGAGACTATCTGTCTTACTCCCTTCGTTATATAGTTGTGTACCTCTCTTGTGCCTGGTATGTGTAACATTGGTGGTGATCTGATCTCTAACTTGTGCGATGGTTATTTGTTGGGAACTAAGGTTACTGGAAGGGATACTCCTCTTACCTCGGGGGATTTGCATTCCTTCGCTGTAATTCTTACCGCAAATACCTCGCAATCCCCCTAAATCTTCTGGGCTATAAATACAGTTGGTGGTAACCCATACTATGGAGAAAACTGAAAATGAGGTAAGTCCTATGAGCAACCAAAGTTTTCCAGAGTCCGGTGAAATTAAGATTGTCATTTTTCTACAGGGCCAAGGCTGTCTGCCTCCGGAACCCCCTTTTCTTGATTATCCTGTTCAAGGCCAGGGCAAGTCAGCTTGCCCTCGTTAGTGCCTCTCTTGCTTCCGGATCTTCCTCTTCAAGGCCAAGGCAACTTGCCTCCGTTAGTACCTCTCTTGTCTCTAAATCCGGACTTGCTTCTGGACTTGCTTCTGGACTTGCTTCTGGACTTGCTTCTGCGGTTGGACTTTTCTTTACCAGCTTTACTCGGGTTGCGTGGATCCAGGTGGGGCTGTTCTCTGTCAGGACTGCTGTTCTGGTCACTGCAACAATGATGGTGGGAGGTCCGTAGGTGAAATCTTGCGGTCTTTTCCCTTTTGGATGTAACTTGACCACTACTTCGTCCCCCTCTCTGAAGGGGTGTGTGTTTTCCTGTGAAGAAAAAGGACATTTGCGAGTAACATCTTCCTCGGTGCGGACCAAGGTTTCGATCAGCTTCCTTACATATTCATCTCTCAGGTTATCAAGGTTATCCATGGTCATAAAAGTTTTCCTAGACCATGGGGTGGGGAAAGGTCTACCAAACAAAATTTCGAAGGGGGAATACCCTAGGGCTTTGTTGGGGGTCATTCTTATTTCAGCCATGATGGCTGGGAGGTACCTTTTCCAATTGGAAAAGGTTCCACCTGTTGCTTTCCTCACCTTGTCTTTAATCGTCCTATTCATCCGTTCCACAATCCCAGAGCTTTGGGGGTGGTAGGGAATGTGGAATTTCCATTCCACCTGTAATGTCTTGGCCAGTTCTCTACAAATTTTAGATGTGAAGGCGGGGCCTTGGTCTGAGTTTATTTGTATAGGTATTCCCCATCTGGGGACTATCTCTCTTGTCAGGATTCCTACCACTGTTTTAGCATCTTCTCTTCTTGTAGGGAATGCCTCTGGCCATCTACTGAAAACATCTATAATTACACAAACTGGCTGTGTGCCCCCCTTTACTGGGAGATGTGTAAAGTCAATTTGTAGATGTGTAAATGGCGTTGTTGGATAGGGTAGGTGCTCGTGTTTGACCTTGTGTGGGTTGTTGGGGTTGTTCCTAATGCAGGTTATGCATCTCTGAACAAAACTTTTTACCATAGGTTCAACTTTGGTAATGTAAAACATTGTTTTAAGTTGTTGTAAAGTGGCTTTCCAACCTATGTGTCCTATTCCGTGAACATGTGCTATGTAGATTGGGGCACTATGTTGTGGGATGCATGGTCTCCCCTCTTTGCAAATGAGTCCAGTTTTAGGACTCTTTTGTAACACCGGAAAACACCAATCAGCAAGTTCCTCTGGGGTAGCGGAAGCTTGCAAATCAGTTAGCAGCTGTGTTTCATCTGGGAGGAGAGGTACCAAGGTTGGCATGGTCAGGAAAGTTGAAATAACTGTCTTAGCCGCTGACTTGGCTGTGATATCAGCAAGGGCGTTTCCTTTTGATATGTCATCTGAGCCTTGAGTGTGTGCTCTACAATGGATGATGGCTAATTCTGATGGGAGTTTTATGGCATCTAGCAATTGTTTTATCAATTGGGCATGTGAAATGCGCTTACCGTCGGCTCCTATATATCCTCTGATGGACCATAATACTCCATGGTCAAAGACAACACCATGAGCGTACCTGGAATCAGTATATATAGTCACAGGTTGGTTGGCATATAGAGTGCAAGCTCTTGTTAAGGCTATTAACTCGGCTGCTTGTGCTGACTGGTGGTTGATTGGTTCCGCCTCGATGACAACATCAGGTAATTTTACTACTGCATAACCCGCATGATAAGTGTTGTCATTTGGGCGGGAGCAAGAACCATCTACAAAGATTACATCCCCTCTTTCCAGAGGGGCCTTTTGCATGTCTAATCTGGGAGATGTCATGACTTCTATAGATTCTAAACAACTGTGTTCTTCCGCTATAGTGTCATCATGGGACTTCAGTCCCAGCAATCCATTTAAGATCATTGCTGGTCCTGCCGTGGTGGAATTGTACTGGACTTTTAGTTGGGGGTTGCTCAGCAATATAATCTCATATCCACTCTGTCTCTGGGCAGACATATGTTGTGTGTGTATCCCTTTCAGAATAGATAACACATCATGTGTTGTGTGTAGGGTGGTAGGGTGACCCAGTGTGAAAACAGTAGCCATTTCGACAACCATAGCGCAAGTAGCCAGTGCTCGGAGGCACGAAGGAAAACCCTGGACTTGTAGAGGCATGACCTTAGAAAAAAATGCGACTGGTCGCATCTTCCCACCGTGTTCTTGGCCGAGAACGCCCGCCATGGTTTTACAATTATCCCTAGCATACAAATGGAACATTTGACTATAATCAGGGAGGCCAAGACCAGGACTTGTCATCATTGAACATTTCAATGCCTTAAACGCTTCACACATTTCTTCTGACCATTTAACATTATCGGGGGAATCTTTTAGCGTGGCTTGTCTTAAGATATTATCATAGAAGGAGCAATCGCGTATCCATTGCCTGCAATAGCTTATCATCCCAAGGAAAGATAACATGTCTTTCTTGGTGTGTGGGGTGACCAGGCCCACGATGGCATCGACCCGCGATTTGCTCAAGCTTCTTACTCCCTTTGAGAAGACAAAGCCTAAGTATTCCACCTTTTCTAAACACCACTGTAACTTCTGTTTCGACACCTTGTATCCACATTCTAACAACCACAATAACAATGACTTGCTATCTTCCTGGCTGGCTTCCACTGATTGGCTGCAGACCATCAGGTCATCGACATATTGCAGCACTACCGAACCTTGGGGGGGGTTCCATGGCCTTAGTGTGGACTGTAGTACAATGCTAAAAACCACGGGGGAGTCCACATATCCTTGCGGTAATCTTGACCAAGTCATTTGGCGCTTTCCATCAAGGCTAAAAGAAAAAATGGGCCTTGTCTCTTTGTCAACAGGTATACTGAAGAAGGCATTCTTCAGATCGATAACCGAAAAATGGGAGGCTTCATGTGGGATGGTTGCCAGAAGCGCGCTAATGTCTGGGACTATTGGCGCGATGGGAATAACTAAGTTGTTAATAGCCCTTAGGTCTTGAACAAAACGGTACTGGCCATCGGGCTTTTTTACTGGGTTTACTGGTGTGTTGTAAGATGAGATACAATACTCCAGTATACCTTTCTCCAGGTATTCTTCTACCTGGGGAGTGATTCCTTCTATTTTCTCTGGTGACAAAGGGTACTGTTTTTGGTAAACTGGCATAGCTTGGGGTTTAAGGGTGGCTTTATACGGGGTACAGTCTATTAAACCTGTGTCATGATTCCCTTCTGCCCAGATTTCGTTCGGTAGGTCTAGTGGTAGACTTACACAAATAAAATCTTCGCTTTTCTGAGTAACCTCCAGATTTGGTTCCACTGAAAAACAGGGCGAATCTACAATCAGTCCTCCCCCCCTCTTATCCACTGTGATACTCAAACTTAGTTTTTCAAAGAGATCTCTACCAAGCAGGTTTACTGGGCACCCGGGTATTATACTAAAGGCATGGGAGCAGATGAATCTGCCTGTACCATCGGTAACCTTCAAGCGATTAGTCTTGAAAGTGGGAGTTGATACCCCGTTTATTCCCATAGAAGGCGTTGACCTTTCCCTTGGGCCAGAATAATTACTTGGTGCCATAACGGACGTGGTCGCCCCGGAATCGACGATGAACGCAAGTTTTCTTTGGTTTACCGTTAAGTCTACGAGGGGCAGTTCCTTCCAAGTTTCTGTGATTTGTGGGAAAGTCGGGATATCAGCCTCCGGGCACCATCAGCGCTGTTGCTGTTGGTTTGACCAGTTGATAGGGAATTTATTCCCTGTCAACGTCGCTTGTGGTTGTTGTTCAGTGGACATGCTGTTGTTCTGGGGTTGGTAGTTTTTCCGGGGTCTAGGGCAGTCCCTGGCCCAATGATTAGGGTCTCCGCAATTGTAGCAGGTACCCTGGGGGTACCTAGGCTGTGGTGGATCTCTCTGGTTCCTACCTCTCCCATATTCATTTCGGTTTTGACTAGGGTAGCCTCTACCTCGACCTCTGCTCATTCCCCTCCCATACTGTGGGACTTCAATCTTGTCAGTAAAATGGTGGGTACTGATGGTTGGTTTCTTTATCTCAAAACATCCAGCAGCCTCCTTTTCAAAAAGATGCTTCTGGAAGTCTGTCACCGTATCGGATGGCCAGGAGGAAACCATTTGTTTGATGGGGGTGACGAGGTGAGGCAGAGTGTTAATCAGAAAAGTAGAAATGAATAATTGATCATTATCCTGTATCTTTAAACCAGCCTCTTGAACCCAACAGTCATGGAATCTCTTCCAATATTCGGGGATGGGTTCATCTTTCTTTTGTTTGCATGCTAGCGCGGTGGATAGGGATGATTTTTGTTTAAAAACTCTTTTCATTTCACCTTCCAATTCCTCCCACATTTTGGCCACTCCAGCTTCCGTGTTTAATGCATACTGTCCGGCTAAAGGATTGGATGGGGGAGGGGGTCGTGCTGGTGGTGGGTCTACTTCCTCCTGTTTTATCTGTATTGTATTAATGGAAGGTACCTTTGTCCAATCCCACTCTGACCTAGGACCAATGATTCCGTCTATTATCAGACGCATGTCTTCCTGTGTATAATTCCTACCCTTACAAGCCTTTTTTAGATAATTCAATGTTCCCAATGGGGCCGCTGTGGGTTTGGGACAGTTCTTCACTATTCTATCGATATCTTCCAACTCTAAAGGCTTCTTTACCAGATAATTCCCCACTGACATAAAAGGAAAATGTTTATTGTTCCCTTCGGCAATGGCTGGGAGCCCAGGGGGGTTTGAATTGGGGTCAGATGGATTGTAGGTTTTTCCCGTCCTTGTATGGGGTGGAGAGGCTATATGGGGGCTCGTCGTTTGGAGAAGGTTGGGGACATCCGAGCTGAGATAGCGGGGGAACGGGGCATTCGGATCGTTGACCTAGCTGGGCTATAGGTAGTGACCCGTGGTATACCTTGTCTCTGCAGAGCAGGGGTAGATGACCCCTGAGTGGGTTGGTCAGGTGCTGTTGGTCTTATGTGATATGTTCCTTGTGGGTCATTGACTGGTTCTATTTCGGGCAGGGTGGATACTATGGCCAGTGACTCAATCTCACGTTCATCCAGTATCGGGTAAATATGGCTGTAGGGCGGGGGTGTAGTGTAGAATTGCTTAGTGTTATTTTTTTGAATATGGCTTGGTTTGGACAAAGTGTTCATCCGCTCCAAGTCATGGCACTTCTTTGGGTCTAGAACTTTAACTAATTTCTTTTTACCCTTTTTTTGTTGAACTTCCTTCCAGTAAGGGGCATATTGTAACCAACTCAACCCTCCTTGCTCCATATATTCCTGGTCCCACCCTGGGTCGGGACCATAATATGGCCACACTGTTTTGTCTAAAAGACATAATCCTTTCACCATATCCATGTGGAAGGGGTCATTGGCGCCTTCCCGTGGAAAGGGATTGGAACTATGCATGGCTTCGGTCCATCCCGCCATATTATCCACCCATGGATTGATTAGGAAATAATCAGTCCCGCTAACCCTTGCTACATATTCTTTACATGTTTCTCCAAGATCTGGTACAGGGGGTGGTTTACTACCTCCGTGGCCCATGGTTGTAAACAACGGCGGTCTTCGGAGGGGTAAGTCCACCTTAATCGGTGACCAACGTTACCGACTACGCTATAAAAATCGTCGTGCCAGACGACTTGGGAACACGATCCTATTCTTCCTAGTACCGATGGTGCTAATACTTCGTTGGGGGAGTTAATTATTGCCCGAACGACAGAATGTAATAATATCCCGTCGGTATTTGATATTATATATGTAACCCGTGGTTCTCCCCTGTTACACCAGTGACAACTCATTTGTTACAGAAAGCTGATCCCTGGTGTTGGTAGATATTTCTTATCTGCTTATATGTTATACCGATCAAATTATCGTCTATCTCCCCGTGAAAATTGATATTATATTCTACAGTCCTATACTTGGGGTTGGTGGGATTAACAACATGGGTTCCCAAGTCCCTTCTCCTTTTAGGTAAGCCTATAAACACTAATTTAGCAGAAGTTAAATTACAGTGCGTTATATCAAAACTCAAACAGTGGGTACAGAGGGGACACGTCATGTATTTTATCACGGGTTATGTATCAAGATATGGAACGTTCACAGTGCTCGACTGCCACGCAAATCGCTCCGCGTGCGTCTTCCCAAAACGTGAACTGGTCACCGTTGTATTTCAGCCGTGCTGACAATACGGGGCGGTTCGAATGCAGTGTGACCAATCTGGCATTCTCATCAGATAAAGGACATTTTAGTAAATGACTCGAGTTTGTCCACTTACCAACCAAACCCGTTGAGTCATACAAACAGATTATCTTACACTTCTATGCGATAGATAAGAAAAGCATAAAGATTTTCAGACACAAAACGAGCTAATTTTCTAACTCTTCTAAGCCTCCCCGAGACTAGATATTTCCTTGAAATATCTCTATTATGTGCAGACTGTATTCCCGGAATACATCAACACTTATTATGGTTCAATTGGATCTGAGTTTAATCAGCGCCCCCGTCACCTCACTACAATCGGTTACATAGAAAAAAGATTTCTACTTACCGAGTGTGTAGGTGTCCGCGGAGGATGATTTTCAGATCCCGGACGAGCCCCCACTTCTGTTGGTGTTGAGACCCTGGTCTCACAGATAGTCCCTGACTACCCGGCGATCAGCTCGTGTTGTGTCTGCAGGCCTGGGAGGTTGGTTTCGTTTCAGAGAAGTAACATAGACGGAGACATATAATTGTGAAACCAAACTCTGTTTATTTTTGGCTCGTTTGCTGATTATAAAGAGGGGAAATAAGGGCGTACATTGTGGTTTTCAAAATACATATAACAATTCTTATAGGTTAAATGTTTTGCAGAAAAACAATCGTCATTTAGGGGATTTTTGGATTTTTAAGCGAGTAAGCATATCACCGAATATAGACATAGAAACTCATGACAAAAGGCAGCTGACTGTCTGAGTTTCTACGTGGCCCTTGATTGCAACAGAAAATAGAACAACTCAGCAAAAACACGTATACACTTATATTGCTTATGTGGCTAAAATATGTCTGTATAAAATGGAGTATATGCATACAAAATGGAGTGCAAGCTGGATTGAGCTTCTGTCATCCCCCACAGTCACCACTGTGCCATGCCATTAAACGCAGCCACTGTGCCATCCATTGTCACCACTGTGCCATCCATTGTCACCACTGTGCCATGCCATTAAACGCAGCCACTGTGCCATCCATTGTCACCACTGTGCCATGCCATTAAACGCAGCCACTGTGCCATCCATTGTCACCACTGTGCCATCCATTGTCACCACTGTGCCATACATTGTCACCACTGTGCCATGCCATTAAACGCAGCCACTGTGCCATCCATTGTCACCACTGTGCCATCCATTGTCACCACTGTGCCATACATTGTCACCACTGTGCCATGCCATTAAACGCAGCCACTGTGCCATCCATTGTCACCACTGTGCCATGCCATTAAACGCAGCCCCTGTGCCATACATTGTCACCACTGTGCCATGCCATTAAACGCAGCCCCTGTGCCATACATTGTCACCACTGTGCCATGCCATTAAACGCAGTCACTGTGCCATCCATTGTCACCACTGTGCCATGCCATTAAACGCAGCCACTGTGCCATACATTGTCACCACTGTGCCATGCCATCAAACGCAGCCCCTGTGCCATACATTGTCACCACTGTGCCATGCCATTAAACGCAGCCCCTGTGCCATACATTGTCACCACTGTGCCATGCCATTAAATGCAGCCACTGTGCCCTTTAATGGTCGCAGCTGTGCCAATTGTCCCCACTGTGCCCTGTAAATTGCGTTCTTCCTCCCCCCCCCCCCCCGCCCGGCACTTACCTTTACTGGAGTCAGGCATCCACGTCCCACGATGTCTTCTCCCGCCCTCGATGGCTGACAGGCGTCTCAGCCAATCAGGTTACAGGTAGCCAGAACCGGCCAACCTGATTGGCTGAGGCGCCTGTCATCTTATTCAAGGGGCGTACAGTCTGTGCGCTCCGAGAATAAGATTCCGGGACCCGGGGGCTGTATTGGGAAAGCCTATCAGAGCTGTTGGCTTTGATAGACATTTCCCTACAGCCAACCAGCTGGCGTTATTCAGATGGCCGGACATTGAGCGCCGACCATCTGAATAGAACAGCGGCAGCGGCGAAAATAACAGATTCGTGCAATGCATGAATCTATGTTATTAGACTCAGTGGCGGTGAGAGCCAGAGGGGGCGGCGCTCCAGCGCCCTCTATGGACGAACCACCACTGGAGTGAACCACAACTGCGGTTAGCAAGGATTGCAATGCGATTCTCTATGCGACAACTCGGTATTAGGCCCCAGGCGTCACTTCGCGCAACAGGAGTTTGGGGGGATCTATACATCATCTCTGCGTCACATAAAGAAAGGCGTTGAGCTACTAAGCATGGAAGCATTACAACATGCGACCAGAGCTTAGCGTTTAAAATGATAGTTCAAGGTCAATATCCCAATACACCACTACATGCAGGTGACTATCAGTAAGGGACCACAGGCGTCTCTACCTCGTAACAGGAGTTTGGGGGTACATCAGAGGTCGACCGATATATCGGGCGTTATTTGGCCGTTTTGGAGAAATCGGCATCGGCCGTTTTTTTTTTCCAAATTAGGCCGATATTTAACGTGGCCGCTAGCGGTGCCACGGCTCCGGAGCTAGGCCGAAGCCGCGGCCTTTCCTGATGCTGTGACCGCGGCGGCAATCCGCGGATTGCCGCCGTGGTCACAGCATCAGGAAAGGCCGCGGCTTCGGCCTAGCTCCGGAGCCGCGGCCATCTTGGTACACCCAGCGCGGCAGCCAACCAGCGGGTCTATAACAGCCAATCGGCGGCCACCGCTGCCAACATCCTCCACTGTAAAAAAAACGTCCCCTAACGTGCTGCGCGCCCTGCCTCTGCCTACAAACCCCAGAATGCAGCGCAGCACGTCAGGGGACGTTTTTTTTTTTTTTCAGAGTGGAGGATGTCGGCAGCGGCCACCGCCGATTGGCTGTTACAGACCCGCTCTGCATTCTGGGGATTGTAGGCAGAGGCGGGGCATCACGTCAGGGCCAGGGACGAATGGAGCTTTCTTGTGCTAGGAGATGGAATGGAGCCTGGAGCGCTCCGCTGGTGGGCATTGATGAGGTGGCAGTGAATGACATTGGGCTGTACTGGTTGGCACTGATGAGGTGATGCACTGGTTGGCACTAATGTGATGCACTGGTAAAATGCGCTGGTGAGATGCACTGGTGGGCAATCATGGGATGCATTGGTGGGCACTGATGGGCTGCACTGGTGGGCACTGATGAGGTGGCACTGATGGGCTGTACTGATGTGGCACTGACAGGCTGTACCCCACCTCTCCAAAAAGCGCCAGCAGTGCCAATAATCAGTATCACCATTTAGTGCTGCCCATCAATGCCCACCTGTACCGCCCACCAGTGCCACCATTTAGTGCCCATTAGTGATGCCAGTCAGGTCTGGCTTTCTGTGCCTCCCATCAGTGCCCACCAGTCAGTGCCACTCATCAATGCCCACCAGTGCCACCATTTAGTGCCCATTCATGATGCCAGTTAGTGCTGGTTTTCAGTGCCTCCCATCATTGCCGCCTATGAGTGCCACCTATCAGTGCCCATAAGTTCTGCATATTAGTGTCTCCTCATCAGTGCCCATCATTGCCAACTACCAGTGCCCAATGCCCATAAGTGCGGCATATTAGTGCCTCCTCATCAGTGCCAATCATTGCCACCTATCAGTGCCCACCAGTGCCACCATTTAGTGCCCATTTATGATGCCAGTTAGTGCTGGTTTTCAGTGCCTCCCATCATTGCCGCCTATACATGCCGCCTATCAGTGCCATCATTAAGTGCCCATTTATGATGCCAGTTAGTGCTGGTTTTCAGTGCCTCCCATCATTGCCGCCTATCCATGCCGCCTATCGGTGCCACCATTTAGTGCCCATTTATGATGCCAGTTAGTGCTGGTTTTCAGTGCCGCCCATCATTGCCGCCGATCAGTACCGCCATTTAGTGCCCATTTATGATGCCAGTTAGTGCTGGTTTTCAGTGCCTCCCATCATTACCGCCTATCCATGCCGCCTATCAGTGCCACTATTTAGTGCCCATTTATGATGCCAGTTAGTGCTGGTTTTCAGTGCCTCCCATTATTGCCGCCTATGAGTGCCACCTATCAGTGCCCAATGCCCATAAGTGCGGCATATTAGTGCCTCCTCATCAGTGCCCATCATTGCAGCCTCATCAGCGCACATCAGTGAAGGAGAAAAATTACTTATTTACAAAGGGGCATATTCTTAAATATCTGAGGCAGCGGAACGTATGTCCTTTACGTTACGCCGCCGCAAGTTTAAGTGGCAAGTGCCTGATTCCCAAACCACTTACCTGTAAACTTGCGGCGGCGTCGCGTAAAGTCCACCCGCGCAAGCCATCCTAATTCAAATGATCCTGGCAGGGGGCGTGGATTATTTAAATTAGGCGCGCTCCCGCGCCGATCGTAATGCGCATGCTCCGTCGGGTAAATTACCCGACGTGCATTGCGCTAAATGACGTCTCACGGACGTCATTTGTTTTGACTGTAACGTAAATGGCGTCCAGCGCCATTCACGGACGACTTACGCAAACGACGTTAAATTTTCAAATTTCGACGCGGGATCGACGGCCATACTTAACATTGAGTACGCCACCTAGGGGGCATCTTTATCTTTACGCCGCGTATCGCTTACGGAAACGACGTTAAAACACTACGGCGGGCAAGCGTACGTTAGAGAATCGGCGTGACTAGTCATTTGCATATTCTACGCTGACCGCAATGGAAACGCCACCTAGCGGTCAGCGTAAATATTGCAGCCTAAGATACAACGGCGCAGGCCGTCGTATCTTAGGCATGTTTAAGTGTATCTCAGTTTGAGAATACACTTAAACATAGGAAACAGACTTACGTAGGCGTATCTGCTGATACGCCGGCGTAAATTATTTGAGAATATGGCCCAATATGTACTGATAGAAACCTAAGAAAAAAAAAATGTGTTCAAAACTTTCAGTCTTTTTTTTTGGTAAAAAAATGTAAAACCCAACAAGTGATTAAATATCACCAAAAGAAATATAATTTTTTACCCCAATCTTGGTTTTTTTCCGTTTATATTGGAGGAAAAACTGTGGGGATCAAATACCACCAAAAGAAAGCTCTATCTGTGTCATAAATATATATTTTTACATTTCTTTCGGGCACAATGTTGCACGGCCGCGCAATTACCAGGTAAAGTAATAACCCCTATCATTTTTATTTTGCCATCTGTGTTCAATTGAGGAGATTTCACTCCACTTCCTGTCCCATAGCCAAAACAGGAAGTGAGGGAAAAAAAATCCAAAGCGTGGTTGTCGCCTGTACTAGTGTCCCACCAAAACTTCCTCTTGTTCCTGTTCCGGTGACGACACAAAATTAGAGATTTTTTTTCTTCACTTTCAGTGATAATGATAAACATGAAAAATAAAAATAGACAGGACAAGTCTCCCTAACAAGGACAGAAAAATAAATAAACTAAAACCTAACAGGGGGGTAGATTCACATACCTTTTGCGGCGGCGTATCTCATGATACGCCGCCGTAATTTGAATTCCGCGCCCGCGTAGCGTTACGCCGATTCACAAAGGCAGTTACGCTGAAAAAATAGGCTTCCTCCACCGACGTAACTTGATTGCGGCGGCGTAGAATTGTGTGAAATATAACTTTGGCCCGCTAGGGGCGCTTCCGTTGTTGTCGGCGCAGAATATGCTAATTTCCTAGATACGCCGATTCACAAACGTACGTGCGCCCGGCGTTCGTTTTTTACGTCGTTTGCGTTAAGGCTTTTTCGGCGTAACGTTGCTCCTGCTATTAGGAGGCGCAGAAAATGTTAAGTATGGACGCTTCGAAATTTGAATTATTTACGTCGTTTGCGTAATTTGTTCGCGAATAGAGCTGGACGGAATTTACGTTCACGTCGGAACCAATACGTCGTTACGCCGTACTTGGAAGCAATGTACACTGGGATATGTACACGGACAGCGCATGCGCTGTTCTTAAATCACGTCAATCCTGTCAGGTCATCACATATTAACATAAAACACGCCCCCCCCTTCCACATTTGAATTACGCGCGCTTACGCCGGCCCCATTTACGCTACGCCGCCGCGACTTACGGAGCAAGTGCTTTGTGAATACTGCACTTGCTCCTGTAAGTTGCGGAGGCGTAGCGTAAATACACTACGCTGCGCCGCCGGAAATTATAGCGTAGCTACCTGAATCTACCCCAGGGAGTCTAATCCATCTCCACTCTCTCCAAAACGTAGTAGTAGAAGTGCAAAGCCGGCAGCAACAAGTTACAATATGAAACTTAACTTGGGGGGAAAAAATGCTTGTCAGAAATAATCGCTGATTATCGGAATGAAATAATTGATCATTTTTATGTTTTCATTGAGATTTTTATATTTAGAATCACTGGCCTGGATTCAAGAAGCAATTGCGCCTGTGTAACCATAAGTTACACAGCGCAATTGCTTACTTGCCCCGGCGTAACGAATGCTCCTGATTCAGGAACCTCGTTACGTTCCCGTTGTGCTCAGCGTAGAGTATGCAAATTGCATACTAACACCGATTCACAACGTTGCGCGAGCCTTGCGTACGCAGTTTACGTAGTTTCCGTACGGCGGTTTTCGCGTAAGGCTGCCCCTGCTATTAGTTGCGAAATTTGAAATTTATGTACTTTGCGTAAGTGATTCGTGAATGGCGCTGGACGCCATTCACGTTCACTTTGAAGCAAATGACGTCCTTGCGACGTCATTTGCCGCAATGCACGTCGGGAAAGTTTCCCGACGGAGCATGCGCTCTACAATCGGCGCGGGAACACGCCTAATTTAAATGATTCCCGCCCCCTACGGGATCATTTAAATTGCGTGCGCTTACGCTGGGCATTTTGCCGGCGCGCCCGCACAATTTTTTCGGAGCTTCTGCTCCGTAAATTGAGGGCAGCGCAAAAAAATTGCGGGGGCACAGGGCAAAAACGTTGCCCTGCGCCTCCGTAAAAAAAGCGCAATTGTTACTGAATCCGGGCCATTGCCACCAAACAGTATGAGTGTAATTATCAATACTGACCAGCAGAGGGAGACCTAGACCAGGCTGTCATTACTACACACCGTATACAACCTCTGCTCATGTATTCTCTACTTACTGTCCTGTCTTCATTTCCCTGTACAGTAAAACCTCGGATTGCGAGCGTAATTCATTCCAGAAACATGCTTGTAATCCAAAGCACTTGTATAGCAAAGCATTTTTTTTTCTACAGGGTATAAAGGAGAAGAGAGGCGCCTCTAAGTGTAGCAATAAGTTGCTAAATGTTGTTCCTTCATTAAATGTAACTCTTAGAGGCTCCTCTCTTCTCTTTTATACTCAGTGGTGATATGACGCTGCTCTTATATCAAGACATCGCTTGTAGGCAAAATGTATTAAAACATTTTGCTTGTCTTGCAAAACGCTCTCAAACCAAGTTACTCTCAAACCAAGGTTTTACTGTACTCAAAAAAAAGATACCCGGAGTATGTGTCAGGTAAGTGCCCCTTTTTCCAGTTAATAAACTGTCTGTAGAGCATCATTGATGGAAACTGTCATAATTGGAGCCGCTAGTTCTGGATCTGTGAGGGTCAGTCTCTGGGTACTCCAGGTGTGCGAGGGTCAGTCTCTGGGTACTCCAGGTATGTGAGGGTCAGTCTCTGGGTACTCCAGGTATGTGAGGGTCAGTCCTTGGGTACTCCAGGTATGTGAGGGCCAGTCCCTGGGTACTCCGGGTATGTGAGGGCCAGTCCCTGGGTACTCCAGGTGTGTGAGGGTCAGTCTCTGGGTACTCCAGGTGTGTGAGGGTCAGTCTCTGGGTACTCCAGGTATGTGAGGGTCAGTCTCTGGGTACTCCAGGTATGTGAGGGTCAGTCTCTGGGTACTCCAGGTATGTGAGGGTCAGTCTCTGGGTACTCCGGGTATGTGAGGGTCAGTCTCTGGGTACTCCATGTGTGTGAGGGTCAGTCTCTGGGTACTCTAGGTGTGTGAGGGTCAGTCTCTGGGTACTGCAGGTATGTGAGGGTCTGTCCCTGGGTACTCCAGGTGTGTGAGGGTCAGTCTCTGGGTACTCCGGGTGTGTGAGGGTCAGTCTTTGGGTACTCCAGGTGTGTGAGGGTCAGTCTCTGGGTACTCCGGGTATGTGAGGGTCAGTCTCTGGGTACTCTGGGTATGTGAGGGCCAGTCCCTAGGTACCCAGGTATGTGAGGGTCAGTCTCTGGGTACTCCAGGTATGTGAGGGTCAGTCTCTGGGTACTCCAGGTGTGTGAGGGTCAGTCTCTGGGTACTCTGGGTGTGTGAGGGTCAGTCTCTGGGTACTCCAGGTGTGTGAGGGTCAGTCTCTGGGTACTGCAGGTATGTGAGGGTCTGTCCCTGGGTACTCCAGGTGTGTGAGGGTCAGTCTCTGGGTACTCCGGGTGTGTGAGGGTCAGTCTCTGGGTACTCCAGGTGTGTGAGGGTCAGTCTCTGGGTACTCCGGGTATGTGAGGGTCAGTCTCTGGGTACTCCAGGTGTGTGAGGGTCAGTCTCTGGGTACTCCAGGTATGTGAGGGTCAGTCCTTGGGTACTCCAGGTGTGTGAGGGTCAGTCCCTGGGTACTCCAGGTATGTGAAGGTCAGTCTCTGGGTACTCCATGTGTGTGAGGTTCAGTCTCTGGGTACTCCAGGTGTGTGAGGGTCAGTCTCTGGGTACTCCAGGTGTGTGAGGGTCAGTCTCTGGGTACTCCAGGTATGTGAGGGTCAGTCTCTGGGTACTCCAGGTGTGTGAGGGTCAGTCTCTGGGTACTCCAGGTGTGTGAGGGTCAGTCTCTGGGTACTGCAGGTATGTGAGGGTCAGTCCCTGGGTACTCCGGGTATGTGAGGCTCAGTCTCTGGGTACTCCAGGTATGTGAGGGTCAGTCTCTGGGTACTCCAGGTATGTGAGGGTCAGTCTCTGGGTACTCCAGGTATGTGAGGGTCAGTCTCTGGGTACTCCGGGTATGTGAGGGTCAGTCTCTGGGTACTCCATGTGTGTGAGGGTCAGTCTCTGGGTACTCCAGGTGTGTGAGGGTCAGTCTCTGGGTACTGCAGGTATGTGAGGGTCTGTCCCTGGGTACTCCAGGTATGTGAGGGTCAGTCTCTTGGTACTCCAGGTGTGTGAGGGTCAGTCTCTTGGTACTCCAGGTGTGTGAGGGTCAGTCTCTGGGTACTCCAGGTGTGTGAGGGTCAGTCTATGGGTACTCCGGGTGTGTGAGGGTCAGTCTATGGGTACTCCGGGTGTGTGAGGGTCAGTCTTTGGGTACTCCAGGTGTGTGAGGGTCAGTCTCTGGGTACTCCGGGTATGTGAGGGTCAGTCTCTGGGTACTCTGGGTACTCTGGGTATGTGAGGGCCAGTCCCTAGGTACCCAGGTATGTGAGGGTCAGTCTCTGGGTACTCCAGGTATGTGAGGGTCAGTCTCTGGGTACTCCAGGTATGTGAGGGTCAGTCTCTGGGTACTCCAGGTGTGTGAGGGTCAGTCTCTGGGTACTCCGGGTGTGTGAGGGTCAGTCTCTGGGTACTCCAGGTATGTGAGGGTCAGTCTCTGGGTACTCCAGGTATGTGAGGGTCAGTCCTTGGGTACTCCAGGTATGTGAGGGTCAGTCTCTGGGTACTCCAGGTATGTGAGGGTCAGTCTCTGGGTACTCCAGGTGTGTGAGGGTCAGTCCCTGGGTACTCCAGGTATGTAAAGGTCAGTCTCTGGGTACTCCATGTGTGTGAGGTTCAGTCTCTGGGTACTCCAGGTGTGTGAGGGTCAGTCTCTGGGTACTGCAGGTGTGTGAGGGTCAGTCTCTGGGTACTCCAGGTATGTGAGGGTCAGTCCTTGGGAGCAGGTATTGGAGGAGTTGGATACGGTTATCTTGTGTCTCTCTGAATGTTTTTTTTTCCTCTCCCTTATCCTGAAATCAATAAAAAAACATTAAAACCTAAAAGCACATCCACCTTTTCTTATACACAGGTGTGAATTTAGCTGATAGAGAATATTAGTTGCTATGGGCTGCATGTCGCCCTCAGTGTTGGCTGGTCACGGGGTCACAGCAGGCGGTGGGGGTCACAGCAGGCGGTGGGGGTCACAATGTAACGTGTCCAAACTGAGTTCTAGATTCCCATAGTGGTGAGGAGCCAGGCGGCCTTGGGGGCTTGCGTTCCAACGCGGCTCTTTTCTTCCCACAGCTGTCAGATGTTCGGTTGGGTATTGTAGTGATGGATCCCCGTCAGCAGCTTTGACCTGCCAGTCCTTGTAACCTCCTGGCTGGAGGGTGTCATATGGAGAAATATCTGTCTCACCTGAGCTGGGCCCCGAGCCGTAGCTTCTGTGTAGGCGGCCCGGGGCCATAGAGCACCTGTCTGCGACCTTACCACATACCTTCCCAGGAGGGGGGGGAGGGCAGAGATACACCTTACAGATGGGAATCTCTGAGACCTTCCAGCCTACTTTATATTGTACCAGTCCTCACTAACCGGGACTACAGACTGATCCTAGGGAGCGAACCTCAGTCTGGAGTCTTATTCCTGGTGCCGCCATAAAGGGACCCTTCGGGGTAAGACCGCGCTATATCAAGATACCACTCAACTCAACTCATAAAGTCGTCCCCCCTCTGTTTAGTAGAACTGATGATGATATTGAAGAGTGACTGTTAATCTGGTTAAATTTCTATTTTTTTTTTTTTGCGCTTTTGTACATTTGTTTCTCTTCTGAAATAGGAGGAGGACCCTTCCCAGTGGATGATGGTTCATGGTGAAGGCCCAGGGGCACCACAGTGATTCAGTTATAAATCTGTCTGTTCAGTCCTGAAGTAGGGCACCTCCATGATTGAGACATAACAGCGAGTGTCAATAAAAAAGACCTGAGTTTGAATCCTTTGACTGCAGGGCTGTCTTTAACGTGGGGACAAATGGGGCAGCAGCCCCTGGCCCAGTCATTGTTGTGGGGCCCAAAGCAGCAAACCCGTTTTCCAGATTATTGTGCTTTCTCCAGCCGATATCTTGCTCCATTGCAGGTGTCCTTATCTCCACTACCATTCGTTACTGACCTTTGGCTCGTTCCTTGACCACGCTTCCTCTTCCTCCCAACCTGCAACCACTTGTGACTGACCTTTGGCTTGTTTACTGACTACGCTTCTGCTTGATCCCTACCTGTTATATGTGCTCCTGGACCCTGGCTTGCTCACCTCCTGGGGGAGGGGGGGCATCCTGGTACTAACACTCAGCAAAACCCATCTCCGCCATCAGGAACTCTGGTGAATGCCAGTTGGTGCTTACACCCCACACCTCGGGTGAGCCCGCATCATCCACCAGGGTGACCTGCTTGGGTACTTATGCTGCTGGTCGGTGGGAACCTCTCTACAATCTGCAACCACTTGTTACCGACCTTTGTCTTGTTCACTGACTACGCTTCTGCTTGGTCCCTACCTGTTATATGTGCTCCTGGACCCTGGCTTGCTCACCTCCTGGGGGAGCATCCTGGTACTAACACGCAGCATAACCCATCTCCGCCATCAGGAACTCTGGTGAATACCAGTTGGCGCTTACACCCCACACCTCGGGTAAGCCCGCATCATCCACCAGGGTGACCTGCTTGGGTACTTATCCTGCTGGTCAGTGGGAACCTCTCTACTAGTCTTGAGGCCTAACCCCTGATCGCGACAGTGAGACATCTTATTTGAATGGTGGGACTCTCTTCCTCTATTTAGATAAACAAAGGAGCATTCGATTAAAACCTTATGGCCCCCAGGCCTGCCACCCCAGTAGGGTATTCTGATATTAATGCAAGGCTATTAGAGATTAAGCAGCCTACTTTTTTTTCTCTCTATTCAGATGGAACTCTTGTCCACGGAGTCGATGCCACCTCTCAATCACATGGCTTCTCCTTCTACTACTACTGTACTCTATTGTGACTGGCCTGACATGGATTTTATTTTTTGGATGGTGGAGCTTAGAATATTATTCCTGTGTTTTGGATTGTTAGAATATTTCCCTCTATTTATAATAGTGGGGTATAGAATATTTTCCCCTGCTTTTGATGGTTGGACTTAGAAGATCTAACATCAGTTTTGGATAATGAGACCATTAATGAGTTTATCCCACAGGACAGTGGATCCCCTCCAGCGGGGTGTTCACTCATTGATCCCGATCATTGATCCTGAGATCTGATCTCATGTCTGTTTTGCCTGGATCAACTTGAAATATTTTTCCTCTATATTGGATGATGGGACTTTAAAAATATAAACTTACCCGGCAGGGCAGTAGACCTAGAATATATTTCCTCTATTTTGGATGGTGGGACTTGGAATGTTTTCCTCTATTTTGGATGGTGGGACTTGGAATGTCTTCCTCTATTTTGGATGGTGAGACTTGGAATGTTTTCCTCTATTTTGGATGGTGGGGCTTGGAATGTTTTCCTCTATTTTGGATGGTGAGACTTGGAATGTTTTCCTCTATTTTGGATGGTGGGGCTTGGAATGTTTTCCTCTATTTTGGATGGTGAGACTTGGAATGTTTTCCTCTATTTTGGATGGTGGGACTTGGAATGTTTTCCTCTATTTTGGATGGTGGGACTTGGAATGTCTTCCTCTATTTTGGATGGTGGGACTTGGAATGTTTTCCTCTATTTTGGATGGTGGGGCTTGGAAAGCCTTCCTCTATTTTGGATGGTGGGACTTGGAATGTCTTCCTCTATTTTGGATGGTGGGACTTGGAATGTCTTCCTCTATTTTGGATGGTGGGAGTTGGAATGTCTTCCTCTATTTTGGATGGTGGGGCTTGGAATGTTTTCCTCTATTTTAGATGGTGGGACTTGGAATGTTTTCCTCTATTTTAGATGGTGGGACTTGGAATGTTCTCCTCTATTTTAGATGGTGGGACTTGGAAAGCCTTCCTCTATTTTGGATGGTGGGACTTGGAATGTTTTCCTCTATTTTGGATGGTGGGACTTGGAATGTTTTCCTCTATTTTAGATGGTGGGACTTGGAATGTTTTCCTCTATTTTAGATGGTGGGACTTGGAATGTTCTCCTCTATTTTGGATGGTGGGACTTGGAATGTCTTCCTCTATTATGGATGGTGGGACTTGGAATGTCTTCCTCTATTTTAGATGGTGGGACTTGGAATGTTTTCCTCTATTTTAGATGGTGGGACTTGGAATGTTTTCCTCTATTTTAGATGGTGGGACTTGGAATGTTCTCCTCTATTTTGGATGGTGGGACTTGGAAAGCCTTCCTCTATTTTGGATGGTGGGACTTGGAATGTCTTCCTCTATTTTGGATGGTGGGACTTGGAATGTTTTTCTCTATTTTGGATGGTGGGGCTTGGAATGTTTTCCTCTATTTTGGATGGTGGGGCTTGGAAAGCCTTCCTCTATTTTGGATGGTGGGGCTTGGAAAGCCTTCCTCTATTTTGGATGGTGGGGCTTGGAAAGCCTTCCTCTATTTTGGATGGTGGGGCTTGGAATGTTTTCCTCTATTTTGGATGGTGGGGCTTGGAATGTTTTCCTCTATTTTGGATGGTGGGGCTTGGAAAGCCTTCCTCTATTTTGGATGGTGGGACTTGGAATGTCTTCCTCTATTTTGGATGGTGGGGCTTGGAAAGCCTTCCTCTATTTTGGATGGTGGGGCTTGGAATGTTTTCCTCTATTTTGGATGGTGGGACTTGGAATGTTTTCCTCTATTTTGGATGGTGGGACTTGGAATGTTTTCCTCTATTTTGGATGGTGGGACTTGGAATGTTTTCCTCTATTTTGGATGGTGAGACTTGGAAAGATTTCCTTTATTTTAGATGGTTGGGATGAAGAGGAAGCGTGGTCAAGGAACGAGCCAAAGGTCAGTAACGAATAGTAGTGGAGATAGGGACACCTGCAAAGGAGCAAGATATCGGCTGGAGAAAGCACAATAATCTGGCAAAACGGGTTTGCTGCTTTGGGCCCCACAACAATGACTGGGCCAGGGGCTGCTGCCCCATTTGTCCCCAGGTTAAAGACAGCCCTGCAGCTAAAGGATTCAAACTCAGGTCTTTTTTATTGACACTTGCTGTTATGTCTCAATCATGGAGGTGCCCTACTTCAGGACTGAACAGACAGATTTATAACTGAATCACTGTAGTGCCCCTGGGCCTTCACCATGAGCCATCATCCACTGGTAAGGGTCCTCCTCTCCTATTTCAGAAGAGAAACAAATGTACAAAAAAATAAAAAATAGACATTTAACCAGAATAACAGTCACTCTTCAATATCATCATCTGTTCTACTAAACAAAGGGGGGACGACTTTATGAGTCGAGTTGAGAGGTATCTTGATATAGCGCGGTCTTACCCCGAAGGGTCCCTTTATGGCAGCACCAGGAATAAGATTCCAGACTGAGGTTCGCTCCCTAGGATCAGTCTGTAGTCCCGGTTAGTGAGGACTGGTACAATATAAAGTAGGCTGGAAGGTCTCAGAAATTCCCATCTGTAAGGTGTATATCTGGTCTTGATATTATTGGAGGGGGGGCCTGCCAGGTAGGCTGTATGGGGCCCCGTGATTTCTAACAGCAGCCCTGACAATAAGCTCCTGTTTCGCATTGTGGAAGTATAGTTGACGAGGGCAACAACGGCAAGTTTTTCCACAGCGTTGGAGTCCTGGTTTTAACTCTTGCTATATCAGGTATTGATCGGAGGTGAAGGAGAGCGATCAATAAAACTCAACGTATTTCAACACAGAGGGAACGCGGGCAAATTTGACAGGCTGTGGGACGCGTGGCTGGCCACACCTGGCTTGAGCCCTATGGAACTAGTCCAGGGGAGACTGTTGGGCGGTAATTAGATTCGCCGGGTATGGGGAGGCGGGATTGGAGGGCATGCCATAGGTAATTGCTAAATATGTGCTAGATGTTGGAAGGAGAGGTTTGTGCACAGTGTACTGTATATGCTACTACTGTTGTGTCATACTGTTTGTTTTCTATGTATGTTTTATGAGCAATAAAAACTTCTTTGATTTAAAAAAAAATAAAACTCAACGTAACACTAAATATTAGGAGTCAGCGATTACATTTTATCTACTATGTCTGTAGGGCCGGCTGCTAAACTCCGGAGTATAAAGACGATGAAAAATGTTTCCAAGTCACACTTTTCACCCACTTGGGTTTTGAGTCATTTTAATTACTAAGTCTTGAATTACCAAGGCTGGCTGCTAAGCTTTCTCTGGTGCAGGGGTTTGGTAGCCAACCAGCAATAAAGCATAGTTTTTGTTTTGTTTTTGAGGTTGCAGGTTCAAATCTAGGCGCACCCATTTAAATATGTAGAGAAGTGTGATCGCATTCAAGATACTAGGTCTTGATGTAGGTCTCACACTACCTCGGGTCTGGTTGGCTCAGTGGTTTAAGACCCTACTCATAAGCCAGCAGAGATTTTGGAGTTGCAGGTTCGAATCTAGAACACATTCAAGATACTAGGCCTTCCTGTAGGTCTCTCACTACCTCAGGTCTGGTTGGCTCAGTGGAGTAAGTACTCGTAAGCCAGCAGAGATTTTGGAGTTGCTGGTTTGAATCAAGATCACATTCAAGATACTAGGCCTTGATGTAGGTCTCTTGTTATGTCAGGTCTGGTTGGCTCAGTGGTTTAAGCACCTACTTGTAAACCAGCAGAGATTTTGGATTTGTCGGTTCGAATCTAGATCACATTTAAGATACTAGGCCTTAATGTAGGTCTCTCGCTACCCCAGGTCTGGGGGTTTAAAAACCTACTCACGCGCTAGCAGAGGTTTTGGAGTTGCAAGTTTGAATTTAGAATCTAGATCGCATTCAAGGTACTAGGCCAGTGATGGCGAACCTCGGCACCCCAGATGTTCTGGAACTACATTTCCCATGATGCTCAGCTACACTGCAGAGTGCATGAGCATCATGGGAAATGTAGTTCCAAAACATCTGGGGTGCCAAGGTTTGCCATCACTGTACTAGGCCTTGATGTAGGTCTCTCGCTACCCCAGGTCTGCGTGACTCAGGGGTTTAAGAACCTACTCACACAGAGGTTTTGGAGTTGCAAGTTTGAATCTAGATCACATTGAAGATACTAGGTCTTGATGTAGGTCTCTCGCTACTGGTCTGGTTGGCTCAGGGGTTTAAGAACCAACTCATAAACCAGCAGAGATTTTGGAGTTGCAGGTTCGTATCTAGGCACATCCATTTAACTATGTAGAAAAGTGTGATCACATTCAAGATACTAATCTCCATGTAGGCCTCTTACTAGCTCAGGTTGCTGGGTTAAATCTAGATCACATTCAAGATACTAGGCCTTGATGTAGGTCTCTTACTACCTCTGGTATGGTTGGCTCAGGGGTTTATGCACCTACCCATAAGCCAGCAGAGATTTTAGAGTTGTAGGTTCGAATCTAGTTTTAGCTAAATGGAACTTAGATTGCTTTAGCTCTATACTGGATTAGGGGACTTAGAATATTTGTATTTTATTTGGCTAGTGCCCAATGCATAGTGACTATAAGTATGAGGAAACCATGTCAGCTTCTTAACCTGCCTTGTGGCTCGGGTGGTTGGTGCACCTATGTTCTGTTGAAAGTTTTGGAGATGTGTGATCGAATCCTGGCGCTGGCAGTTATTTATTGCCCTTGTATTGTGTAGGCCGGTTCATAGCTATCCGAACCAAGCAGACGCACCAACCTGGTGGGTACCTCTGAGGGTTAGTAGCCAGCGACCCAGCTTAGATTTTTAGAGCTGCAGGTTCAAGGCTTGTTGTATCTTCATTTATTTGTAGCAGGTTGATACTTGAACTAGGCGAAGGAACACCTCAGTGACTGAGTGCAGGTGATGGCTCACAGGGTAAGGACTCAGCACTTGTCTGGTGAAGTTCATGAATTCAAATCCCTCTGCTGGAGGTTTGTGTGTCTCCCGGGTGCTGTGCAATGCCCAAACCCCCCTGTTGGTGCAACAGGGCAGTGTGGAATGCCTCAAGCCCCCTCTATCCTGTCCCACCAGCAGAGGCCTCAGGTACTGTGCAGTGTTTGGGGTTGAGGCCAAAAAAACACCAAGTCCCTTCTTTTGGGATAGGCTGCCCCATCACGGTACCAGGCTTGTATTCACTGAGCTCCAAAGAGCGACCCATTCTTCCACAAATGTTTGTAGAAAGCCGTCTGCATGCCAAGGTGCTGATTTTATACACCTGTGGTTGGTGGGATTTAGAATATTCTCCTCTATTCTGGATGATGGGACTTGGCATGTTTCCTCTGTTTCGGCTTGTACCCGATGTATAGGAAATAGAAGGATGAGAACATTTGCCAATACATCTGCCTGCCGGATAGCTCAGGTAGTCGGTGTGCCTATAGTGTGTGGAAAGTTCTGGAGACGTGGGATGGAATCCTGGGGTTGGCAGCTCATTATTTCTCTTTGTATTGTACAACGTGGGTGATGACACTGAGAAATATCTGAATCAGACTTCTCCTCCAGCTTTGGTAGGTGGCTCTGAGGGTTAGAAACCAGCCAGTGACCCCACAGCGGTTTTGGAGTCGCAGGTTCAATACTTGGTGTTGCTTTATATTTATTTGCAGTAGACTAATATCTGAACTATGAGAACGAACAGCTTGGTGTTTGAGTGCAGGAGATGGCTCAGAGAGTAAGGACTCAGACTGGTGTGATGAAGGCTATGAGTTCAAATCCCTCTTGTGGAGTTTGGAGAGTTCCAGGTGCTGTGCAGTGCCTGATCGGTGGAAGATGTTTCAAGCCAACTACTATGTCCCACCAGTAGGTGGTTCAAGTATTGTGGTGTACAGATAGTGGGGAATTGTTTTAAGAAAAAGTGAAATTTTTGCTAAGTATAGGCTTTTGGAATGGGCTGCCCCGGTAAGACAGCCCATTCTATTTATATATGTTGCAGTGATGTCACAGACTGAGGATGGAAGAAGCAGGGGGTGTCCACAACCTAATGTGATGCCACACATGTTACAGGCTGGTGGAGGCCTGGGACTGGAGCAGACTGGTGGGTTGTCCATGGCCTCCAGACTTTCACTCAGAGGCTTGAGCTCGGGGTCTTCTGTGCATCCAGGAATGTGCCCTTGCTGGACTACAGTGCTTCTCTGGATTTGAATGCAGGCTCAACAGTGCTCTTCATCAATTGCCCTTGGGGGTGGGTCTGCAGCACTTTCAAGGATTTGAACTTGAGTCTATGGTGCTCTGGGTCAACACTCTTATCCTCTGAGCTATTCGCCTCTGCTCGAGAGCTGGTGTTCTTGGTCTCCTACTTCAGGAGGTAAAGTCATTGCAAATTGAAAAAGCTGAAACTAGATTTGAACCTGCAACTCTAAAATCTCTGCTGGCTTATGGGTAGGTGCATAAACCCCTGAGCCAACCATACCAGAGGTAGTAAGAGACCTACATCAAGGCCTAGTATCTTGAATGTGATCTAGATTTAATCCTGCAACCTGAGCTAGTAAGAGGCCTACATCGAGATTAGTATCTTGAATGTGATCACACTTTTCACATAGTTATATGGATGTGCCTAGATACGAACCTGCAACTCCAAAATCTCTGCTGGTTTATGAGTAGGTTATTAAACACCCTGAGCCAACCAGACCAGTAGCGAGAGACCTACATCAAGGCCTAGTATCTTGAATGTGATCTAGATTCGAACCTGCAACTTCAAAATCTCTAGATTCGAACTTGCAACTCTAAAACCTCTGTGATGAGTAGGTTCTTAAACCCCTGAGCCAACCAGACCTGGGGTAGCGAGAGACCTACATCAAGGCCTAGTATCTTGAATGCGATCTAGATTCGAACCGACAAATCCAAAATCTCTAGATTTAAACCTGCAACTCCTAAATCTCTGCTGGTTTACGAGTAGGTGCTTAAACCACTGAGCCAACCAGACCTGACATAATGAGAGACCTACATCAAGGCCTAGTATCTTGAATGTGATCTAGATTCGAACCTGCCACTCCAAAATCTCTGCTGGCTTACGAGTAGGTGCTTAAACCACTGAGCCAACCAGACCTGACATAACAAGAGATCTACATCAAGGCCTAGTATATTGAATGTGATCTAGATTCGAACCTGCCACTCCAAAATCTCTGCTGTCTTACAAGTAGGTTCTTAAACCACTGAGCCAACCAGACCTGAAGTAGTGAGAGACCTAAATCAAGGCCTAGTATCTTGAATGTGATCTAGATTTGAACTACATGATGGCCTAGAATCTTGAATGTGTTCTAGATTCGAACCTGCAACTCCAAAATCACTGCTGGTTTACGAGTAGGGTCTTAAACCCCTGTCCCAACCAGACCCAAGGTAGCGGGAGACCTACATCAAGGCCTAGTATCTTGAATGCGATCACACTTTTCTACATATTTAAATGGGTGCGCCTAGATTTGAACCTGCAACCTCAAAAAAAAAAAAAACTATGCTTTATTGCTGGTTGGCTACCAAACCCCTGCACCAGAGAAAGCTTAGCAGCCAGCCTTGGTAACTCAAGACTTAGTAATTAAAATGACTCAAAACCCAAGTGGGTGAAAAGCATGGGCGTCCGTTCCATAGGGCAAAGGGGGGCAATTGACCCCCCCCTGGAAAATCGAGAAGGTGTTGAAGAGTCTCGCGGTTGTGGGCTGTCTGAGCAGTCCCGGGCCGGATGTCACACAGACACAGCAAGCAGAGTGAAGCCGCCTCCCCCTCCAGTGTTTATGTGTACACAGGGGGAGGGAACCTGCTGTGCCCATGCCGTGCTGATGGCTGATCTGAGGTACTGAATGGGATGTGGAAGGGGGGTCCGTCTGTGCTGAAGGGGGGGTTTGTGCTGAATGGGGGTCCATCTGTGCTGAAGGGGGGGTCTGTGCTGAATGGAGGGGTTTGTGCAGAATGAGGGGGTCTGTGCTGAAGAGGGGGGTCTGTGCTGAAGGGGGGGGTCTGTACATTCTCTAGGCTATATTTATATGGGCATGGAGTGAAGCTGAATTATCTCAGGAGCAATTTCACACTGCCAGCTGGCCACGTTATCGGTAAAGCGCCGCTTTACCATTGTTGTAGCTGTGCTATTTGGCCGCTAGCAGGGTTCTTTTAACCCCTGCTAGCGTTTGAAGAAAGGGTTAAATGCGACTGTGTATCGCCACTGCGGAAGCGCCCCCCCCCCCCCTGAAAATCTTTCAGCGGACGCCCCTGGTGAAAAGTGTGACTTGGAAACATTTTTCATCGTCTTTATACTCCGGAGTTTAGCAGCCGGCCCTACAGACATAAAATGTAATCGCTGACTCCTAATATTTAGTGTTACGTTGTGTTTTATTGATCGCTCTCCTTCACCTCCGATCAATACCCAATAATATCAAGACCATATTTTGACCAAAAATACACAAAAATCATTATTAGCAGACACAAACATAACAGAGAACCTGTGTGAATTTTCCCCTTTTTATTTGTTTTTTTAGATTTTAAAATAATAAATTATATTCACAGTAGTGACAGGGAGGCACACGGGGGGGGGGGGGGGGGGGGTCCGAAGCAGGCAGAACAGAGAGGGGAATCAGTGATCAGTGTCAGACAAGCAATTACAAGAATGATGCCCTGTGTCTGTGTCTCTCCCGGCACCAGCTGAAAGTCGGGAGGGGGAAAAACTGTCTTTCAGCTGCTGCAGAGGGTCGCACAGGGCATCCTTCTCTAACTGCCCCTCCGCCAAACTGCACTAATTCCCCCTGCTGTTTGGGCCCCCCTGTGTGCCCGGGCCCCCTACAGGAGGACTGGTGGTCCCCCCCCCCTTATCAACGGACCTGCTTATTGTGCTCACTGACTTTATAAGAGGAACTGATCCAAGTTGGAACTCTCTTGAGTTTATTATATTAACTTTACTCTCTTTATATTGTACTTATATTCCGTTTTATGCTGGGATGAGGAACCATCAGAGGTCAGGGTTGGTGGTTTTGAGGAACCCGATTCTATCACTCATGTGTCTTCATTCATTTGGGTTCCTCCAGAAGACAATGAGAAAACACATTGGACGTTGAGCGATGGCGGCGGCTGTTGTGTAGCACAGTGTTTCTCAACTCCAGTCCTCAAGGCGCCCCAACAGGTCATGTTTTCAGGATTTCCCTCAGATGAAATGGCTGTAATAATTACTAAGGCAGTGAAACTGATCAAATCCCCTGTGCAAAATAATGGGAAGCCTGAAAAAATGACCTGTCGGGGCGCCTTGAGGAGGGGAGTTGAGAAACACTGACGTAGCAGATGCGAGATCTGGTTGAGATGTTTCTCCTCCTTGTCTTGGGTTACCTTCTACTTGGTTTGGGATATGAATGCAACAATCCTGGCAAGAATGGTCTCACCAGCCGGCCCAAAATGAGGACTTGGAACAAATACAAGAACAACCACTCCTTCTTCTGGAAAGTCTCTTCCCTCCGAGCTTCACAAAGACCAAGCGGCTGGCCCTCTAAGATGTTCCCCCGTCAGGTGAAAAGCATTGCTGGCCCTCTAGTTCCCCCGTCAGGTGAAAAGCATTGCTGGCCCTCCTTTTCGAAATGCTAGTTGGGTGGCCGTGTCCGACCTTTGAGTCACAAACCTAAAACAAGCATACGGTAAAGGTGTCACAATTTTCTGAATCTGGATGCCCAAAGCATCCTAAACCTGGACCTAAACCTGGACCTAAACCTGGACCCAAACCTGGACCCAAACCTGGACCTAAACCTGGACCTAAACCTGGACATAAACCTGGACCTAAACCTGGACCTAAACCTGGAGTTAGGCTTCAAGAAGATAAATTGTATAAAAATGACAGACTGATAATATTAAACCCTCATAATACAAGGTTGGGACCCTCCAGATTTATAGGTAACACTGACCACACCGACCTCCACCCGTCCCAAAACCTCCATGGGGTGGTAAGCACTGTACCTAGTCCTCTACACCCCATTAATAACCAGTCCTCTGCACCCCATTATACCCAGTCCTCTGCACCCCATTAATAACCAGTCCTCTGCACCCCATTAATAACCAGTCCTCTGCACCCCATTATACACAGTCCTCTACACCCCATTAATAACCAGTCCTCTGCACCCCATTATACACAGTCCTCTGCACCCCATTAATAACCAGTCCTCTGCACCCCATTAATAACCAGTCCTCTGCACCCCATTAATAACCAGTCCTCTGCACCCCATTATACACAGTCCTCTGCACCCCATTAATAACCAGTCCTCTGCACCCCATTATACACAGTCCTCTACACCCCATTAATAACAAGTCCTCTGCACCCCATTTATAACCAGTCCTCTGCACCCCATTATACACAGTCCTCTACACCCCATTAATAACAAGTCCTCTGCACCCCATTTATAACCAGTCCTCTGCACCCCATTAATAACCAGTCCTCTGCACCCCATTAATAACCAGTCCTCTACACCCCATTAATAACAAGTCCTCTGCACCCCATTAATAACAAGTCATCTGCACCCCATTAATAACCAGTCCTCTGTTCCTTATTATACCCAGTCCTCTGCACCCCATTATACCCAGTCCTCTGCACCCCATTATACCCAGTCCTCTGCTCCTTATTATACCCAGTCCTCTGCTCCTTATTATACCCAGTCCTCTGCACCCCATTATACCCAGTCCTCTGCTCCCCATTATACCCAGTCCTCTGCACCCCATTATACCCAGTCCTCTGCACCCCATTATACCCAGTCCTCTGCTCCCCATTATACCCAGTCCTCTGCTCCCCATTATACCCAGTCTTCTGCTCCCCATTATACCCAGTCCTCTGCTCCCCATTATACCCAGTCCTCTGCTCCTTATTATACCCAGTCCTCTGCACCCCATTATACCCAGTCCTCTGCTCCCCATTATACCCAGTCCTCTGCTCCCCATTATACCCAGTCCTCTGCTCCCCATTAATAACCAGTCCTCTGCTCCCTATTAATATCCAGTTCTTTGCACCCCATTAATAACCAGTCCTCTGCACCCCAATAATAACCAGTCCTCTACTGCCTATTATACCCAGTCCTCTGCTCCTTATTATACCCAGTCCCCTGCACCCCATTATACCCAGTCCTTTGCACCCCATTATACCCAGTCCTTTGCACCCCATTATACCCAGTCCTCTGCACCCCATTATACCCAGTCCTCTGCACCCCATTATACCCAGTCCTCTGCACCCCATTATACCCAGTCCTCTGCACCCCATTATACCCAGTCCTCTGCACCCCATTATACCCAGTCCTCTGCACCCCATTATACCCAGTCCTCTGCACCCCATTATACCCAGTCCTCTGCACCCCATTATACCCAGTCCTCTGCACCCCATTATACCCAGTCCTCTGCACCCCAATAATAACCAGTCCTCTACTCCCTATTATACCCAGTCCTCTGCTCCTTATTATACCCAGTCCCCTGCACCCCATTATACCCAGTCCTCTGCACCCCATTATACCCAGTCCTCTGCTCCCCATTATACCCAGTCCTCTGCTCCCCATTATACCCAGTCCTCTGCTCCCCATTATACCCAGTCCTCTGCTCCCCATTATACCCAGTCCTCTGCACCCCATTATACCCAGTCCTCTGCACCCCATTATACCCAGTCCTCTGCACCCCATTATACCCAGTCCTCTGCACCCCATTATACCCAGTCCTCTGCACCCCATTATACCCAGTCCTCTGCACCCCATTATACCCAGTCCTCTGCACCCCATTATACCCAGTCCTCTGCTCCCCATTATACCCAGTCCTCTGCTCCCCATTATACCCAGTCCTCTGCTCCCCATTATACCCAGTCCTCTGCTCCCCATTATACCCAGTCCTCTGCACCCCATTAATAACCAGTCCTCTGCTCCCCATTAATAACCAGTCCTATGCTCCCTATTAATATCCAGTTCTTTGCACCCCATTAATAACCAGTCCTCTGCACCCCAATAATAACCAGTCCTCTAACCCCTATTATACCCAGTCCTCTGCACCCCATTATACTCAGTCCTCTGCACTCCATTATACCCAGTCCTCTGCTCCCCATTATACCCAGTCCTCTGCTCCCCATTATACCCAGTCCTCTGCTCCCCCCACCGTCCTTCCCCCCCTATCTGGAATCACAGTCCGTTGAACCCCAGAAGAGTATGACAACACAGAGTATTTTATGTTCCCCAAAATGTAAACGTAGTTTTTATTTAATGCCGGACCACATACAGCTTTTATATATAAAAATCAGAGATGGTGGCGTAAGGCACAGCGCAGACACATGCGGAGTCCACATCCCATCTATACAATAGAATTAACTCATGTACACAACGCGGCTAATCTCGCAATCGCCACGAAGAAGAGATTTATTAAATAAGATCCATGTACACCCTCCCCCGCCCCTCAGACAGGTAAAAGGAGCGAAGTGAAAATAAAAAATAAAAAAACGAGACAAGTCCATAAATTAGACAAAAATACAAAAAAAAATAATCTGTCGGCCCCAGACAGTTCAGTCCAGCGGTAGGTGATTTGAGTGGTGGAGCGGCCTGGAGTACGTCTGGCCAATCATACTCAGTCTTTGTGCTTCTACACAGTCCCCCCACGTGGCGGACGCGAGTCCGAGCTTCACTATAAACATCTTATTAAATAAACAGACTGCGGAAAATCCAGGTAGCGGGGGCTCCGCCTGGGCGGGGCCTGGGCGGGGCTGTCAGTCCATTGGATTGCTGATGTGATGTATACAGGATGGCTTCTTGTCCCGAGCCCCGAAATTTCCTGGATGAGCCCAAGGTCGGCCGATGTAGGATGAGCGGCCGGCGCTACAAGTACTCCAGCTCGAGGGCGTGCCTTAAGGCCTCCAAGTCAGCGTGGCAAGAGATCCGCCAGAATGGCATGTTGTGCTGCGGCAGAGGGGAGGAAAAAAACGCAGGTCACGGAGGATTCCGAAATACAGTCACATTTAAAGCCAAACATTTTGGATAAAAATGATTAATGATCCCCGATTGTTTCCTTCCCATGCCTGTGCAGTAGAGCCCCATAGAAGTCTTCGGGGGCCCATCTCCCTAAATCTCACTGATAGGTTCCCGCCCATGCCTGCATAGTAGAGCCCCAGAGAAGTCTTCGAGGGCCCATCTCCCTCAATCTTCCTAACTGCTTCCCACCCATGCCTGCATAGTAGAGCCCCATAGAAGTCTTTGGGGCCCATCTCCCAAAATCTCACTGATTGTTTCCTGCCCATGCCTGCATAGTAGAGCCCCAGAGAAGTCTTCGGGGGCCCATCTCCCTGAGTCTTCCTGATTGTTTCCTGTCCTTGCCTGTAGAGTAGAACCCCAAAGAAGTCTTCGGGGCCCATCTCCCTTATTGTTTTCCGCCCATGCCTGCATAGTTGAGCTCCAAAGAAAGTCTTGGGGGCCCACCTCCCTAAATATCCCTAATTACTTCCCACCCATGGCTGCATAGTAGAGCCCCATAGAAGGTCTTTGGGGCCCAACTCCCTGATTGTTTCCCGCCCATGCCTGCACAGTAGAGCCCCATAGAAGTCTTCAGGGGCCCATCTCCCTGAGTCTTACTGATTGTTTCCCTCAATTGCCTGCATTGTAGAGCCCCATAGAATTCTTGGGGGGCCCATCTCCCTAAAACTCACTGATCGTTTCCCACCCATGCCTGTGCAGTAGAACCCCATAGAAGTCTTCAGGGCCCATCTCCCTTACTGTTTCCCACCCATGTCTGCATAGTAGAGCCCCATAGAAGTCTTCGGGGCCCATCTCCCTAATTGCTTTCTGCCCTTGCCTGCATAGTAGAGCCCAATAGAAGTCTTTGGGGCCCATCTCCCTTACTGTTTCCCACCCATGTCTGCATAGTAGAGCCCAATAGAAGTCTTTGGGGCCCATCTCCCTTACTGTTTCCCACCCATGCCTGCATAGTAGAGCCCCATAGAAGTCTTTGGGGCCCATCTCCCTTACTGTTTCCCACCCATGTCTGCATAGTAGAGCCCCATAGAAGTCTTCGGGGCCCATCTCCCTAATTGCTTTCTGCCCTTGCCTGCATAGTAGAGCCCAATAGAAGTCTTTGGGGCCCATCTCCCATACTGTTTCCCACCCATGCCTGCATAGTAGAGACCCATAGAAGTCTTGGGGGCCCATCTCCCTATATCTCACTGATTGTTTCCTGCCCATGCCTGCATAGTAGAGCCCCAGAGAAGTCTTCGGGGGCCCATCTCCCTGAGTCTTCCTGATTGTTTCCTGTCCTTGCCTGTAGAGTAGAACCCCAAAGAAGTCTTCGGGGCCCATCTCCCTTATTGTTTTCCGCCCATGCCTGCATAGTTGAGCTCCAAAGAAAGTCTTGGGGGCCCACCTCCCTAAATATCCCTAATTACTTCCCACCCATGGCTGCATAGTAGAGCCCCATAGAAGGTCTTTGGGGCCCAACTCCCTGATTGTTTCCCGCCCATGCCTGCACAGTAGAGCCCCATAGAAGTCTTCAGGGGCCCATCTCCCTGAGTCTTACTGATTGTTTCCCTCAATTGCCTGCATTGTAGAGCCCCATAGAATTCTTGGGGGGCCCATCTCCCTAAAACTCACTGATCGTTTCCCACCCATGCCTGTGCAGTAGAACCCCATAGAAGTCTTCAGGGGCCATCTCCCTTACTGTTTCCCACCCATGTCTGCATAGTAGAGCCCCATAGAAGTATTCGGGGCCCATCTTCCTTACTGTTTCCCACCCATGTCTGCATAGTAGAGCCCCATAGAAGTATTCGGGGCCCATCTTCCTTACTGTTTCCCACCCATGCCTGCATAGTAGAGCCCCATAGAAGTCTTCGGGGCCCATCTCCCTAATTGCTTTCTGCCCTTGCCTGCATAGTAGAGCCCAATAGAAGTCTTTGGGGCCCATCTCCCTTACTGTTTCCCACCCATGCCTGCATAGTAGAGCCCCATAGAATTTTTCGGGGCCCATCTTCCTTACTGTTTCCCACCCATGTCTGCATAGTAGAGCCCCATAGAAGTATTCGGGGCCCATCTTCCTTACTGTTTCCCACCCATACCTGCATAGTAGAGCCCCATAGAAGTATTCGGGGCCCATCTTCCTTACTGTTTCCCACCCATACCTGCATAGTAGAGCCCCATAGAAGTCTTCGGGGCCCATCTCCCTTACTGTTTCCCACCCATGCCTGCATAGTAGAGCCCCATAGAAGTATTCGGGGCCCATCTCCCTTATTGTTTCCCACCCATGCCTGCATAGTAGAGCCCCATAGAAGTATTCGGGGCCCATCTCCCTTATTGTTTCCCACCCATGCCTGCATAGTAGAGCCCCATAGAAGTCTTCGGGGCCCATCTCCCTTACTGTTTCCCACCCATGTCTGCATAGTAGAGCCCCATAGAATTCTTCGGGGCCCATCCCACTGAGTCTTCTCGACTGTTTCCTGCCTGTGCATGTGCAGTAGAGCCCCATAGAAGTCTACGGGGGCCAATCTCTCTAAATCTCCTGAAGTGACAGGAAACCCTTTTCATGAAACGCTCCCCCCCCCCCCATGGGAAGATTTCTCCCTTATTCCTGTCATGGGGACACCTGTAAAATGTGGGATATACCCCATCACTTCTCGTCTCGGTGACACCAGGACAAACACCAGTGAGTGTATCAAGCGGGGACACCGACAGTAACACAAACCTGACCAGCACAGAAGAAAACATTTACATTTAGAGCAGGACATTGTGATTACAGATTCGCTATTCAGGTATAACCCCCCCCTCCCCCTCCTCCCTCCTCCCCCCAGGGGCCAAACTTGGCCCCTGTTTCTGTTTTCAGTATAAATCATTTTCTCAGCATTACTTTTTATTCTGGTCTATTTAATGTGAAAAACAGATCACCTGATAGGCCTGGGGAGTGCATTAGGAGGTGTCCTGGTGTTATAATACACACAGTGCCGGGACCCGAGTGACTCCCAAAAAAGAGAACCTGTCATGATGGCACAGAAGAAGGAGTCCTTGCCCATCTCCTGGAAGTGGCGGTTTTGGAGCAGATACTCCACCCTGCCCAGGAACCAGAACCAACACCAGGAGCCAGACAGCAACCACTGGACTCACCACCAGAACCATCACCATGAGCCAGACAGCAGCCACTGGACTCACCACCAGAACCATCACCAGGAGCCAGACAGCAGCCACTGGACTCACCACCAGAACCATCACCGGGAGCCAGACAGCAACCACTGGACTCACCACCAGAACCAACACCAGGAGCCAGACAGCAGCCACTGGACTCACCACCAGAACCATCACCAGGAGCCAGACAGCAGCCACTGGGCTCACCACCAGAACCATCACCAGGAGCCAGACAGCAGCCACTGGACTCACCACCAGAACCATCACCAGGAGCCAGACAGTAGCCACTGGGCTCACCACCAGAACCATCACCAGGAGCCAGACAGTAGCCACTGGGCTCACCACCAGAACCATCACCAGGAGCCAGACAGCAGTCACTGGGCTCACCACCAGAACCATCACCAGGAGCCAGACAGCAGCCACTGGACTCACCACCAGAACCATCACCAGGAGCCAGACAGCAGCCACTGGGCTCACCACCAGAACCATCACCAGGAGCCAGACAGCAGTCACTGGACTCACCACCAGAACCATCACCAGACAGAAAACACTGGACTCACCACCAGAACCAACACCAGGAGCCAGACAGCAACCACTGGACTCACCACCAGGACCTTCACCAGGAGCCAGACAGCGGCCACTGGACTCACCACCAGAACCATCCCCAGGAGCCAGACAGCAACTACTTGACTCACCACCAGAACCATCACCGGGAGCCAGACAGCAACCACTGGACTCACCACCAGAACCATCACCAGGAGCCAGACAGCAACCACTGGACTCACCACCAGAACCATCACCGGGAGCCAGACAGCAACCACTGGACTCACCACCAGAACCATCACCGGGAGCCAGACAGCAACCACTGGACTCACCACCAGAACCATCACCAGGAGCCAGACAGCAACCACTGGACTCACCACCAGAACCATCACCGGGAGCCAGACAGCAACCACTGGACTCACCACCAGAACCATCACCAGGAGCCAGACAGCAACCACTGGACTCACCACCAGAACCATCACCAGGAGCCAGACAGCAACCACTGGACTCACCACCAGAACCATCACCATGAGCCAGACAGCAGCCACTGGACTCACCACCAGAACCATCACCAGGAGCCAGACAGCAACCACTGGACTCACCATCAGAACCAACACCAGGAGCCAGACAGCAGCCACTGGACTCACCACCAGAACCATCACCAGGAGCCAGACAGCAGCCACTGGACTCACCACCAGAACCATCACCAGGAGCCAGACAGCAACCACTGGACTCACCACCAGAACCATCACCAGGAGCCAGACAGCAACCACTGGACTCACCACCAGAACCATCACCATGAGCCAGACAGCAGCCACTGGACTCACCACCAGGAGTCAGACAGCAACCACTGGGCTCACCACCAGAACCATCACCAGGAGCCAGACAGCAACCACTGGACTCACCATCAGAACCAACACCAGGAGCCAGACAGCAGCCACTGGACTTACCACCAGAACCATCACCGGGAGCCAGACAGCAGCCACTGGACTCACCACCAGAACCATCACCAGGAGCCAGACAGAAACCACTGGACTCACCATCAGAACCAACACCAGGAGCCAGACAGCAGCCACTGGACTTACCACCAGAACCATCACCGGGAGCCAGACAGCAGCCACTGGGCTCACCACCAGAACCATCACCAGGAGCCAGACAGAAACCACTGGACTCACCATCAGAACCAACACCAGGAGCCAGACAGCAGCCACTGGACTTACCACCAGAACCATCACCGGGAGCCAGACAGCAGCCACTGGACTCACCACCAGAACCATCACCAGGAGCCAGACAGCAGCCACTGGACTCACCACCAGAACCATCACCAGGAGCCAGACAGCAGCCACTGGACTCACCACCAGAACCAACACCAGGAGTCAGAAAGCAACTACTTGACTCACCACCAGGAGCCAGACAGCAGCCACTGGGCTCATCACCAGAACCACCACCAGGAGCCAGACAGCAACCACTGGACTCACCACCAGGAGCCAGACAGCAACCACTGGACTCACCACCAGGAGCCAGACAGCAGCCACTGGACTCACCAACAACACCAGGAGACAGACAGCAGCCACTGGACTTACCACCAGAACCAACACCGGGAGCCAGACAGCAGCCACTGGACTCACCGCAAGAACCAACACCAGGAGCCAGACAGCAGCCACTGGACTCACCACCAGAACCAACACCAGGATCCAGACAGCAGCCACTGGACTCACCACCAGAACCAACACCAGGAGCCAGACAGCAGCCACTGGACTCACCACCAGAACCAACACCAGGAGCCAGAAAGCAACTACTTGACTCACCACCAGGAGCCAGACAGCAACCACTGGACTCACCATCAGAACCATCACCAGGAGCCAGACAGCAGCCACTGGGCTCATCACCAGAACCACCACCAGGAGCCAGACAGCAACCACTGGACTCACCACCAGGAGCCAGACAGGAGCCACTGGACTCACCACCAGGAGCCAGACAGCAGCCACTGGACTCACCAACAACACCAGGAGACAGACAGCAGCCACTGGACTTACCACCAGAACCAACACCGGGAGCCAGACAGCAGTCACTGGACTCACCACCAGGACCAACACCAGGAGTCAGACAGCAGCCACTGGACTCACTGCCAGAACAACCACCAGGAGCCAGACAGCAGCCACTGGACTCACTGCCAGAACCAACACCAGGAGCCAGACAGCAGCCACTGGACTCACTGCCAGAACCAACACCAGGAGCCAGACAGCAGCCACTGGACTCATCACCAGAACCAACACCGGGAGCCAGACATCAGCCACTGGACTCACCGCCAGAACCAACACCGGGAGCCAGACAGCAACAAAAGCCGAGAAGACAGGTTCTCTTTGGACAGTTCAGCACTTGTGTACATAGGGAGCAATAAAAAGTCAGCAGACACTCGGTTTTCATCAGCTGCGGGAAGTGGCGGGATGTTTAATAATCGCTCGTGTCGGGGAAAGAGGAGGAAAGGTTGCTGGTAGGAAGCAGACGCTGTCAGGGGACACCCCGACTAATGGAGGGGATTTTCTGGAGGAAATTGCTCGGGATGCTGGTGCTGCTTTTTTTTTATATATATATACAATCAATCGTGTTTTTTTTTTCTTCTGAGGTCAGATCTGAAAGTTTATCGCCAATGGGGGAGGGGTGATTATTTACCTTTTTTGCTGCCTGTTCCTCTTCTGCGCCGTCTCCGATTACAACGTAAACCGCTTTTCTCCCGAACCTTTGCATTATCCTCTCGAAGCAGCACTCCTTCCCTGCAAAACAGAGCGACGGGTCAGAACACGTGACAACCGGAGGTGGGAGGAGCTAGGACATCAAATAGGAGGAGGAGCATGGAGCTCTCTAAAGGCAGCCAAATGCGGATCGATTTGTGATCGATAGGTATTCCTATTCAATATCGATCGATGCAACACAAGTAACGTCTCTCTGAATGTTGGTCTCCCCTCCTCCTTCTCACTCTACAGGGAAGCCCACGAGGGCGAAACGCGTCAGTTTGGGGCAAGACTTGGGAGCATGCTCAACTTTTCAGTACCTAAATCAATTGAAATCTTTTACTATTATATTAAGGATTATATTAATTGTGAATTAATAATTATAAAAAAACGTAATCTTAAAAAATAAATAAATAATTAAAAATAAAATTGTATAATTAATTTTTTTTAATTATTCAATTAATATTATTATTTAATTAATAAGATTGGTAGTTTTCAAACTTCGGCCCAGGGGCCAGATGTGGCCCTTTGCTTGCCTTTAGCCAGCCCTTTCACCATTTCATCCACTGATGGGGCAAAATTCCTCCCGATAACACCAACAATGGGGCACAATGACATTAATAATAGGGCGCAATTTCTCCTACTGACACCAATGATGGGGCGCAATTCCTCCCACTGACACCAATGAATGGGGTGCAATTCCTCCCACTGACACCAATGATGGGGCACTATTCCTCCCACTGACACCAATGATGGGGCACTATTCCTCCCACTGACACCAATGATGGGGCACTATTCCTCCTACTGACACCAATGATAGGGTACAATAACATCAATGATGGGGCGCAACTCCTCCCAATGACGCCAACAATGGGGCGCAATTCCATCAATAATGGGGCGCAATTCCTCCTACTGACACCAATGATGGGGTACAATAACATCAATGACGGGGTGCAATTCCACCCGCTGACACCAATGATGGGGCGCAATTCCTGCCACTGACACCAATGAAAGGGGCACTATTCCTTCCACTGACACCAACAATGGGGGGCAATTACATCAATAATGTGGCGCAATTTCTCCCACTGACACCAATGAAGGGGCACAATTCCACCCACTGACACCAATGATGGGGCACAATGACACCAATGATGGGGCGCAATTCCTCCCACTGACACCAGTGATGGGGGATAATTCCTCCCACTGACACCAGTGATAGGGTACAATGACACCAATGATGGGGCGCAATTACTCCCACTGACACCAATGAAAGGGGCCCAATTCCTCCCAATGACACCAACAATGGGGTGCAATTACATCAATAATGTGGCGCAATTCCTCCCACTGACACCAATGATGGGGCACTATTCCTCCCACTGACACCAATGATGGGGTATAATTCCTCCCACTGACACCAGTGATGGGGGACAATGACACCAATGATGGGGGATATTTCCTCCCACTGACACCAGTGATAGGGTACAATGACACCAATGATGGGGCGCAATGACTCCCACTGAAACAAACAATGGGGCATTATTTTTTCCCACAAATGTTGGGACCTTTTCTACTCCCAATGGCCGGCCCTCCTAAAGCCTGAAGGACAGTAAACTGGCCCTTGGTTTAGAAAGTTTTGGTGACCCCCCGGGTTAGATAACACAATTTTAACGGATTACTTTGGGGTCTACTTGTTTAAAATAATCGCTGCGTGAATGCTTCATCTTTCGCACAGCTGTCACACATTAATATATATATAAAAAAAAGTAATTTTGGAGAGTAAGAAACAAATAAAAAAATGGGATTTAAATATATATATAAAAAAATGTGATAATTTTCCTTATTAAGATTGAAATGTGTAACTTTAGGCGACTTTGTTTAAGTTTAAGCTGAAAAGTTGAGGCCGGGAAGTATACAGGTCCTCTTTATCCCTCATATCTGCTGAGAGCCTCATTACTAGAACCTTCCAGAAGGTCCCGGAGATTTTTGGAGGGCGTTCATTGGCTGCTCACATGTTGTACCCCCCACACTTCAATCTGGGCACAAGGCCCGCCGCCCTCCTGATTTCCGGAGATGAATCTTACCTGTCTTGGTGGCGCTATAAATATTTTCTATGGGGAAGACGGTCCCCAAGCCGTACAGCAGGACTTTGGCGATGGCCGGCACCAGCTGGGTGGTTGTGACCAACACGTTCACACAGTTTGGTCTGAGGGGGGAAAGAAAGAAGAACGGTTAAAAAAATGGCCACAATGTACACATTTGTAGGTCTAGAACAGGGGTCTCCAAACTGTGCCCCCCCCCCACCCCCGGGCCAGGTATGGCCCTTTGCCTACCTTTACCTGTTCCTTGGGGCACTGTCCCTCCCACTTATAAAAGGCGTCCACATTGGGACATTATTTCTTCCATGGATACCAATGATGGGGAAAAATTCCTCCCACTGTCACCAATGACGGGACACTATTCCTCCCACTGATACCAATGATGGGACACTATTCCTCCCACTGACACAAATGATGGGGCACTATTCCTCCCACTGACACCAATGATGGGTCACTATTCCTCCCACTGATACCAATGATGGGACACTATTCCTCCCACTGACACCAATGATGGGACACTATTCCTCCCACTGACACCAATGATGGGACACTATTCCTCCCACTGACACCAATGATGGGACACTATTCCTCTCACTGATACCAATGATGGGACACTATTCCTCTCACTGATACCAATGATGGGACACTATTCCTCCCACGGATACCAATGATGGGACACTATTCCTCCCACTGATGAAAGGCGCACACATTGGGACATTATTTCTTCTATGGACACCAATGATGGGGCACTATTCCTCCCACTGACACCAATGATGGGGCATAATTCCTCCCAATCGTATACGAGAACGTTGTCAACTGCCATTTTTCAGACGTAACCTAAAATGGCAGTTGCCATAAAGAGTGAATGTTATACTGTTTGGAGACCTCTGTACCCAACAGTGACAATATAATGGGTCTGAGTGATACCCAATCACGTCTGACTCCGTTCGGCCGCACTCACCTGGAATGGATGAGATTCAGAGCTTTCAACGCATGCGTCAGCCACAGGTCTGTCACGGCCTCCAACTCCGCCCGCAGCTGGAGCCACGTCTCCCTCTTGGGGGCACCTATTAGACCTAGAGAAGGAGAACCTCGAAATGAGTATTGGTGGACCACATGAAACCCAATAAAGGGTTCTTCATTCCTATTGGTTATTATTATATTATACAATATCAGCACAATGATACAAAAAGGAAAAAAATAGTAAAACTGATATCAGTGCCGACCTACAAACAAGTCCTCCTCCCGACCCAATCATAGAACCAAACCCTTTCATTTCACGTAGTGATTCACCTCCGTCAGTTCACTGCCAGGCTTCTGAATCCGATTCCATCACAAATGGATCACTTCAGATCCCCCAAAACTTCACAACACGCCACCTATCCGGCAATATGTGGGGGCTGGTATGTGGGAGGGGCTTTGTGGTTGGTTAGGATTGGCGCCAAGAGCACAAGTCCCTTTGCCTGCTAATGTCCTGCTAGACCACTGCCCATCCTGCCGAGGCCGAACCCACCGCCATATTGTGCCCCACTCCATGCCTGAGGCCTCTGCATGACATTCCTGGCCGTTGACCAAGCTCTCTGCAGTCACCTCCTCCTTGGGTACATCTCCCCAGAGACCCGCCAGGGAAATATCCTCACTGAGGGTACAAGGCCCTTTACAATCTGCCCCATCATGCACTTCCATAGGGGTCAGGAAGTCTACAGTTGGCTCTCCTGGGTGTAGGTCTACTCCTCCCCAGCCTCCTGCCCTGACATGGCTCCTCCTATGTACACAAGTATCACAGGCTCCTCCCATGTACATAAGTAACACAGGCTCCTCCCATGTACACAAGTATCACAGGCTCCTCCCACGTACACAAGTATTACAGGCTCCTCCCATGTACACAAGTATCACAGGCTCCTCCCATGTGCATAAGTATGACAGGCTCCTCCCAGGTACATAAGTATCACAGGCTCCTCCCATGTACATAAGTATCACAGGCTCCTCCCATGTACATAAGTATCACAGGCTCCTCCCATGTACACAAGTATTACAGGCTCCTCCCATGTACACAAGTATCACAGGCTCCTCCCATGTGCATAAGTATGACAGGCTCCTCCCAGGTACATAAGTATCACAGGCTCCTCCCATGTACATAAGTATCACAGGCTCCTCCCATGTACATAAGTATCACAGGCTCCTCCCATGTACATAAGTATCACAGGCTCCTCCCATGAACATAAGTATCACAGGCTCCTCCCATGTACATAAGTATCACAGGCTCCTCCCATGTACATAAGTATCACAGGCTCCTCCCATGTACATAAGTATCACAGGCTCCTCCCATGTACATAAGTATTACAGGCTCCTCCCATGTACATAAGTATCACATGCTCCTCCCATGTACACAAGTATCACAGGCTCCTCCCACGTACACAAGTATTAAAGGCTCCTCCCATGTACACAAGTATCACAGGCTCCTCCCATGTGCATAAGTATCACAGGCTCCTCCCATGTACATAAGTATCACAGGCTCCTCCCATGTACATAAGTATCACAGACTCCCCCATGTACAGGAGTATCACAGGCTCCTCCCATGTACATAAGTATCACAGGCTCCTCCCATGTGCATAAGTATCACAGGCTCCTCCCATGTACATAGGTATCACAGGCTCCTCCCATGTACATAGGTATCACAGGCTCCTCCCATGTACATAAGTATCACAGGCTCCTCCCATGAACATAAGTATCACAGGCTCCTCCCATGTACATAGCTCCTCCCATGTACATAAGTATCACAGGCTCCTCCCATGTACATAAGTATCACAGGCTCCTCCCATGTACACAAGTATCACAGGCTCCTCCCATGTACACAAGTATCACAGGCTCCTCCCATGTACATAAGTATCACAGGCTCCTCCCATGAACATAAGTAGCACAGGCTCCTCCCATGTACATAAGTATCACAGGCTCCCCCCATGTACATGAGTATGACAGGCTCCTCCCATGTACATAAGTATCACAGGCTCCTCCCATGTACATAAGTATCACAGGCTCCTCCCATGAACATAAGTATCACAGGCTCCTCCCATGAACATAAGTATCACAGGCTCCTCCCATGTACATAAGTATCACAGGCTCCTCCCATGTACATAAGTATCACAGGCTCCTCCCATATACATAAGTATCACAGGCTCCTCCCATGTACATAAGTATCACAGGCTCCTCCCATGAACATAAGTATCACAGGCTCCTCCCACATACATAAGTATCACAGGCTCCTCCCACGTACATAAGTATCACAGTCTTTGCTCAATACTCAATAACAGCGGAACATATTGTAATTTTTGCAGGTGGCCATTGTATGTATGGCGCACAGCCCCTTCTTTTAAAAAAAAGCCTCTTCGTCGTTTTTTCTGGCTCGGAGACCGCGAGCGTAACTGTCCGCTAGAGAGGAATGAAATGGAACCTCCAAGGTTTTCAGCGATGATACATGGAAGCAATTAAAAGTCGTAATTATGCCAGCCGTTACTTCTGGGACTTTTAGAGCTTTTAAAGCGTTTTTTGGCAAACGCAATTAAACACCATAAAAGTAAAAGGCGATGGCTCGCTGGTATAAACAACGGACCTGTAAAGACGTCCCATGATAGGGATGTTATTGGTGGGAAAATCCACTTTTTTTTCCGGGGGGAAATGGAAGAAATGAGGATAGATTTCCACGGGACGTTCTGCGCCAGAAGAAAGAACTAGGGAGAGAGTTATTAAAACCCGTAGGAAGTAACTGGTAACCAATCAGGCTGCAGCTTTCAATTTCAATCATCTAAGATTAAAACCCAACTCCACGAATATATATAAAAAAAAAATCTTCCATTGCCGCCCCCCCCCGCCAATGCATTGCACTAGATGATGTCATTATGTGTGGTCTAGACCACCTTATAGAAGAGGCTTGGGGGGGGGGGGGCAGACGCTCAGACTGCCCCCCCCCCAATGCATTGTACTAGATGATGTCATTATGTGTGGTCTAGACCACCTTATAGAAGAGGCTTGGGGGGGGGGGGGCAGACGCTCAGACTGCCCCCCCCCCAATGCATTGTACTAGATGATGTCATTATGTGTGGTCCAGACCACCTTATAGACGAGGCTTGGGGGGGGGGCAGACGCTCAGACTGCCCCCCCCACCAATGCATTGTACTAGATGATGTCATTATGTGTGGTCCAGACCACCTTATAGACGAGGCTTGGGGGGGGGGGTAGTCTCTCAGACTGCCCCCCCCCCCCCCGATGCATTGTACTAGACTAGATGATATCATTATGTGTGGTCCAGACCATCTTATAGACGAGGCTTGGGGGAGTCTCTCAGACTGCCCCCCCCCAATGCATTGTACTAGATGATATCATCATGTTTGGCCCAGACTACCTTATAGAAGAGGCTTGGGGGGGGCAGTTGCTCAGACTGCCCCCCCCCCCAATGCATTGTACTAGATGATATCATTGTGTGTGGGCCAGACCACCTTATAGACAAGGCTTGGGGGAGAGGGGCAGTTGCTCAGACTGCCCCCCCCCCCCCCCCAATGCATTGTACTAGATGATATCATCATGTGGGGCCCAGACCACCTTCTAGAAGAGGCTTGGGGGGGGGGCAGTCGCTCAGACCGAGGGAGTCTGCCGGAGGAGGAGTAAGGTGAATATTACACTTTATGCAGGGCCGGGACAAGTGGTGGGAAGGAGGGGAGGCTGCCCTGGGCACGAGGTGAGGGGAGGGGGGAGGGGTGGGCACCAGGAGGGAATAAGTTGAGATGAGGAATTTGGGGGGGGGGGGGGGAGCAGGGGGTAAGAATTGTTCTAGGAAGGGAAATTTGAGTGAGTGTGCTAGGAGTGGTGATTAAGGGTTGATTTGTGTTGGGAGGGGGGTGTGAGATTTCTACTAGGAGGGGCGATTTGTGCTACAGTAAGTGATACAGTAGAGGGGGAAGGGGATCTGTGCTAGGACGAGAAATTGTTTTTGAGGGAGGGGTTGGAGGGATGATTGTGCTGTTTGTGCTAGGAGGGGGGATCTGGAGTGGGGGGATGTGTCCTTGGAGGTGGTGGGGGGTGCAAGAGTATTTTTCCCCCCCATTCTCTTGGGTTTTAGGCCTCATTTACATGATTATTGCTACTAAAATTGCCCCACATTGATCGCTATTAGTCACTACACTCCATTGCTACGTATATGTGTGCCGATTGATTGGCAATGGCACAAATGTAGCGTGAGCACACCAGCAAAAATCGCCCATGTGTATTCGTATTACCATGGCTGCCCCGTCAGCACACACACACACACGCCCGGCCTGTTATTTGTACATGTGTAACAATTTGTATCCTTTTTATGCCACACCTGAATACAAAGTTGCGATGGTTCAGGTATTATTATCGCAGAAGAAAACACTGGATACAAATGACATCACAGCAGCGGTGACATCACATGACACCCACCTCCTACGTTGTTTTTGTAGGTGCCGTACAGCTCTTTCACTCTTCTGTAGCGGAACGCCAACTTCCTCATCCAGTCCACTCCCCCGTGGACGCCGGACCCCAGGCAGAGATTGGCCCCGGCCGCCGAGCTGTGGAATCCGTCCCCAGAAAAGTTGTACGTGCTGCAAGAGAGAGAAACAGGGATGGGGGGGGTCAGTCTGAGAGCGGGAGAGACAGGGACAGGGGGGGTCAGTCTGAGAGCGGGAGAGACAGGGATGGGGGGGTCAGTCTGAGAGCGGGAGAGACAGGGATGGGGGGGGTCAGTCTGAGAGTGGGAGAGACAGGGACAGGGGGGTGAGTCTGAGAGCGGGAGAGACAGGGATGGGGGGGGTGAGTCTGAGAGCGGGAGAGACAGGGATGGGGGGGTGAGTCTGAGAGCAGGAGAGACAGGGATGGGGGGTCAGTCTGAGAGTGGGAGAGACAGGGATGGGGGGGTCAGTCTGAGAGCGGGAGAGACAGGGATGGGGGGGGTCAGTCTAAGAGCGGGAAAGACAGGGATGGGGAGTCAGTCTGAGAGCGGGAGAGACAGGAATGGGGGGGGGGTGAGTCTGAGAGTGGGAGAGATAGGAATGGGGTGTCAGTCTGAGAGCGGGAGAGACAGGGACAGGGGGGTGAGTCTGAGAGCGGGAGAGACAGGGATGGGGGGTCAGTCTGAGAGCGGGAGAGACAGGGATGGGGGGGTCAGTCTGAGAGCGGGAGAGACAGGGATGGGGGGGGTCAGTCTAAGAGCGGGAAAGACAGGGATGGGGAGTCAGTCTGAGAGCGGGAGAGACAGGAATGGGGGGGTAAGTCTGAGAGCGGGAGAGACAGGGATGGGGGGGTCAGTCTGAGAGCGGTAGAGACAGGGATGGGGGGGTCAGTCTGAGAGCGGGAGAGACAGGGATGGGGGGTCAGTCTGAGAGCGGGAGAGACAGGGATGGGGGGGTCAGTCTGAGAGCGGGAGAGACAGGGATGGGGGGGGTCAGTCTAAGAGCGGGAAAGACAGGGATGGGGGGTCAGTCTGAGAGCGGGAGAGACAGGGATGGGGGGTCAGTCTGAGAGCGGGAGAGACAGGGATGGGGGGGGGGTGAGTCTGAGAGCGGGAGAGACAGGAATGGGGGGTCAGTCTGAGAGCGGGAGAGACAGGGATGGAGGGTCAGTCTGAGAGCAGGAGAGACAGGGATGGGGGGGTGAGTCTGAGAGCGGGAGAGACAGGGATGGGGGGGTGAGTCTGAGAGCGGGAGAGACAGGGATGGAGGGTCAGTCTGAGAGTGGGAGAGACAGGGATGGGGGGTCAGTCTGAGAGCGGGAGAGACAGGGATGGGGGGGTGAGTCTGAGAGCGGGAGAGACAGGGATGGGGGGGTGAGTCTGAGAGCGGGAGAGACAGGGATGGGGGGGTGAGTCTGAGAGCGGGAGAGACAGGGATGGAGGGGGTCAGTCTGAGAGTGGGAGAGACAGGGATGGGGGGTCAGTCTGAGAGTGGAAGAGACAGGGATGGGGCATCAGTCTGAGAGCGGGAGAGACAGGGATGGAGGGGGTCAGTCTGAGAGCGGGAGAAACAGGAATGGGGGGGCAGTCTCCTCCCGTGACCTTCCACCACTCTCTCGGGCTCTCCCATCCTGCCGGGAGACCCAAGCTACTAGTCGGAGACCCAAAGAAAGCCGGGATCGGCTTTGATTGGGTCTTGAATATGGTAACCCGGAACTGATGACATGACGTCACTTCTAGTTTATCAGCATCATAATGGCGCCATTTCCTCCCCCCTCCCCCGTGCTAGTGCGCAAAGACGAAATGCGTACGTCGGTCCCGCACACACGCGAGGTATCGCCCCGAACGTCTAGCACCAGACCTCCTGTGTACATCTAAAGTGGTGACCTGTAAAGGCTTTTAAAGCGTCACACATGGATAGTAAAATTTACGTCGTTTGTCGCCGCAACGCGCGGGTAGGGGGGCGCAATTTTAAAGCGTGACGTGTTTGGTATCTTTTTACCCGGTGTGACATCATCTTTTATAAAAAAATTGGGTTATGTATTCTGTTGTTTTTTATTTTAAATAGTGTATTTGTTCCCAAAAATTGCATTTGCTGCGCAGATAGCGCGTGACATTAAAAAAAATAAAATTGCAATATAATAATATTTGGCGGTTCCAAGTAATTTTCTAGAAAAAAAAAAAAGCAGATTTCCACAGAAATTGTCTAAATAATGTATACAAATAAGAACTAATGGGATCACAGGATCTCTCTATAGGGACACAGGGGCCCCCAGCTGTCAGAGGGCCCTCGGTGGAAGACGCTCTATCTTTACCCGGACCGGCGTCCCCAACGTCCCCCCCCCTGTAATTCTCACTTTCCAGCCGGCACATTATACTCCGGAGGATCTGCAGCATGTGAGAAAGTCATTATCTGCGGTTTGGAGTAAATATACGGATCAGCGAGGAGCCAATTGTGATGTCACTGCGTCAGATCATTTGGCGCTGGGGAAGAATCTATGACATTATAATGGCAAAACGACGCCAAGAAAGCGGCGTGGGACTGTGGCATCGCGGGGGGGGGGGGGGGGAGGGGGGGTTACACAGCATTCCCCTCCCACCGCCACAAAACATAGACTGCGAATGGAAAAAAAAAGCGTTAAAATTAGAATCTTGTCGGGGGATGGAAAGTCAACAACTCTCCACTGATGTTCCAGGAAAGGACAAAAAATGTCATTTACAAAGAGTTCCGATGAGAAACGTAACAATCCCAGCCACCAATAGAAAACGCCCGACGTGACGTGACCACAAGAGGGCGCTATAGAGATCAATACTAGGGAGGGATAGGATCGATTCTGCGGTCTATCTCTACCCATAGAGGAGGAGATCGATGAATTGTGTATCGGGGGGATCGTTGCAGCCAATCTCACCTCAAGTCTTGTCCGTTGTCGTCAGAGGAGACGTCATCGATGTGGATCTGATCACATTCCTAATAAAAGACAAACAAAAAAGGCCAATATGTTATTTGTGTCTCTACAACTCTCCTACTTCTCTGTACAACACTGCGGTATATGTCAGAGCTATATAAAAGTATTAGTGGCGGTGCGTCCATAGTGGGCACAGGGTGCCGGCCACCTGAATAACAGCGGTTGGTGTGCTTTGGAAGTGTCTATCAGAGCCAGCGGCTTCCAGATTACAGCCTGTGGGCTCTAATCGGCTTCCAAAAAGTTAACTAGAGGGCGCACAGGGGGTGCGTTCCCTGGTTAACACCGACATGCGTCTGAGCCAATCAGGTTCACCGGGTCTGGTTACCGGTCACCTGGTTGGCTGAAGCGACATCGAGGGCGGGAGAAGATGTCGAGGGATCGTGGAGGAGGATGGCTGACCCGAGAAAGGCAAGTGCCCGGTGGGGGGGGGGCAAACTGGCGGTATTTGATGGGGCAATCTGATGGCATTTTACGGGGCAAGCTGGCGGCATTTTACGGGGCAGACTGGCGGTATTTGCTTTGGCAAACTGGCGGCAATTGATGGGCACAGTGGTGACAATTGATTCCCACAGTGGCTGCGTTTGATGGCACAATGTCGATAATTGATGGGCACAGTGGCGACAATTGATGGCACAGTGGCGACAATTGATGGCACAGTGGCGACAATTGATGGCACAGTAGCGATAATTGATGTGCACAGTGGCAGCGTTAGATGGCACGGCGGCGACAATTGATGGCACAGTGGCGACAATTGATGGCACAGTGGCGATAATTGATGGGCACAGTGGCAGCGTTTGATGGCACGGTGGCGACAAATGATGGCACAGTGGCGACAATTGATGGCACAGTAGCGATAATTGATGTGCACAGTGGCAGCGTTAGATGGCACGGCGGCGACAATTGATGGCACAGTGGCGACAATTGATGGCACAGTGGCGATAATTGATGGGCACAGTGGCAGCGTTTGATGGCACGGTGGCGACAATTGATGGCACAGTGGCGACAATTGATGGCACAGTAGCGATAATTGATGTGCACAGTGGCAGCGTTAGATGGCACGGCGGCGACAATTGATGGCACAGTGGCGACAATTGATGGGCACAGTGGCGACAATTGATGGCACAGTAGCGATAATTGATGTGCACAGTGGCAGCGTTAGATGGCACGGCGGCGACAATTGATGGCACAGTGGCGACAATTGATGGCACAGTGGCGATAATTGATGGGCACAGTGGCAGCGTTTGATGGCACGGTGGCGACAATTGATGGCACAGTGGCGATAATTGATGGGCACAGTGGCAGCATTTGATGGGCACAGTGGCGACAATTGATGGCACAGTGGCGATAATTGATGGGCACAGTGGCAGCATTTGATGGGCACAGTGGCGACAATTGATGGCACAGTGGCGAAAATTGATGGGCAGTGGCTGCGTTTGATGGCACAGTGATGACAATTGATGGGCACAGTGGCAGCATTTGATGGGCACAGTGGCAGCATTTGATGGCACAGTGGCTGCGTTTGATGGCACAGTGGCGATAATTGATGGGCACAGTGGCTGCGTTTGATGGGCACAGTGGCGACAATTGATGGGCACAGTGGCGACAATTGATGGGCACAGTGGCGACAATTGATGGGCACAGTGGCTGCGTTTGATGGCACAGTGGCAACAATTGATGGCACAGTGGCTGCGTTTGATGGCACAGTGGCGACAATTGATGGCACAGTGGCGACAATTGACGGCCACCTGAATAACAGCGGTTGGTGTGCTTTGGAAGTGTCTATCAGAGCCAGCGGCTTCCAGATTACAGCCTGTGGGCTCTAATCGGCTTCCAAAAAGTTAACTAGAGGGCGCACAGGGGGTGCGTTCCCTGGTTAACACCGACATGCGTCTGAGCCAATCAGGTTCACCGGGTCTGGTTACCGGTCACCTGGTTGGCTGAAGCGACATCGAGGGCGGGAGAAGATGTCGAGGGATCGTGGAGGAGGATGGCTGACCCGAGAAAGGCAAGTGCCCGGTGGGGGGGGGGCAAACTGGCGGTATTTGATGGGGCAATCTGATGGCATTTTACGGGGCAAGCTGGCGGCATTTTACGGGGCAGACTGGCGGTATTTGCTTTGGCAAACTGGCGGCAATTGATGGGCACAGTGGTGACAATTGATTCCCACAGTGGCTGCGTTTGATGGCACAATGTCGATAATTGATGGGCACAGTGGCGACAATTGATGGCACAGTGGCGACAATTGATGGCACAGTGGCGACAATTGATGGCACAGTAGCGATAATTGATGTGCACAGTGGCAGCGTTAGATGGCACGGCGGCGACAATTGATGGCACAGTGGCGACAATTGATGGCACAGTGGCGATAATTGATGGGCACAGTGGCAGCGTTTGATGGCACGGTGGCGACAAATGATGGCACAGTGGCGACAATTGATGGCACAGTAGCGATAATTGATGTGCACAGTGGCAGCGTTAGATGGCACGGCGGCGACAATTGATGGCACAGTGGCGACAATTGATGGCACAGTGGCGATAATTGATGGGCACAGTGGCAGCGTTTGATGGCACGGTGGCGACAATTGATGGCACAGTGGCGACAATTGATGGCACAGTAGCGATAATTGATGTGCACAGTGGCAGCGTTAGATGGCACGGCGGCGACAATTGATGGCACAGTGGCGACAATTGATGGGCACAGTGGCGACAATTGATGGCACAGTAGCGATAATTGATGTGCACAGTGGCAGCGTTAGATGGCACGGCGGCGACAATTGATGGGCACAGTGGCGACAATTGATGGCACAGTGGCGACAATTGATGGCACAGTGGCGACAATTGATGGCACAGTAGCGATAATTGATGTGCACAGTGGCAGCGTTAGATGGCACGGCGGCGACAATTGATGGCACAGTGGCGACAATTGATGGCACAGTGGCGATAATTGATGGGCACAGTGGCAGCGTTTGATGGCACGGTGGCGACAATTGATGGCACAGTGGCGATAATTGATGGGCACAGTGGCAGCATTTGATGGGCACAGTGGCGACAATTGATGGCACAGTGGCGATAATTGATGGGCACAGTGGCAGCATTTGATGGGCACAGTGGCGACAATTGATGGCACAGTGGCGAAAATTGATGGGCAGTGGCTGCGTTTGATGGCACAGTGATGACAATTGATGGGCACAGTGGCAGCATTTGATGGGCACAGTGGCAGCATTTGATGGCACAGTGGCTGCGTTTGATGGCACAGTGGCGATAATTGATGGGCACAGTGGCTGCGTTTGATGGGCACAGTGGCGACAATTGATGGGCACAGTGGCGACAATTGATGGGCACAGTGGCGACAATTGATGGGCACAGTGGCTGCGTTTGATGGCACAGTGGCAACAATTGATGGCACAGTGGCTGCGTTTGATGGCACAGTGGCGACAATTGATGGCACAGTGGCGACAATTGATGGGCACAGTGGCGACAATTGATGGGCACAGTGGCGACAATTGATGGGCACAGTGGCAGCGTTTGATTTTTATTTGTTTTTTTGATGGTTTGCGCCCCGCAAAAATGTTGAGCACCAGCCGCCACTGAATAATAATAGTGTGTGACTTTGAGGGGGACATTAGAGTGTAAGCTCCTCTGGTGCAGAGACTGATGTGACTGGCTCAGTGTTCTCTGTACAGCACTGCGGTATATGTCAGAGCTATATAAATGTATTCTAAAATTGAACAGTCCAAGCTGCTGTGATTGGTTGCTGGGGGACACTGCACTGATGTGCGGAGGAAGAAGAGGCGCAGTGAGCCGAGTTCCCCGGACTCCAGCTGTATTATGTAAGGGGGAAGGTATTTGTATGGATTCGGATCTGCTTTTCTCATTTACACTGGAAGAGAACGCGGTATTGGGTGACAGCCGTGGCTATCACATATCCGTCTTCTCAAGAAAGCTGCCACGGGCGCACAGACACTACCTCATAGCCCACCAATGGGCACTGTCCTCCTTCCAAGGCAAACACAGACCGGCCTCAAATACCAACATGTCTGTCAGTCATTGTCTATCGGCATGGACGGGGAGGGACCATCACTGATATCTGTACTGAGTCTGACCTTCTGAAAATGAGGTGAGTGACTCAGAGAAAGAAGACATGGCCAGGCAAGTAGCATTTTCAGAATGATCTCAGCATGTTTTTTTCCAGCACAGACTTCCTCCAAATCCTTACTATAAATACGGCAAACGGGGAATGCTGGAGCTACCGGCAGGGCTAATGCTGGAGCAACTGGCTGGGCTATTGGGGGATGCTGGAGCTTCCAGCTGGGCTAATGGGGAATGCTGGAGCTATGGGCTGGGCTAATGGGGGATGCTGGAACTACCGGCTGGGCTAATGGGGGATGCTGGAACTACCGGCTGGGCTAATGGGGGATGCTGGAACTACCGGCTGGGCTAATGGGGGATGCTGGAACTACTGGTTGGGCTAATGGAGAATGCTGGAACTACCGGCTGTGCTAATAGGCAATCCTGGAGCTACCGGCTGGGTTAATGGGGGTGGTGGAGCTACCGGCTGGGCTACTGGGGGATGCTGGAACTACTGGTTGGGCTAATGGGGGATGGTGGAACTACCGGCTGGGCTAATGGGGGATGCTGGAGCTACCGGCTTTGCACTGGCTGGGCCAATGGAGAATGGTGGAACTTCTGGCTGGGCTAATAGTGAATGCTGGAGCTACCAGCTGGGCTAATGGGAGATGCTGGAGCTACCAGCTGGGCTAATGCTGGAGCTACTGGCTGGGCCAATGGAGAATGGTGGAACTTCTGGCTGGACTAATGGTGAATGCTGGAGCTACCAGCTGGGCTAATGGGAGATGCTGGAGCTACAAGCTGGGCTAATGCTGGAGCTACTGAGTGGGCCAATGGAGAATGGTGGAACCTCTGGCTGGGCTAATGGGAAATGCTGGGGCTACCAGCTGGGCTAATGGTGAATGCTGGGGCTACCAGCTGGGCTAATGGTGAATGCTGGGGCTACCAGCTGGGCTAATGGGAGATGCTGGAGCTACCAGCTGGGCTAATGCTGGAGCTACTGGCTGGGCCAATGGAGAATGGTGGAACTTCTGGCTGGGATAATGGGGAATGCTGGAGCTACCAGCTGGGCTAATGGGAGATGCTGGAGCTACCAGCTGGGCTAATGGGAGATGCTGGAGCTACAAGCTGGGCTAATGGGTTTCTGAAGTGCTGAGCTGTCAAGAAAGTCAGGGAAAAGTCAGATCTGGTTATGGGATAGTGACGCAAAAGCATTGAAGCCGCTGGATTAGCATAACAGCCAGGCAGCTGTTCTTTATCGACAGGTTCCCTTTAAATGCACCCGGGTGCACCACACTGCCGTTTTCATTTGAGAGGAAATGCGATGTGTAAGCCACTACGCACCAATCTGATTGGCTGCTGTTGCCCTAAAATATGTGCATGCTGCGACCTCCAACTTCCTCCCTGTTTTCACAGCGGCTTGCGTCCGCTATTAATAGACATCACATTTGTTGTTAATTGGCCGGCTCCCTCAATCAGCTGGAAATCTAATTTCCGCAAACCAGTTTTTACAGCCTTGGCCCGTCCATGTGCCTGCGCACTCTCCCGGTTGTGTGCCGCGGGTACCTCCTAAGCACTCGCACATCTGCCAGGATCACATACATATATATAAAAAAAAAAAGACTTAGTGGCAGCATTAAACCACATGGTGGCGCACTTTCCCCAAGTTGCCTAGGAGAATTTTTCATTCCTCTGGCAGAGATGGAGTTGGTAAAAACAGCCGAGAGAACCCGGGCATTCGTGAAAGTTCACAGGTCTAGCTGGTAAACTGCGGAATTAGATGTTGGCACGGCTAGAAAGGGCTTAAAAGATCTGAACCAGAGGAAAAAGCTTCTAATGATGTAAAAGAACCAGAAGGTCACGGCCACAGCTTCTCGTGGGCCATGTACGCCCCGTCATTAAACAATTTCAACGTTATGTTAAAAAAAAAAAAAAAAGGCGGCACAAGTGGCGGAGGAATTCAAAATGAAAGTTACAAAGAAAATTCCGCAAAAAACAATAAAAAGTAAAAATGATTGGACCCAAAGAGAGAAAATTTTCCTGGGGGAGACCCAAGAGGAACACACATTTTGGATCCGGCATGCGGCGAGAAGGAATAAACAGATGACCGCGTGGAAAGAAAACAATGTGATTGGAGCGCTGCGCCGTGCCAGGAGCTGGCTTGTAATTTGGCGCTTGTGTGGTCAGATGTCCGGCGAATCGCAGGAGATAGTTCCGGAGGCTGCGTCTTATCTGGAATTAATTACAGAGGACTCGTGGAAGAGGGAAAACAGTAAATCAGGGTTGGACGCGTTGGGCGGTTGTTGCTCGGGAAAATAAAAGGCTTTTGTGAAACAATACGTCTTGATTGCATTGTGTGTTTCGACGACTCCTGCGGCTGTTTTCATGTGTTTTTGGGTAAAGTAGGCGGCTGGCAAGATGTGGATGGGAATTTCAAAGCAGCTGTGGCTTTTCCTGCGTCTGTGAGCACCCCCGACGCAGTGACCACCATTCATCCAATGGAATGATGGGAGGGATGATGACTAATAACCACAGACCCAGAATGAGTCGTGAATACAGCAGACGCCTCCACTGGTGCTGGACTACTTTAGGAATTCAGGCACGTTTCCAAGGTCAGGTACTAATGTTGGATGAGAAGACGGCTTGTAAAGGTGTGCATTTGGGTTGAGGTCAAGTTCCTCAACACCCAACTGGTCAAACCATGTCTTTATGGAGCTGGCTTACTACACAGGGGCACAGTCATGGTGGAACAGAAAAGGGTCTTCACCAAACTGTTACCCGAAAGGTTGGAAGAGCACAATTGTCCACAGTGTCTTTGCATGATGACACCTGAACTCCATGATTGGGATGAGGGGGGGGCCACATACCACCACCATTTATCCAATGGAATGATGGGAGGGATGGTAACTAATAACCACAGACCCAGACTGAGCCGGGAATACAGCAGACGCCTCCACTGGTGCTGGACTACTTTGGGAAGTTATGCACGTTTCCAAGGTCAGGTACTAATGTTGGATGAGAAGACGGCTTGTAAAGGTGTTCATTTGGGTTGAGGTCAAGTTCCTCAATACCCAACTGGTCAAACCATGTCTTTATGGAGCTGGCTTACTACACAGGGGCACAGTCGTGGTAGAACAGAAAAGGGTCTTCACCGAACTGTTAATGAAAGGTTAGAAGAGCACAATTAAAGAGCCGCCTCTGACCACAGACCCAGGTAGAGCTGTAAATACAGCAGACACCTCCACTGGTGCTGGACATCTGTGGGAATTTGTGCATGTTTCCAGAGTCAGGTACTGATCTTGAATGAGAGGAGCTGGCTTGCGAAGGTGTTCATTTGGGTTGAGTTCAGGGATCTGTCTCAAGTTCCTCCACATCCAATTGGTCAGACCATATCTTTATGGAGATGGCTTTGAAAACAGAAGACCTGGCTTGTAACTCGGCATTCCAATTCAACTCAAAAGGTGTTCAGTAGGGTTGAGTTCAGGGCTCTGTCCAGGACACTCAAGTTCATCCACACCCAACTGGTTGAAGCATGTCTTTATGGAGCTGGCTTTGTACACAGGGGCACCATCATGGTGGAACAGAAAAGGGTCTTCACACTCTTACCATAAGGTTGGAAGAGAACAATTGTCTACAATGTCTGTGCAGAATGACAACTGAATTCCATCACTGGGATGAGGAAGCCACATACCACCACAATACATCCAATGGAATGATGGGGGTGATGATGAATAATAACCACAGACCTGGATTGAGCCTTAAATACAAAGGACACTGGTGCTGGACATCTGTGGGAATTTGTGCGTGTTTCCAGGGTCAGGTACTGATGTTGGATGAGAAGACCTGGCTTGCGAAGATGTTCATTTGGGTTAAGGTCAGGAATCTGACTCAAGTTCCTCCACACCCAACTGGTCAGACCATGTCTTTATGGAGATGGCTTTGAACACAGAAGAGCCGGCTTGCAATTGGCAATCCACTTCATCTCAAAAGTGTTCAGTAAGGTTGAGGTCAGGGACAGGACACTCAAGTTCCTCCACACCAAACTGGTCAAACCATGTCTTTATGGAATTGTCATGGTGGAACAGAAAAGGTTCTTCACTAAACTGTTACCACAAGGCTAGAAGAGCACAACTATCTACAATGTCTTTGCACATTGATGACACCTCAACTCCATCATTGGATTGAAGGGGCCACATAGTGTGGGGCCACATAGTGTAGATGTGTCGGTCAGTTGTCCTCAAACATTTGGTTTACCTCTATAGTCAGCCTTATGAACAGGATAGAAAAGTAATTCTGTGAATGGACACTTACCTCCAGGTCATTGAAGAAGAGGTGATTGTCAGCAAGGTTGAAGATCATTTCTTCCATCATAAGACCAACCCGTACCGCTGCGGTTGTGTCCTGTAGAGAGAAGAACGGAGACTGGATCAGAGGGGGTTGAATCACAACCGGTTGTCACATACAGAACTGGAAGGAAGGAACATCAAATAATGCTATAGAGATCATAAACCTGGATCCTTATAGAACATGATTGTATCATCTCCATACTAAGAATGAAAACATGCCTGGAGGAGAACTCATGGTTTGGCCCTCACAAGGCCTAATCGTAGGTACATTTTAAGGAGATGGGTTTATTCCTTTCAGACGTCAGGTCACTTAATCTTTTAGCTAGATGGACGTTTTTAGTTTATGTAACAAAATGGAGAAGCAAATCCGAGTGGTTGAGGGACAACCAGGACACCTACTTGGAAATCTAAGATGAGAAAGCCCAGAGATGGCAACAACAGATTCCCATTACATTTAAGAAACCAGATACCAATGTGTTTACACTGCACACCCCTGAACCCTGCTCTCTGTACATTGCATACCCCTGAACCCTGCTCTCTGTACATTGCATACCCCTGAACCCTGCTCTCTGTACATTGCATACCCCTGAACCCTGCTCTCTGTACATTGCATACCCCTGAACCCTGCTCTCTGTACATTGCATACCCCTGAACCCTGCTCTCTGTACATTGCATACCCCTGAACCCTGCTCTCTGTAAATTGCATACCCCTGAACCCTGCTCTCTGTACATTGCATACCCCTGAACCCTGCTCTCTGTACATTGCATACCCCTGAACCCTGCTCTCTGTACACTGTGCCCCCCTGAACACTGTAAAATGTTCACCATGGACTCTACTCTCTGTACACTGTGCACCCCCTGAGTACCCCTGAAACCTGCATTCTGTGCACCCCTGAACCCTGCACTCTATACACTGCGCACATTTCAACCCTGCACTCTGTACATCTGCGCACCCCTGACCCCTACACTGCACACTGTGCACTGCACACCCGTGAACCCTGCACTCTGTGCACTGCGCACCCCTGAACTATGCACGGAGCACACTCCTGACAAAGTTACAATGTTGCAGCCTCTCACCTTGGGACTCTCTACAAAGTTACAATGTTAAAGCCTCTCATCTTGTGACTCTACAAAGTTACAATGTTGCAGTCTCTCACCTTACAGCCTTATGATTTGTTACAAAGTTGCAGTCTGATCACTGAGGGAGGGGAGACTGAGCAAATGCTTTCTCCTGCCTGCAGCAGACTGATGACATCATCTCAGCCTAGGCAAAAACCACTGACTGGAGCTTATGGATGGCTTTATAAATGGTAAAAGGTGGAGTTTTTTTCAGAAAAATGTAACCGTAGCTGTATATTGTGACAGATTAGGGGCGTGAGCACGCAGACGCAGAGTTCTGATTTTTATTTACAGACTTTCACTGCTTTTGAATTCGCTGCAGATCATTGCAGACGGTACAGAGAACTTAGAGAACGTTCCATATGTAGGTGGAAGAACATTCACATCGGAGACGATGCTCTCCTTCAAATATTTGTGTACAAGTCTCGTCTCCGGCCCGGTGTTCAGGCACGCCGAGCGCGGCGATGAACCCCCATACCTGCGTCCCCCCCCTCCCCCCCTCTCCTCCTGTTTGCTCGGCCTCCAATCACCCTGACATTCACACAGCCGCCACAATGAGCGATAAGCCCTCGTAGGACGACTTCCAGCGCGCCGGCCCCCTTTTCTCTTCTGCTGCCAACTACCTGCCGAGCCCCAGAGCAAATAATGACACTGCCACGGGGGATGAAGGCATTAATTATGTGTATTTATGAAATCAGACTGCTATTCTGCGGCTTTATCTGCTGGGGATGTCATCCAGGGGTTAGAGACGGATTAGCAGACAATCGAGGCCTTTCTGTGCTGGAAACTCCTACCTGCGGTTTTTTTCTTTACCTGCGCTAATGAAAGTGCCTCAAATCACAGAGAATGTCAGATCCGTAATTGCACTTAATGACTTGGGAACGCTTTACAAAACAGACCTGTTTGGCGGCCCGACACCGAGGTGCTAATCTACAACATATGTTAAAAGAATAGGAGGGCTGCGTGTACCTAATAAAGGGGCCGTCCGCCCGAAAGTGACGCCAATTTTTTTATTGGTTTGATTCGCCAAGTAACAAAACATTAAAATTCAGATTCAGAGTTAAATTTAACAATAAATCATTAATTATTACACATAGCTGACACCCCTCCAGAGTGAATCCAGCTAACCCACCAATAAGGGTGGAAATTGGGAGCATTCGGAGGAGATCCCCAAAACATATAAAGTCCTTCATAATGGGTACAGACCCGGGAACTCAGCACAGGGATGGTGGGAACCCCTCATTATGGGCACGGCGGGTGTACAGACCCGGGAACTCAGCACAGGGATGGTGGGAACCCCTCATAATGGGCACAGAGGGTGTACAGACCCGGGAACTCAGCCCAGGGATGGTGGGAATTCCTCATAATGGGCACAGTGGGTGTACATACCCGGGAACTCAGCACAGGGATGGTGGGAACCCCTCATAATGGGCACAGCGGGTGTACAGACCCGGGAACTCAGCACAGGGATGGTGGGAACCCCTCATAATGGGGCACAGCGGGTGTACAGACCCGGGAACTCAGCACAGGGATGGTGGGAACCCCTCATAATGGGCACAGCGGGTGTACAGACCCGGGAACTCAGCACAGGGATGGTGGGAACCCCTCATAATGGGTACAGAGGGTGTACAGACCTGGGAACTCAGCACAGGGATGGTGGGAACCCCTCATAATGGGTACAGCGGGTGTACAGACCCGGGAACTCAGCACAGGGATGGTGGGAACTCCTCATACTGGGCACAGCGGGTGTACAGGCCCGGGAACTCAGCACAGGGATGGTGGGAACCTCTCATAATGGGCACAGCGGGTGTACAGACCCAGGAACTCAGCACAGGGATGGTGGGAACCCCTCATAATGGGCACAGCGGGTGTACAGACCCGGGAACTCAGCACAGGGATGGTGGGAACCCCTCATAATGGGCACAGTGGGTGTACAGACCCAGGAACTCAGCACAGGGATGGTGGGAACCCCTCATAATGGACACAGCAGGTGTAGAGACCCAGGAACTCAGCACAGGGATGGTGGGAACTCCTCATAATGGGCACAGCGGGTGTACAGACCCAGGAACTCAGCATACGGATGGTGGGAACTCCTCATAATGGACACAGTGGGTGTACAGACCAAGGAACTCAGTATGTGGAGCTCTTAACTTATACAAATGTAATGTTGACCTGTCAACTTTATGCAAATACAATGTGGACCTCCCAACTTTAGGGGCTGGGCCTGTAAACCTATACTGATGTAGTTCACAGTTCAGGAGAGGGGTGGCAGTTTTTTTTTTTTACCTTTGCCATTGTGCTTCCTGGTAATTTGGCCCCACACATTTCCATAAGTGTCTTGGATGCTCAAGGACCTTGTCCCATTACTGAAGAGACCTCTCTTGTCATTGCACTGCCCAATAACTTAGCCCCACCACATCCATTTGCATTTTTGCCCTGGATACTCAATGATCCTCTCTACCACTGAGGAGGAGACCAATCGCCATTGTAACTCTATTTCCATTATTGCTATGGATGCTCAAAGACCTTGCCCCACCACTGAGGAGACCAACTGCCATTATACCGCCTGATAACTTAGCCCTATCCATTTTCATTTTTGCCTTGGATGCTTAAGGACCTTGTCCTGCCACTGAGGAGACCAGTCGCCATTGTTCCTTCCTAATAGATTGGCCCACCCATTTCTATTTTTGCCTTGAATGCGTAAAGACCTTGTCCCACCACTGAGGAGACCAACTGCCATTATACCGCCTGATAACTTAGCGCCATCCCATCCATTTCCATTATTACCTTGGATGCTCAAAGACCTTGTCTCGCCACTGAGGAGACCAGTCACCATTGTACCTCCTTTTGGTCCCACTCATTTCCATTCTGCCTTGGATGCTCAAAGACCTTTTCTCACCACTGAGGAGGCCAACTGACATTAAACCACCTGATTACTTAGCCCCATCCCAGCTATTTCATTTTTTTCCTTGGGTTCTCGAAGGACCTTGTTCCACCGCTGAGGAGACCAACTGGCATTATATTGCCACCTGATAACTTAGCCCCATCCCATCCATTACCATTTTTTGCCTTGGATGTCCAAAGACCTAGTCTCACTACTGAGGGGACCAATAGACATTGTACTGCCCCATAACTTAGCCCCATCCCATCCATTTCATTTTTTTGCCTTGGATTCTCGAAGGACCTTGTTCCACCACTGAGGACTGAGGAGACCAACTGGCATTATATTGCCTGATAACTTAGCCCTATCCATTTTCATTTTCCCTTGGATGCCCGAAGACATAGTCTCATCACTTAGAAGGCTAGTAGCCTCTGTACTGCCCCATAACTTTGCCCCACCCCATCCGTTTCCATTTTTACCTTGAATGCTCAAGAACCTTGTTTCATCACTGAGGAGACCAGCCACTATTGTACCTCCTTTTGGTCCCACACATTTCCATTCTGCCATGGGTGCTCGAAGACCTTTTTCCACCACTGAGGAGGCCAAACTGCCATTAAACTACCTGATAACTTAGCCCCATCCTATCCTTTTCATTGTTTGCCTTTGATGCCCGACCAACTGGCATTATATTGCCTCATAACTTAGCCCCACCCTATCCATTCCCATTTTTGTCTTGGACCTTTTTCCACCACTGAGGAGACCAACTGGCATTATATCGCCTGATAACTTGGCCCCATACCATCAATTTCCATTTTTGCCTTGGATGCCCAAAGACTTAGTCCCACCACTTATGGGACTGGTAGCCACTGTACTGTCCCATAACGTAGTCCCACCCCATTTATTTCCATTTTTACCTTGGACGCTCAAGGACCTTGTTTCGCTACTGAGGAGACCAGTCGCCATTTTTGGTCCCACTCATTTCCATTTTTGCCTTAGATGCTCAAGGACTTTGTCTCACAACTGAGGGGAACAATCACCATTGTATCTCCCGTTAACTTGGCCACATCAATTTCCAATAAGGTAGCAAAATGCTCTGCAGATGGCTTGCCCCATCCATGAGCAAATACCCCCCCCCCCCCATAAGGCCGTGCTCGCTCCCACAAGGGTGGTCTCAGCAGCACCATTTAGCAGACATGTTCTGCAGAGAGGCCAGGAGACGTACCCTAAATCTCCTTCGTTTGGGTGGTTGATTCGCTGACCAGCTGTAAATTGTAGCCATTAATTCGGCGCAGACACTTTAATTTATGACTACATCGAAACCCTACAAAGCAGCCAACTGACACCATATTCCTTGTGATTTATACCGCGGCCTGAACTCTAAATATCCCCTAAAAAGTGCAATTAATAAAAAGGCGGAGGGGGGATTGGTGGAAGGGAGTACATTTTTTGTTGCCGTCTTCTTGATTCGGGTCCCAGTCACAGAAAAGCGCCCGGTGATTGGGACCACTTTATTTGTTCTGCGCCCCCCCCCGCCCCACGTTAAAAAAAAATAAAATCGCAAACGCATAAAGCTGAGTGACAATTCGCCCCAGCCTCTTGCCAAAGAGATAATTTTGCTGGAGGTTTATGAGACAGCGAGCTCCGGGACATCAATGACACCCCGCTAATGCACTCTGGCAGGTAATGTTTGGCTTTTTCGGGGGCTGGCGGTCGGCCAGCAGAATACTTTAGCGCAAGAGTGAACCTTGGCTGTGGCCTTTGCACAGTTTAAAACAACCAATTGTGGCTTGTGTGCCTGCAGTTTGGTCGAGAGACGAGGCAGGTAAAGGGAGAAATGTTGGCGGATTAAATGGGATTCGTCGTTCTGCCTCCAATCTCCCCCTGCCTCCAATCTCCCCCAGGCCCCCTGCCTCCAATCACCCCCTGCCTCCATCGTCCCCTGCCTTCATCCTCCTCTGCCACCAACACCCCCTGCCTTCACCCCCCTCTGCGGTGCCACAATCTCCCCCTGCCTCCAATCTCCCCCTGCCTCCAATCTCCCCCTGCCTCCAATCTCCCCCAGGCCCCCTGCCTCCATCCCCCTTGTGGTAGAGACTATTCTTAGAGCGGGAAAAAGGTACATTTGAGGGGCATTCTTAGAGCGGGAAAAGTTACATCGGAAGGGTATATAGAGACAAGTCCTAGGTTGAGTAGAGGCAGACTGGATCATGATCTGATTGGGAAAACTTTGTGAAGTACTCTATGAGGAGCTGCCTAGACATGGTGATGTAGTCTCTCTATCCTCTGTCCTCCCCTCTCTCCCCCTTTTCTCTCTCTTTCTCCCCCTTTTCTCTCTCTCTCTCTCTCTCACTCTCTCTCTCTCTCTATCTCTTTCTTCATAAATGTAATCTCTGTAACTTTTCCTTTCCTATAACTTGTCATTTTTTTTACTGATGTATCCATTGTAGCCGTCTTACTGTCTGTGTAAATGTGTGCCTTGGATATCATCTTGGTTTTAAAGGTGTTATAGGTTATGTTATGTTTATAAATATTGAAGTAATACCAGTTTCTTCTCTGTATCAATAAATGTAATATTTTTCTCTTTTTCGCAGCCCTATTCTTTGTTTTTAATGTTTATATAGACAAAAAGGTTTTCATAGCTTACCTTAATTAGTTACGTGCGATATTAATATGTTTATGAATCGCTGATTATTAATTATGTACGTGCGTTATTGATTCTTCTATGACAAAATGGTGCCCCGTGTGAGGAGAGTTTAGAGTTTGGATAGAAATGATTTCTGGTATGGTAGACAGAGCTGGGGTAAGAGTGTTTTGTTTTAACCCGTCTGAAAGCCTAACAACAAACTAACTTTTCAGAACTTAACCTTTTCTTTTTGTCTATGCGAATGTGTTTATGAGACTGATTTTGAATAATGTAGATATATATAGAATGAAAGTGTGGCGTACCAATGTTAAGTATGGGGCTGGACGTCATTTACGTTCACGTCGAAACCAATGGCGTCCTTGCGGCGTACTTTGGAGCAATGCACACAGGGAAATTCCACGGACGGCGCATGCGCCGTTCGGCAAAAACGCCAATCACATCGGGTCACAGTAGATTTACAAAAAACACGCCCCATGATCCAAATTTGAATTAGGCGGGCTTGCGCCGGCTGATTTGCGCTACACCGCCGCAACTTACGGAGCTAGTGCTTTGAGAATACAGCGCTTGCCCGTCTGGGTTGCAGAGGCGTAGCGTAGAGCGGATACGCTACACCCGCACAAATTTACCCCGCTGACTGTGAATCTGGGCCTGTGTGCGTCTATGCAGTTGACCCTTTGAATGAGATTAGGCCAATCTTTGTGAGTGAAACAAACCTATGCTTTTGTAAATACACAGTGGGGCGATGGCGCCGCTATAATGATTAATATTCAATAAGGTGTGGGTGTAGTGGTTATTAAACCTATGTGACTCAGTTGGTGAACCTACACCAATAGTTGGTGTCCAAGAAACCTCCACGTTAGTAGGAGAAATAGATGAATGAATAAAGTCAGGACCCTGTGCAGGCCAGCAAAGAGAAGTGACTTGTGATAAAAAAAAACATTTAAAATTAGTAATAAAGCAGTTCAAATGAATATCCAGGTTGAGGCCTCTAGGAACTAGAGGCCCCAACCTGTGTATCCAACGGGTCTCATTTTGTGAGACCTGGATCTTTTTGTTACCCCCCGCCAGTGGTCTTCAATAATGTCAGCCCCATAGAACGTGAGGCAAGATGGATCCTTATGATGTTTTTCCTCAAAAGGTCTAGAGAGACTATGTTTTGGGAATCCATTACGTATGTTTTGGATGTGCTCACGTGTTCTTACACGTAAGGGTCTGGTGGTACGGCCCACATACTGAAGTCGGCAGCGGCACTCTATGACGTAGGTCACAGGGGTGCTATTACAAGTAATACGTTATTTTATCTGGAATTCTCTATTATGTACAGGGGACTTGAATGTTGTTTTTCTCAGAGGCTGGGGTTTATTTGTTTTGCACGGTGGGCATCTCTGGCATCCGTGGAGTCCTTCAGGTTCTGGACAGGTGTTCGCTTCCCTGGGGGGATCGAGTGCATTGTGGACGGGGTGTGTTAGTGGTGTTGGTGCTCTGCGGTGGGTGAGTCTGGGTCGTGATGGCAATACCGCTACTAAAGTTCTGTGCTCTTTGAAAATGGGCCAATACTTTTTGAAGATCTTTTCCAATTGTTGGTATTGGTTGCTGTATACTGTGATAAAGGCCAGATCCATAGTAGGTGCTTAATGAAGCTTTTTCTTGTTGAGCAAAGCTTCCCTATCCATCTCACAAATGTTAATTTTCAGGTGTTGTCAGCACCTATGCTTTTGGGCTGCGTTTCCACTGGTGCAACTCCAATGTGGCCTGATTCAAGGTGCGATTTGGAAATGCAGCTTTAGTGCGACTGTGGTGTGGCTTTGAATGCGTTTTTTTTTTTTATCCAGAAGTCGCATCAAAATGGTGCAGGTACCTTTATCGGTCGCTGCAGCATTGAGCCACATAGATTGGAATGGGTGCTATTGAAATCAATGGGCTGCGAGTTGTAATGCGACTTTGGGTCCAAAGTCGCATGGCAAATCACATCAGTGGAAACGGAGACTAAAATCACACTGAATTATCTGGATGTATGTGAATCTATTCCTCTGTTTAAACAAATAACTGGGGATGGTAAGCGGTGTAATAAGATCTGTAAACACTGACTATATTGTAACTGCTAAAAATCATTATTAGGTAAGCGTCAGTTAAATTAATGCAATTAGGTGCCTCTTGCACTGCAAGCAATCATAACGATCTAATAAGTAAGCATTTCTTTTAGAATATTGCAGAAAAGTTCACGGGAGGACAACTAATTTAGTTGGGAAAATCCCCGGGCTAATTTTTTGAAGGACTATAGTCAGTCATTGTTCTGACAAGTAGTGAAAAAAGATCAGCAGAGGGGCAGTACCGGTCCACTCAATCAGGGGTCAAAGCGTAGCTAACTTTGGGAAAAAGCGACCTTTAAGGGTTTGCGGGATCAGCTCAAAGTCCTTCGTCCGCAAAAAGGATGGGAAATCAAATCGCTTCAAAACGGATGTCGAACCGTGGGGAGCCTTACCACGTGACTCCGAAGGAAGAAATGATAGATGAATATGGACCTTGGGTTGTGAAATATATAAAAGATTGGGATCAGTGGACAGGAAAGCAATATTCGAAAAAGGGTACTTTCAAGCCAAGCGCTTGGGAAGCCCTGTGGTGCAGTCACCACGGGAAGATGATACGAACAAATGAAAAAAGATGCTTGGAGGGCAGGGATGGTAGGATATCAGAACTGATGAGGTGAGTATTTTTAATAGGGAATCCACATCCCCAGAGAAGTGATGATGAACAGAGTTTATGGGTAAGTAGGATATAGAACATGTAAGGTCTTGAGGTCATATTTGACCTAGATAAATGGATTGTGAGGGTATGTGTGATGGCATGAGGATTTGTTTTGTGTTGGTTAAGGTTTAAAACTTGGGAATGGTGTTCTATAGTTCAGAGCAACCACCCCCCCCCCTCTCTTTCCCTGACACAAGTCTAACTGAGAGTGTGTGACGTGTGTTCTCAGCTGCTGACTCAGCGCTGACAGCCCGAATGACCCCCCCTTCTATTTTGTGAGGGTGTGTGAAACAGCTGTATTGTCATGCAAATTGAGTGAGCCGAGTGAATGGTAAAGCGAAAGTAGGATGCCTTATGTGTATGTATATATATATATATATATATATATATATATGTATATATATATGTGTGTATATATATATATATATATGTGTATTTTTTTTGTATTAACGGTAATCTTTGTTTCCATAGAAGTTTCTTTTTGAAGTTTTCCAATGTACTCAGAATAGGTAAGTATGATTGTCTTGCAAGACAAAAGGGAAACTTATAAAAAATGTGTTTGTTTTAAAACTGCTCATTTTTAACCATGGTGAATACATTTTTAGGGGGGAATTATTGGTATACCATAGAACAAAAATCCATATGGCATTAATATGTATTAAAGTAATACATATTAATGAAACGTTGAGCTCAACAATTTTTGGTATTTTAAAAGAAAGTGCACGGTTTATGTAATATAATGTAATGTATATTTGTGTTTTATATGATAATGTCTTGTTACAGATATATAACCATTGTTTTTTGTTTCCAGGTTAAGAAAAAAATTGAATGTTTATTACTAAACTTTTATTTTGTGTTTTATCCCTCAGAATCGATAACTGTGTTTTTCAGGATTTCAGAATAAGAGGAAATCTTTAGGTTGGTTAGTCGGTCGGGTTTCACAAGGTTTAGGTTTTCATGACCATTATCTAGTTGGAACGTCTAGTGGTCAGTCCATTTGGCTATGTTTTTGGACCACCTAGTGGGGGTTACGTGTGCTGATCCACTGAATAGCAGAACCAACTAACTGAGGTCCGTGTATTAGTTTTTTATGAAAAATTGAGTAAGACTGCAAGGGATAATTGGCACTCTAACACATATATTAGGCTAAGTAGCATTCAGGGGTACCACACTTAGTGTTACAAGGGTTTTGGGGTATTCTCCAGCGGTTGAAATGGATCGGCCATAGATCCGTGGCATATGGTTTTCTTATTTACCCAAGATCAGCCATGCTGACACGTGTAGTTCCATAGATCCAATAGGTAAAATCCTGATGTTACTTTGGCCAGACTTGTGTTTTAGGACTGCTTAAAATCCCCCCCGCTGTTAAGCCTGGCTGTACAAGGTTGCATTGCCTCAGGCTAAGGTATGCTAATGTCCCTAGCTATCTGTAGGTCCCCAAATGAAGTTCACAGCAGTTTCCTTTCGTGTCACCATGCGACACTTATTTTTTTTTCTCCTAGAGTTTTTATTTTTGTCAGTTGTGGTGGCTAGTTGTTACCAATTGCCTAATGAATAGCTGTGTGTGTCCAGGCACACTGGTCGGCTATTGTATCCCCTACTGTTTAGTGATCCCGGCACCTCAGTGCTACAAGGGAATTTTCATAGTCTATTGGTCAACACCCGCTGCCTTAAGCTGGACACACATTATGCAATTCTTGTTTTCCAGTTTCTATTAGATTTACCGGCAGACATGTAGTACGAGGGCCTGCCTGGTGGCATACGAGTTGAAAGTGCATAGGTCTGGCCTCGTATCGTATAGTTTTAGGGTTGAGTCTGGAGAAAAGGCATGCAGGAAGATCGCATGGGGTGATACCAGCTCTTGGCTGTTCCAAGGGCCCTCACTTCCGATATATATGTGGGCATGCAGTATTCTCCTCAGTTAATATCCATAGGTGTCTTTCCTGTCCTAGATTACTGGTGTACCTTAACTGGTGGTCGGTGACTTGCATGCCAAGAATATCAGTGCCCCAGGGTGGCACTAGACTCCTGTCTTTCATGGGAGTCCTATCTGAATGGTGAAGGCAGTTGGTTTTGTAGGGGTGAAGGATAACATAGTCTAATCACTGAATTGATAGAGGAGGGAGAAGGTGTGCAGCCTCTATGAGGGATCGGGTGCACCTGGTGGCAGGTGGTTTTCAATCCGGGTATCCAGACTATTTCCCATAATAAAGAGAGGCTCAATGGCGACTGTCTTGGGAGTAGGAGATGGGTCATTGGGTACCGTAATCACTATAGAGCTGGAGATAATCAGGAACACATTGGGAGGCCCTGGGCTACATATCAGGGAAGGGTTAGGTAAATCCAACTCGTTCTATTCTCATCCCTAAGGGCAGGGACGGAACTTTGGGCATGGACGGAACTTTGTGCATATATCACGGTCAATTTGGGTACTATCCTATCCGACTCTACTGGGTTACACCCTGGAGTCCATCCTGTTCTGAGGGTTGTGAGTCCAGACAGGAATTGAAAGAAATGTTGGAATGGGTGACTATTATGACATAAAGGTATGTGGTGCAGGTACCCAGGAGACTGACACCTATGCATAATAAGGTGTCTGTTGGCCAAACTAGAGGGTGCCAGGTGATACATCAATGGGGTGAAAACTTCCTCGAAGAGGCAGTGTCTCATGCTTATCAGTCCTATAAAGAAGCTTTCAGTTACTGGACATGGGAGAGGTACACCTAGTTAATGTCTCACCTGAGAGGTTGAATCCCTGCACAAGTAATGCCAGTAACTACATATAGGAACATGCCCTGTCAAATAAAGGGAATACACACGGGCTAACAGGGTACAGAGTGGTTGATAGGACTATTGCCCTGTATGTGCTGAGTATACACTGAATCAAGTGATTATTAAGTGACCAGTGGCTTTCTCCCAGAGATGTGCAGACACAACATAAGGTTGACGCAGGATGCTTATTTCTGAGGAGTAACCCAACAGAGGAGGGGTGTATTCAGCACTATATAGGGGGAATAGGAGCTGAGATGGGTGTTAGTAATAGAGAGGACAGCGGTCTCCTGAGGAACAGACCCGCCGGCATTGGCTTCAGACAATAAGCACGGCTTTGTTGCTCTGAGAGATTGGTGACAATTGTGACAACATGCAACAAAGTTACATAAATACCCAGTTTAATATGGCTCACAATTTTATCGACCATGTTAAGAGGTTGGAAGAGAGTGTGATAGGGTATAGGACAAAAACATGTCATTGGCTCTGGCGTACATGCAGGGGCAGGCGGAGTTAGTGACCAGTATCAGGCTGAGTGTACAAATCTCTGTATGATGGGCGGTAGCCTGAGGAGTTAGCATCACCACTCAGTAAGACTTTGACAAAACTCGTCGCTTACACTAATCCAAAATGATAGTCAAACGCCGGGATGGGCTGTACTGGTTTGGATTGTGAGAAATGAGGTGCTGTATGATCCCATATACGGAAGTGCAGACTCGGTCTGTAGATAGGTTGGCATCAATGAGCTTGCTGACTGGGGATTCTATCTTGGTGCATTTGGGGCTAAGTGACCCACATGTGATCAGAGGGTATGGAAGCTGAGAGCAGGTTGATATTTCCCCCTGTCAGAAGTGTGACCACGATGTCTTTTGCATTCCAGGTCAATACACGGTGGTGAAGGAGGAATGTTGGGAAGGTATTTCACTGTGGGTTCTGGATGGGGAGATCATTACGGGGGAGGAAACACCTAGGTATAATTTAGGACATAGGCGAGTTTTGTTTCTTTGTCCTAGAGGATACCGATGGGGTGTTAGTCATGGAACTAGGGTGTTCCTTGGACCTACCAGGTGGTAGTGGGGCATGGTCACTGAAATCAAGTCACAGGGAGGGAGTTTTTGTGGGTTTTGTCATTGTTTCAATGGTATATGTGCTGTTGTACTCAATACCGAATGCTGGGGTATGGGTGCTGGTCTAGTGATGCACTGTTGTCAGAATTAGGTTGAATTGTACTCAGCAGGGTACACCACCTTGGGGAGTCTATTGTACCTATTCTCTTGTACTTGGGATGGATATAGACAGAACCCCGGGTTACACCCCAAGTTGCCCTGAAGAAAGGTTTTATAGCAAACCTGACATCCCCTTTACACTTACTGAAACTTCCGTTGGGATTTGGGGAGGAATTAGAAGATAGGTAGTTAAACTTTGGGCAACAGGATTTAAATGGTGCCAACAGTTTGTGCAAGGCGTGAATAAAAAGGCCCGGCTCAAGGGATTTATAAGCTAAGGGGAGGGGGTGGAACAAATATAATAACTGCTGGGAATTATCGGACATGGAGCTGGCTGAGAGAACATTTTAGGTGGAGGTGGGGTAGGCTTCCTGGATAAAACAGTAGTAGGTAGGTAGGGTAGTATCCAAGTGTGCTATGAGTCATATGGATTGGTGGATGACTCAATTCCATGGCTGTCAAAACCTGATTTGCACAGTCTCATCCCTGATTCCGGTCGCCGGGATTGAACATCGTGCTTATACCACAGTTAATTTGGGTACTATCCTATCGGGCACTACTGTGTTACACCCCCGAGTCCAACATGATCTGATGGTTTACGAGTCTGAACAGCCTCAAATGATTGATACTGATGGGTGCTGGAGGAAGGAAGGGGTGGTGTTATGTCAAGGGAAACAGGATAGGATCATGAGACAACAATGCTGGCACAAGGAAGGGTCGTGTCTCCTGGATGCCGAGGAATTGTCCCAACCTTATGTAAAATACTTGGGGCAAGGGTATTGGTGCTGGTATCAAATTTCCAATGATGCTCTATATTCTGCCTATGGGTTGAACTATACTCAACGGGGTACATTACCTCAGGGAGTCTACTGTACATCTTCCCCGGTCCTGGGAATAGATATAGCCGGGACACAAGGACGTACCCCTGTTACCCCAGAGAAAAAGCTTGATATCAAACCTGACACCCCCATACATCTACAGAAACTGCCTCTGGGATTTGGGGCTGAGTTAAAGGCTTGGCTGGTAGATTTTGGACAACAGGATGAAATATTAAATGTGCTGAGAGATGCTGAGAAACAAGCCACTATACAACTCACCCATGATCAAAATAAGTTGATCCAAGTATCCCACGCTTTAGAGGAAGACGCTAAGATTTCCTGGTGGGAAAGTATATTTGGGTATAGGCCTAACGCGTCAGCTTTCCTAGACATTTTGCTCCACCCTGTTGTTGTCCTAATCTGTGTAGCTTTATTGCTTTCCCTGATGCAAGTAATGATGTGCATTACTATCAGGAGAATGAACGCCAAAACTATGAGAATGTGCACCTCAACGAGGTATCTTCTCTCAAGGAAAAGCCACTAACTCAGAAACAAATTTCCGAAGAAGCCTGTCCAAATCCAGACCAGTACAAACGTACCGTTTTTTTTTTTTTTTTTAATACTCCTAGTTTAAATTTTTATCATGTTCATGTAATTTTTTTTTTTTCTTTCTTCTCATTTTTTTTTTTTTTTTTTTTTTTCCATTACAATTTTTTTACTTTTCATTTTTATACATTTTTTTAATTTTTGTAAAAGTTATTCTCTCTCGGTTTTATAAAAAAAAAAAAAAATTAGGAATTTTTAATCAATTTTTCTCATTTTTTTATTTTTGTCAGTTTTATTTTTTATTCTTTTTTATTTTTTTTCTCTCATTTTTCTCCCTGAAATGTTATGGTTATAGTTTTTTTCATTATTATTATTTTTTTCTCTCTCATTCCATTCAGGTGAGAAAAGTTCCAAAAGCTTTGAACTTTGTCCACCTGAAGGGGGGAGTAGTGCATAGACCTGGAAGGAAAAAAATAAATAATGCATTCGACTCGTACGTTGTTAAGTGACCATGATCATGTTCACCTGTTGATCACCAATAGGGCAGAAGAGTCTATTTTTTTTGTTTTTTTTTAAGAGAGGACCCTAGAACCTGTTGATCTAGGAATAAGCCTCTTCAATTTGTAATAATAACGTGTGGTCAGGTTTACCCAAATTCTACAAATTTAAATCATCTCTCTCTCGTTATTATCTGTATACCTGACCAGCAAAAATACCACCAATTACTAGTAGGAGAGAGGAGTCGTTTTTTTTAAAGGAACAATGTTCTATTTTTACTATTTTTATTTTTTATTCTTTTTATTTTTTTTCTCGCTGTCAGCTAAAATTGACAGGGCAACTAGGTATTAAGTTTTTTGAAATACCGATTCAATGCTCTTTTAACAATCGAAAGTGGAATCTAAACTGGAGAGCTTGGTTGGAGCAGCATTAAATCTGTAGTTTTTATTTTTTTTTGTGTTTTTTTTCTATTCTCCATATTCTTTTTCATTACTCACCTCTCTTCCTTTCCTCCTTTAATATTATGCTCTCTAAGTTTTTATTTTTTGGGCTTCCATCATACATCTTCTCAGGATAATGTAACTAGAACTTCAGTCATATTAAGGCGCGTGAGCATGCCTACCCGCCAGCGCAATATTGTACACCCATTTGAAGTATCCCTGGACATCCAGGTTTTCATGTCTTAAAGTAATTCTACCTCCCCTAGTCTACATACGGCTTTATAGTCATAAAGGCCACCCCACGGCTCCTGTCCGACATTCCTCCAATAACTGTACACTGACGTTCTCCTTTCTCCTTTTGTATTCATACATGACTGTCTGGAGGCCCACCCAACCACCACCTGAAGAAACAACGACAACCAAGTCATCTTTTTTGAAGACAAACGTGCCATGAATAAGACACTCCGAAACCCTTCTTCATCATGCTGAAAAAAGTGCTGTCTCGCGGTCCGATCCAATGGGGACAATCAGAACACCACCTTTCCAAGATACAGGACTAAATATAAGGATCCCGCCATCAATGTTGGAATTCCACTCCTCCAATGCAGAGGGGCGATGAAACATTGCAGTACAGACACTCAGGGTTCGGATCGGAAGTCTCAAAGGCACCAGGACTGTCTCAAATCTACCTTGATGAGTTACGGCGAGTTCAAGAAAGGAAAAGGCCGCAGTGGTGGTGGGGGAAGGGTCGGGGCGTCTGGGCCGTTGTGGGTGGGTACCGGATCATTGAAGGAGGACATAAGTTCAAGAATGAACTTCAGGGGGAACTGTGGTAGAGACTTTTCAAAACCATATATATGAAGATGTATATGTCATTCTTTTATAAGGCTTTTCTTATTAATGAGACTGAGATGTCGTTGGTCAACTGTCCTGTTTTTCTTAATCAACAGAGTGACTCGTTGTTAGAGTTCAACTAACAAAACGATTTTAAACCTATAATAACATAGGGAGGTTATCTCAAAGGGATGGGGATCTGATAAGCTTAGAGCGGGAAAAGGTACATTTGAGGGGCATTCTTAGAGCGGGAAAAAGGTACATTTGAGAGGCATTCTTAGAGCGGGAAAAAGGTACATTTGAGAGGCATTCTTAGAGCGGGAAAAAGGTACATTTGAGAGGCATTCTTAGAGCGGGAAAAAGGTACATTTGAGGGGCATTCTTAGAGCGGGAAAAGTTACATCGGAAGGGTATATAGAGACAAGTCCTAGGTTGAGTAGAGGCAGACTGGATCATGATCTGATTGGGAAAACTTTGTGAAGTACTCTATGAGGAGCTGCCTAGACATGGTGATGTAGTCTCTCTATCCTCTGTCCTCCCCTCTCTCCCCCTTTTCTCTCTCTTTCTCCCCCTTTTCTCTCTCTCTCTCTCTCTCACTCTCTCTCTCTCTCTATCTCTTTCTTCATAAATGTAATCTCTGTAACTTTTCCTTTCCTATAACTTGTCATTTTTTTTACTGATGTATCCATTGTAGCCGTCTTACTGTCTGTGTAAATGTGTGCCTTGGATATCATCTTGGTTTTAAAGGTGTTATAGGTTATGTTATGTTTATAAATATTGAAGTAATACCAGTTTCTTCTCTGTATCAATAAATGTAATATTTTTCTCTTTTTCGCAGCCCTATTCTTTGTTTTTAATGTTTATATAGACAAAAAGGTTTTCATAGCTTACCTTAATTAGTTACGTGCGATATTAATATGTTTATGAATCGCTGATTATTAATTATGTACGTGCGTTATTGATTCTTCTATGACACCCTCTGCCACCAACACCCCCTGCCTTCACCCCTCTCTGCGGTGCCACAATCTCCCTTAGGCCCCCTGCCTCCATCCCCCTCTGCCTTCAATCACCCCCTGCCTCCATCCCCCTCTGCGGTGCCACCAACAACCCCTGTCTCCATCCTCACCCTCTGCGATGCCACCATCCCCCTCTGCGGTGCCACCATCACCCCCTGCCACTAACACCCCCTGCCTCCAATCTCCCCCTGCCTCCATCCCCCTCTGCGGTGCCACCGCATCCACCACCACCCCCTGCCTCCAACCTCAATGCGCAGTTACAAGCCGAACCGATCACGGCTATTTTTACTGGCACATTTCCGCAACCACGGACATTTAGGAACAGGGGGAAAAAGTGCCCGTTTTTACGAACTGTCCGTAAAAATTCTGGGGTCTGGGGTCCCTTGGCGGCTGTCTCGGCTCCTCCCCTCATCAGCTGACCCCCTTTTGGAAAGCTGTCTCCCAAGGGGGTTAGCTTGCAGGGCGCGCTCCCGTGATACAGTCGGCAGCCATAGCTGCCGACTGTATCACTCGGCCCCACCCCCCGGTGCGCCTCATCATCGATTTGATTGACAGCAGCGGGAGCCAATGGCTGCGCTGCTATCAATCATCCAATGAATGAGCCGAGAAGCCCAGCCAGAAGCCAGCGCAAAGCCTAGAGCCGCCTCTGGCTAGGAGGGGTATTTTTTTGTTAGGGGGGGGGGGGTGTGCTAGTAGGGGTGATTGGGGAGTATTTGTGCTAGGAGGGGTAATTTTGGGGGAAGGATTTATGCTAGATGGGGGGTGATTGAATGAGTTACAATTTTTTTTTTGAGGGCAACACTGTGGGGGGGTTGCAGTTTGGCATGTTTCCCCTGGGCTCTGGATGACAGCGCTGAAATCTAAAAATTGGCCTGGACAGGAAGGGGGTATAAGTGCCCGGTGGGCGAGTGGTTAAAATAAACTGTTTTTAAGACGTAGTGCTTTAGCAAAACGTAGGAATAAATGTGTGTGCCCCCCCCCCCCCCCATTGTCTCCCTATCACAGGTAAATCCGGGCTTAGCTTGCGGCGGGCTCCGGAGGGTTAAAGAGAAGTGTAAATGCCATTGTTCAGGAGTCACTTAATCAACACAAGAGGATTAAGCTGAACACTTTTTCATCCTGTACAAAGATAAGAGGAGGACAAACAAAATGACAGGTCCCCTCCCTCTGCATTAAATAGACCCCATCACTCCCAGGGAGGGGGGGGGGGAGTTTATGGGAACAATTAACTCTATCATGGCGGCGGCGTGACATTTCCTCCAGGCTACTTTCTGAATTGGTGACAACAGCGGGCTGTGCTTGATTAATATTGTTTAAAATTGATGCCAATGATCTCTCTCAGGGTAACAACGCAGGAGCACAATTAGCAGACGGCGACAGAACGTTGTCACCCTATAACAGGAAGTATCCAAACAATCTCGAAATCCCCCCTTCCAGCACAAATCTATAGTCCCCAAATCCCCCCCCCCCTCAAAAAAAAATTGTAACTCATTCAATCACCCCCCATCTAGCATAAATCCTTCCCCCAAAATTTCCCCTCCTAGCACAAATACTCCCCAATCACCCCTACTAGCACAACCCCCCCCCCCCCCAACAAAAAAATACCCCTCCTAGCCAGAGGCGGCTCTAGGCTTTGCGCTGGCTTCTGGCTGGGCTTCTCGGCTCATTCATTGGATGATTGATAGCAGCGCAGCCATTGGCTCCCGCTGCTGTCAATCAAATCGATGATGCGGCGCACCGGGGGGTGGGGCCGAGTGATACAGTCGGCGGCTATGGCTGCCGACTGTATCACGGGAGCGCGCCCTGCAAGCTAACTCCCTTGGAAGACAGCTTTCCAAAAGGGGGTTAGCTGATGAGGGGAGGAGCCGAGACAGCCGCCAAGGGACCCCAGAAGACGTGGAGGTAAGTATGGTATGTTTGTTATTTAAAAAAAAACCTTTACAACCCCTTATCTATTTTCAGGCCACCCCGGTCCAGTCACGTGATCTGGCTGCCCTTTATCAGCCAGTGGAGGCAGCAGGGAAGAGGAGAGGGTTGCCGATAACGGATGGGATAATGTCACTCTTCTCCCTTGCAGCTGCCACTGGCTGTCACAAGGTGATCATGTGACCAGACTGGAGCGGGCTGAAAATAGGTAAGCATATATATACATACATCTTTCTTGCTTACCTGCTTAGCCAGGATAGGTGTTAGGAAGGGGTGGGGGGGGGGGGGCTGGGTGGAGCATTTTTCAGTTCGTTTTTTCCCGGAATTCTACTCGAAGGAACATGGGCCTACTTGTCCTTTGGCACGGGGGAGTTGGAGGATGACAGCGGACACTCCCAGGGAAATTCTAGCCATCGAATTACAACGTCAACCCGCCTATTCTTCTGCTTCCAACAAGCGTAAAATAATGGCGAGGTCCGTAACCTGCTACTTAACACATGCGGGAATTTTCCAGGTATGCCGCAGAGGGCGCGGAATGCCTTCTTCTCCCATCGCCAAAAACTATTTCTATAGCACAAAAGCCGCCCCCCCCCAGACAAATGTTCTCTGTACGCTTCAGTCGCACATTAATGTTAGGAAGCCAGCGGAATGTAATTGGAAAGGGTAAGCGGGGAGGACGCGGGAGCCAAAATCCTGACTGCAATCACCTCGGGAGGGGGGGGGGTATACCGTGTAATTAAAGCCTCATAATGAGACGTCTGGGACCGGCCGGTGCAAGAAGGAACATTTCATCGTTAAGTGTTCTTCAATGGAGGAGGATAATTATCGGGGGCCAACGTCTATACTGACTACTGGATCATTGCTATAGGAACGTAATGTAATCATCCCAAAACCTAATGACAAAGTAAACATTGCTTCCACCTGCTTCATATCACCGCATACAATGTAACAAAGGAGTGGAAACTCAAATGAATGTTGCAAAATCTCCAGTCCAGTCCATAGAGAAAGTCCCAGTAAATGTTTCCTCACACTACTTAGGAACTTCTTGAGAGTTTCCCAAGTGAAGCAACCAAACCATCACCTATTAGTAAGCAAAACTCTGCAGACGTGAAAGACCTTGGATTCCAGAAGGTCGAAAAATTCCTTCATGATGTCCCACCTGGTCAGACCAGCTATTCGCGAACCAATCCAGGACTCGACTCCAAATCCCAGGGGAGTGGATATTGATGGAATGTAGACTAGGGACAAGCTCAGGTGTGTTCAGATCCTAGTCCAAACCCCACCTGAGGAAGCCCGTCAGCAAGCCGTTACTTGTACTGGACCAATCGTAACCGGCCGAAGCATTTCCCGCAGCCATATGTATACACGCCCAGGGCAGCCTTCAGAAATGTTTGGGCCCCTTACACAGCTTCAGGCCTGGGCCCCCTCAAGCCTGACCACCAACATTCCCCAGAACTTGCCCACAGGCAGGGCTGAACTGGGACAAAAATTTGGCCCTGGACTTCATCCAGACTGGCCTACCTTGACATGTCTCTCCTATGGAGGCCGTAGTATAACTGCCGCACCCCCCCCCCCCCCGGCCACCCAAACCCCCTCTCCCACTTCACTAGCCATTCTACTTTATTAGAGCAGAACGGCTGGTACTGGTACTTTTATATGCAGTACCAGTGGGAAAGCTAGACATTATTTCACCCGGGGCAAAGAATCAGTTCGGTGCCCCCCCCTTATGGGACAAGATTTGGCAGAAGTGAGAAAGTCCCAGGCCACAGCTGTTGAGTCAGTTGTCTGTCCCCTCCCCCATGCTCCTCTGTCATCCCCCCTGCTCCTCTGGTCCTCCCACCTGATTCTCTGTTCCCCCCAGGTGAGCGCTGCAGGGAGGGAGAGGAGGTGAGCTCTGTGGGGAGGGAGAGGAGGTGAGCTCTGCGGGGAGGAAGAGACAGAGGAGCGGAGGTGGGCGGCGGTCCGCTGTCACTGAAGCCGGCCCACTGAGCCATCGGCCCACCGGGAAACCCTCTGTAGTCCATCCCTGCCCACAGGCCATCCCTCCGAATCCACACAATGGCCACCTCACCTGTAGGCACTCAGCCCCCCCCCCCCAATACCTGTATATATGTCAGCCCCCCTCAATCCTGTTTATACTGTATGTCAGCCCCCTCCTCAATCCTGTATATATGTCAGCCCCCCCCCCCCCAAACCTGTATATATGTCAAACCCCCTCAATCGCGGTTATAGAAAGAAGAGACAAAAAAAAAAAAGCTGTCCACACAGAGGGCCTTACTAGTGATAACCAAAAAGCCTGAGACAGCGGTGTGCAGTTTGGAATAAATGGCTCTATAATATCAGGCTGTACAACAGTCAGGGCTGGACTTACCATTGGGCTTGACTGGGCTCAAGCCCATGGGCCCTGCCCAATAGGGGGCCCCGGGAGGAGGAAGCAGGAAGAGCCATGCCCTCGCTGATAAAGAGGTAAGTCCCCCCCCCCCCCCTGCTCAACAACTACGATCGGCGGCACCCCTCAACAACTTTGATCAATCGGCGACCCCCCCAGCTCAACAACTCCGATCGGCAGCCCCACCACCGCGCAACAACTTTGGTCAGCTCTGATCGGTGGCCCCCCCGCTCAACAACTCGGATCGGTGGCAGCCCCCCCTCAACAACTTCGATCAGCTTCGATTTTGGCGGCACCCCCCCCCCGCGCTCTACAACTTCGACTCCGCTTCTCGGCTAAAGGGGGCCCCTCAATCAACACTCAAGCCCAGGGGCCCCCACCACCCTAAGTCCTGCCCTGACAACAGCGGTTCTGGAATTGAATTTGGCTGTTGGGTCATGATTTGCATGGCTCCGCCCACTGCTCTGAAATGAGAACTAATCCTCTTATTTTTGGGCTATGTAATGGAATGAGACATGTGAATACCTTCTGTTCTAAGAAGGATTTACTGTGTTATGGTAAAACCATAATACTACATCTAGTAAAACGACCTCCAGATGAGACGCCTAGAAATGTCGCTCTTACACAGTTATAGAAATATTGATATTTTCCTTTCTGTGGCTCCGTACACTGAGACATTCCAGAGATGCTCGAGGGTTTTGTATGGAGCACTGTTCAACTTCCTCACAAAATCCTTCCCAAATGATGTTCATCTTGACTTAATCCCCCCGAGCCGCGTGTGAATTAGGGGCTGTTTGTTTTTTATCGGAGAGCCAGTTCTGCAGGGTACGGCGGGGCCTTGTTTTTCTAAGATGGGACATCCAGAGAAGAAGGCAGAGGATGGGGGTGATGGGGAGCAGGGGTGAGCAGACCCCAGGTGTCCCCAGGTACTCAGGACCATGACTAACCCTATGTAAATAAACACAGCTGAGCCAAGAGGAAACTGAGGAGAGCTTCTCATTAGAGGAGTAAAATAAACATAAACTGCTTAAGCACTTTGCTCTGTCAGATTCACTGCAGATAAGGAGAAGGGAAGGAGGGAGGGAGAGAGAGGCAGAGAGAGAGAGAAAAAAAAAACGGAAGAAAAGAGACAGAGTTGAAAAAAAAAGAGTGAAACAAAAGAGAGAGAGAGAAAAGAGAGAAGAAACAAAAGAGAGCGAAAGAAAGAGAGACAGAGTTAAAAAAGAAGAATAAAGAGTGAAGTAAAGAGAGAGAGAGAGAGAAAAAAAAAAGAAGAGAAAAAGAGAAAGAAAGATAAAAAATAAAGAGAGAAAGAGAGAGAGAGAAGATGATAGCGGGAAAGAGAGAGAAAAGAGAGAAGAAACAAAAGAGAGCGAAAGAAAGAGAGACAGAGTTAAAAAAGAAGAATAAATAGTGAAGTAGAGAGAGAGAGAGAGAGAGAGAGAGAGAGAAAGAAGAGAAAAAGAGAAAGAAAGAGAAAAAATAAAGAGAGAAAGAGAGAGAGAAGATGATAGCGGGAAAGAGAGAGAGAGAAGAGAGAAAGAGACAGAAAGACAAGAGATAGAGGAGGAAAGAGGAAAGAGGAGCGTGATAGAGAGAGAGAGAAGAGGATAGAGGGAGAGAGAATCGAGAGCGAAGGGGGATAGTGATCGAGGGAAGAGGATAGATATCGAAAGAGAAGAGGATAGATTTAGAGAGATCGAGAAGAGGATAGATTTAGAGAGAGATCGAGAAGAGGATAGATTTAGAGAGAGATCGAGAAGAGGATAGATTTAGAGAGAGATCGAGAAGAGGATAGATTTAGATAGATCGAGAAGAGGATAGATTTAGAGAGATCGAGAAGAGGGAGAGAGATCGAGAAGAGGATAGAGGGAGAGAGATCGAGAAGAGGATAGAGGGAGAGAGATCGAGAAGAGGATAGAGGGAGAGAGACCGAGAAGAGGATAGAGGGAGAGAGATCGAGAAGAGGATAGATGGAGAGAGATCGAGCAGAGGATAGAGGGAGAGAGATCGAGAAGAGGATAGAGGGAGAGAGATCGAGAAGAGGATAGAGGGAGAGAGATCGAGAAGAGGATAGAGGGAGAGAGATCGAGAAGAGGATAGAGGGAGAGAGATCGAGCAGAGGATAGAGGGAGAGAGATCGAGCAGAGGATAGAGGGAGAGAGATCGAGAGAGAAGAGGATAGGGATCGAGAGAGAAGAGGACAGAGGGAGTGAGATCGAGAGAGAAGAGCAAAGAGGGATAGATATCGAGAGAGAAGAGGATAGAGGGAGAGAGATCAAGAAAGAAGAGGAGAGAGATCAAGAAAGAAGAGGATACAGATCGAGAGAGAAGAGGACAGAGGGATAGAGATCGAGAGAGAAGAGGATAGAGGGAGCGAGATCGAGAGAGAAGAGGATACAGATCGAGAGAGAAGAGGATAGAGGGAGAGAGATCGAGAGAAGAGGTAAGGGGTTGAGAGAGAGAGGTGGATAGAGGGAGAAGGGGAAAAGAGAAAAGAGAGAGGGGTGGGGAAAAAGAGATAGAAGAGGAGAGAAAAACAAAGACAGGTAGAAATAGAGATAGAAATAGAAGAGAGTGAGAGACAGAGAGAGAGGTTAGAATAGAGAGGGAAATACAAGGAAGAGAAGAGGAGAGAGAGGGAGAGAAAGATAGGAGGACAAGAAGAGAAAAAGATAAAAAAAAAAGGATGAGAGAGAAGGGGAGAGAGAAAATAAATATAAGAGAAGAAGATAGGGATAGAGGATGAGACAGAGAGGGAAAGAGAGAATGAGAGAGAAAGAGAGAGAGATAAAAAAAAAAAGAAAGCAAAAAAGAAAGAAAGGAAAGGAAAGAAAAAGAAAAGAAAAGAGAAAATAATAAATAAAAGGAAAAAAAAAAGAAAATGGGGGAGAAAGAAAGATAAACACACATAAAATGAAATAGAAAGTGATAGAAGGAGACTGAGATGGAGAAGCAAAGAGAGACACAAAGCTCTACAAAGAGTGTAAACTACTTAGGCAATATTTAATTGATTGATCAATGCTGATCGGTTGGAAGGAACACTCTTCATGGTGGTACACAAGGAGATGTAGAAATATCAAACACACAGTTTTCGACTGAGATTACGTGATTGGTCACCATTATATACTACAAGTGAAAGAATTACCAACAATCAGTCATGCAGCTTACACATTAGGCTGGCGAACAAATACACACCCCCCCCCCCAAGATAAACAGAACAAGGGATACATGAGTGTTGCAACCTGACCCAATCCATAACCAGCACCGTTATGCAACCACACATCGGAGTGTAAGCTCCTGTGGTTCAGGGAGCGATCAGTTCAGTGTTCTCTGTACAGCACTGCGGTATAGGTCAGAGCTATATAAATGTTTAATAATTATAGTGAATGACTTTGGAGGGGATATTAGAGTGTAATCTCCTCTGGTACAGAGACTGGGGTAGATTCAGAAAGCAATTGCGTCTGCGTAACCATAGTTACACAGCGTAATTGCTTAGTTGCGCCGGCGTATCGACTGCTCCTGATTCAGAGAGCTCGATACGCCGACTGCAGCCTAAGATATGACTGGCATAGGGCTCTTATGCCGTCGTATCGTAGGCTGCATTCTTACGCTGGCCGCTAGGTGGCGTTCCCGTAGTGGTCAGCGTAGAGTATGCAAATTGCATACCAACGCCGATTCACAACCGTACACGCGCCCTACGTACGCAGTTTACGTCGTTTGCCTTCGACGGGTTCCACGTATGGCTGTCCATGCTATTAGCAGGGGCAGCCAATGCTAAGTATACCCGTCGTTCCCGCGTCGCGATGTTTGAAAATTACGTCATTTGCGTAAGTAAATCGTGAATGGCGCTGGACGCCATTTACGTTCACGTTGAAGCAAATGACGTCCTTGCGACGTCATTTGCCGCAATGCACGTCGGGAAAGTTTCCCGACGGAGCATGCGCACTACGTTCGGCGCGGGAACGCGCCTAATTTAAATGATCCACGCCCCCTACGGGATCAATTCCGTGCCCTTACGCCGGGCAGTTTTAAGAAGCGCCCGCGCAAATTACGTAGCTACTGCTTCATGAATGAAGCGTAGCGCAGGTAAGGGCGCAATTCCTACCTGAATCCAGCCCACTGATGTGACTGTGGGGGGGAGGGGACATTAGAGTGTAAGCTCCTCTGGTTCAGAGACTGATTTGACTGTGGGGGGGGGGGAGGGGGCATTAGAGTGTAAGCTCCTCTGGTACAGAGACTGATGTGATTGGCTCAGTGTTCTCTGTACAGCGCTGCGGTATATGAACATTTTAAAACATATGGGATACAAAGCAGCCTTGGCAGCAGATGGTACTACCCCTCGTATGAATCACAGAAAAGGGTAACACACTCATTAATGAACTGTTAGTGGTGACTGGGCGCAGCCCCCTGGCGCAGTGATGGATTTTGTTCCTCACACATCTTCTCCTGGCACCTCCCGTTCCTGAGTTCATTGTGACTCATTTTGGCTCAATCAGTTTTATTCTATGGGAGACATTTGCAGTCTTTACAGTTTTACGAGCCTTCGAGATGCGTAATGCGCGTTATAATTGACGGCTTGTGATGATAAGGCCAGACACCTTCACCTCCACCCTCCCTCTACAGAGCCGCTAAGAAGGATTAATTGGAAGCTGTTAAAATAGGAAGTAAGTCGTCACATTTTATGCTCTGGACTTAAATGTAAACTGGCACGGGGTCACAAAACCTGCACGCGATGTGCGTTAGCTTACTGGTGTCAAAGGCCGCAAAGGGTACCTGTCACCTAGGGATGCCCGCCGCACCAAAACGAATGCCACGTACACACGATCGGACATTCCGACAACAAAACCGTGGATTTTTCTCCCGACGGAATGCTGGCTCAAACTTGTGTTGCATACACACGGTCACGTGGAAATTGCGAACGTCAAGGACGCGGTGACGCACAACGCGTACGACGAGCTGAGAGAAAAATTAGGTTCAATAGCTTGATTCCGAATATGATTAGCTCGGAATTTCCGACAACAAATGTTCGATGTGAGCTTTTGGTCGGATATTCCGACAGTGTGTAGGCTCCATCGGACATTTGAGCTGGTTCGCAAATTTTTTCGACAACAAAACTTGTTGTTGGAAATTCCAAGCGTGCGTACACAATGCCGAAGCGCAAAATTCCACGCATGCTTGGAATTTCCGACAACAAGTTTTGTTGTCGAAAAAATGTGAGAGCCAGCTCAAATGTCCGATGGAGCCTACGCACTGTGGGAATATCCAACCAAAAGCTCACATCGAACATTTGTTGTCGGAAACTCCGATCGTGTGTACGCGGCAAAAGTCTATTCACCACTTAAGGACCACCTCCTGCACATATACGTCGGCAGAATGGCACGGCTGGGCACAGGCACGTACAGGTACGTCACCTTTAAGTGCCCAGCCGTTGGACGCGCCCGCGACCCAGTCCGAAGCTCCATGGCCGCAGGAAACCGCGGACCCGAACGCCGCCGGTGTCCCGCGATCTGTCACAGGAGCAGAAGAACGGGGAGAGGTGAGTGTAAACACACCTTCCCCGTTCTTCACAGTGGCAGTGTCACTGATCGTCTGTTCCCTGATATAGGGAAAGACGATCAATGACGTCACAAGTCCAGCCCCGCCCCCCCCTACAGTTAGAAACACATATGAGGTCACACATAACCCCTACAGCGGCCCCTAGACTGCAATTGTCATTTTTACAGTAATCAGTGCATTTTTATAGCACTTTTTGCTGTGAAAATGACAATGGTCCCAAAAATCCGATGTGTCCGCCATAATGTCGCAGTCACGAAAAAAAAAATCGATGATCGCCACCATTACTAGTAAAAAAAAAAAATTAATAATAAAAATGCCATAAAACTATCCCCTATTTTGTAAACGCTATAAATTTTGCGCAAACCAATCGATAAACGCTTATTGCGATTTTTTTTACCAAAAATAGGTAGAAGAATACGTATCGGCCTAAACTGAGGAAAAAAATAGGATTTTTGTACTCACCGTAAAATCCATTTCTCTGAGTTCATGGACGGACACAGCAGCATTGACCTTAGGGGTTATATACCTTCCTTCTAGGAGAAACTCTCCTAGAAGGAAGGTATATAACCCTAAGGTCAATGCTGCTGTGTCCGTCCATGAACGGAAGAGAATTTTTTTTTTTTTTAATATTTTTTGGGGGATATTTATTATAGCAAAAAGTAACAAATATTGAATTTTTTCAAAATTGTCGCTATATTTTTGTTTATAGCGCAAAAAAATAAAAAACCGCAGAGGTGATCAAATACCACCAAAAGAAAGCTCTATTTGAGGGGAAAAAAATTACGCCAATTTTGTTTGGGAGCCACGTCGCACGACCGCGCAATCGTCAATTAAAGCAACGCAGTGCCGAATCGCAAAAGGGGGCAAGGTCCTTTAGCTGCATAATGATCTCCAAGAAATAAAAACTGGTTCCCAAATCTGATGCCTTTTCGCCCCGTACACACGGTCAGAATTTCCGACAAGAAATGTTCGATGTGAGCTTTTGTGTAGATGTGAGCGTGTGTGTAGGCTCCATCGGACTTTTCCTGTCGGGATTTCCGCAAACAAAAGCTTGAGAGCTGGTTCTCATATTATCTGATGGAAAAAATTCCGATCGTCTGTAGCCATTCCAACGTGTACGCGGCATTTGTGTATCAGAGCAGAAGGAGCGCAATTAAATGTGAAAACTGCAGTCTATTATAGTTGAATGTCATTAAAAAAAGGGAGAAAATCTTACCTTCCCATAGCGGGTGGCGAATGTTCCGGTGAGTAACGAGTGAAAGATAATTATTGTCTCATCTAAATCCCACACAAATACACGCTGAGAGAGAGAGAGAGAGAGAGAGAGACACAATGTTACACAATGTACACAACACAAATACACGCCGAGAGAGAGAGAGAGTGTTACACAATGTACACAACACAAATACACGCTGAGAGAGAGAGAGAGACACAATGTTACACAATGTACACAACACAAATCTCCATCACATTATAGAGCGCAACAATAATAAAAGTATGCGATCGTACCTTACAGTGTACATTTTTATTAAAAATCTTACAAACATACAACATAGTAAAAACATATTTAACCGCTTGAGACCCGGACCATTATGCAGGTTAAGGACCTTGCCCCTTTTTGCGATTCGGCACTGCGTCGCTTTAACTGACAATTGCGCGGTCGTGCGACGTGGCTCCCAAACAAAATTGGCATCCTTTTTTCCTCACAATTAGAGCTTTCTTTTGGTGGTATTTGATCACCTCTGCGGTTTTTATTTTTTGCGCCATAAACAAAAATAGAGCGACAATTTTTTTAAAAAATGCAATATTTTTTACTTTTTGCTATAATAAATATCCCCAAAAATATATATAAATTTTTTTTTTTCCTCAGTTTAGGCCGATACGCATTCTTCTACCTATTTTTGGTAAAAAATAAAATCGCAAAAAGCGTTTATCGATTGGTTTGCGCAAAATTTATAGCGTTTACAAAATAGGGGATAGTTTTATTGCATTTTTATTAATATTTTTTTTTTTTACTACTAATGGCGGCGATCAGCGATTTTTTTTTTCGTGACTGCGACATTATGGCGGACACATCGGACACTTTTGACACATTTTTGGGACCATTGTCATTTTCACAGCAAAAAGTGCTATAAAAATTCATTGTTTACTGTGAAAATGACAATTGCAGTTTAGGAGTTAACCACTAGGGGGCGCTGTTGGGGTTAAGTGTGACCTCATGTGTGTTTCTAACTGTAGGGGGGCGGGGCTGGACATGTGATGTCATTGATCGTCTTTCCCTATATCAGGGAACAGATGATCAATGACGGCGCCACAATGAAGAACAGGGAAGCTGTGTTTACACACAGCTCTCCCCGTTCTCTAGCTCCGGTGACCGATCGCGGGTCACCAGCGGCGATCGGGTCCCGCGGCGCGCGGTCACGGAGCTTTGCACCGGGTCGCGAGCGCTCTGCACGGCTGGGCTTAAAGAATCACGTACAGGTACGTGATTGTGCCCAGCCGTGCCATTCCGCCGACGTATATCGGCGCGAAGAGGTCCTTACGTGGATAAATATATGCCAAAAATAAATAAAAATTAATATGTACATAAATAAATGTGCAAAAATCAATCGGCGCAATCAAAAAAATGTTTATGTATTTTCAAAATTTCAATCATAACAAATGACCCGAAAAACTAAAATGTTCTTACAAATTTTCTTTCTCATTTTTGGATTTTTGAATTCCGAATTTCCGAACTTACGAACTTACGAATTTTTTGTATTTTCCAATTTTCAAATCTTTGAATTGTCGAATTTACAAATTGTCAAATTTTAGAATTTCGATCATAACGAATGACCCCAAAAACTATACAAATTGTCAAATTGATGAGTTTCCGAATTTCGATTATAACGAATGACCCGAAAAATTATACAAATTGTCAAATTGTCAAATTTACGAGTTTACGAATTTCGATCATAACGAATGACCCGAAAAACGAAAATGTTCTTTCGAATTTTTTTTCTTACTTTTGGATTTTCGAATTTAAGAATTTTTGATAGTTCCAATTTTTCAAATTTAATTGAATTCGTCAAATTTTAGAATTTCGATCATAACAAATGACCCAAAAAAACTATACAAATTGTCAAATTGATGAGTTTAAAAATTTCGATTATAACGAATGACCTGAAAAACGAAAAATGTTCTTACGATTTTTTATCTTACTTTTGGATTTTCGAATTCCGAATTGTTGATATTTCAAATTTTCGAATTATCGAATTTTTGAATTGAACGAATGACCCAAAAAATTCTACAAATATGTCAAATTTACGAATGACCCGAAAAACTAAAATTTTCTTTCTTACTTTTGGATTTTTGAATTATGAATTTACGATTTTTTGATATTTTCAGTTTTCCAATTTTTGAATTATCGAATTTACGAATTTTTGAATTTTGATCATAACGAACGACCCAAAAAACTATACGAATTGTCAAATTTATGAGTTTACGAATTTCGATTATAACGAATGACCTGAAAAACGAAAATGTTCTTACGAATTTTCTTTCTTATTTTTGGATTTTCGAATTCCGAATTATCGAATTTTTGATATTTCAAATTTTCGAATTATCGAATTTTCAAAATTTTAGAATTTCGATCATAACGAATGACCCAAAAAATTCTACAAATATGTCAAATTTACGAGTGACCCGAAAAATGAAAATGTTCTTTCGAATTTTCTTTCTTACTTTTGGATTTTCGAATTTAAGAATTTTTGATAGTTCCAATTTTTTGAATTTTACGAATTATCGAATTGTCAAAATTTTAGAATTTCGATCATAACGAATGACCCGAAAAATGAAAAATGTTCTTTCGAATTTTCTTTCTTTTTGATTTTCGAAATTTGATCATAACGAATGACCGAAAAAAAAAAAAAAAAAACCCTGGGCCAGATTCACAAAAGAGATACGACTGCGTTTCTCCTGATACGCCGTTGTATCTCTGAGATACGATTGTCGTATCTATGCGCCTGATTCATAGAATCAGTTACGCATAGATATCCCTAAGATCCGACAGGTGTAATTGTGTTACACCGTCGGATCTTAGGCTGCAATTCTAGGCCGGCCGCTAGGTGGCGATTCCATTGCGGTCGGCGTAGAATATGCAAATGACTAGTTACGGCGATTCACGAACGTCCGCTTTGCCCGTCGATCTAAATTTACATTGTTTCCGTAGAGATGCGTCGCGTAAAACTAAGCATGCCCTCTAGGTGGCCTAACCAATGTTAAGTATGGCCGTCGTTCCTGCGTCAAATTTTTTAATTTCACGTTGTTTGCGTAAGTCGTCTGTGAATGGCGCTGGACGCCATTTACGTTAACGTCGAAACCAACGTCATTTAGCGCAATGCACGTCGGGTAATTTTACGGACGGAGCATGTGCAGTATGCTCGGCGCGGGAACGCGCCTAATTTAAATGGTGCCCGCCCCATTTGAATTAGGCGGGCTTGCGCCGAGCGGATTTACGCTACGCCGCCGCAAATTTACAGGTAAGTGCTTTGTGAATCAGGCACTTACACTGTAAACCTGCGGCGGTGTAACGTAAATGAAATACGTTACGCCGCCGCAGCGTAACGTAATTCTATGTGAATCTGGCCCCCTGAATAGAAGGAAAACAAACACATTGTAGTGTAAAGATTTCCACGTTCTGCATCCTTTGCGAGTCTCGCAGACGTCGGCACGCAGGTAGTTTGGAAACAAGAAAATCGTTTTTGAGTTAATCTTCACAAGCGCTGCCAAGCAATCTACAGGACATCCATTCCGATCCACCCCGGCTTCTCCATCCATAATCTACTTAAAAATAAAAACTCTTTGTTATCCGGCCAAGTCCTTTTATTATTTTTTTTATGTAAGCGAGGAGTTTGCGAAGTCCTGTCCTACGGAGACGATCGCAGTCCATGTGGAAAATGCATTAAGCACAAATGGGATTAGCTTGATGTCATGATAAACGGCCGCGCCTCCGCTCCGCGTTGTCTGCGAGGGCCGATGTATCATGCCGCCCCTCCCCCCCTCTCTCCGTTTGTTTTGTAGATTTGCTCGGATAATGTGGAACCTTTTCCAAGTCCAAAAGCCGGGATGCACAAAAAATAAAAATAAAAGGTGAGCGGTGGAAGCACTGGTTGTCCCCGAAGCCGTTTTCAAGTCTTCCAGTTTTCAGCCAAATTTCGTTTTAACCAATTAAGGACCGCCTCCTGCAGATATACATCGGCAGAATGGCACGGCTGGGCACAAACACGTACCTGTACGTCCTCTTTAAGTGCTAAGCCGTGGGTCACGGGCGCGCGCCCGTGACCCGGTCCGAAGCTCCGTGACCGCGGCCGCGGGACCCGTGGACCCGATCGCCGCTGGAGTCCCGCGATCGGTCCCCGGAGCTGAAGAATGGGGAGAGCTGTGTGTGTAAACACGGCTTCCCCGTTCTTCACTGTGGCGCCGTCATCGATCGTGTGTTTCCTGATATAGGTGAACCACAATCAATGATGTCACACCTACAGCCACACCCCCCTACAGTTAGAAACACATATGAGGTCACACTTTACCCCTTCAGCGCCCCCTTGTGGTTAACTCCAAAACTGCAATTGTCATTTTCACAGTAAACAATGCATTTTTATAGCATTTTTTTGCTGTGAAAATGACAATGGTCCCAAAAATTTGTCAAAAGTGTCCGATGTGTCCGCCATAATGTCGCGGTCACGAAAAAATTGGCTGATCGCCGCCATTAGTAGTAAAAAAAAAAATATATTAATAAAAATGCAATAAAACTATCTCCTATTTTGTAAACGCTGTAAATTTTGCGCAAACCGATTGATAAACGCTTATTGCGATTTTTTTTTACCAAAAATAGGTAGAAGAATACGTATCGGCCTAAACTGAGGAAAAAAACTTTTTTTTAATATCTTTTTTGGGGGATATTTATTATAGCAAAAAGTAAAAAATATTGATTTTTTTTCAAAATTGTCGCTCTATTTTTTGTTTATAGCACAAAAAATTAAAACCGCAGAGGTGATCAAATACCACCAAAAGAAAGCTCTATTTGTGGGAAAAAACTACATCAATTATTGTTTGGGAGCCACTTCGCACGACCGCGCCATTGTCAGTTAAAACAACGCAGTGCCGAATCGCAAAAACTGGCCAGGTCCTTTACCTGCATAAAGGTCCGGGTCTTAAGTGGTTAATCATCTTTTCCTCAGACGCTTTTTTTTTTTTAAATGGTCGACACCCAAAACAAAAAAACACGCGCTGATCAGTAAACATAAACTCACATAACATATAAAAATAAAGCTCTGGGGTAGATCAAACGGGCAGCATGCATGTAAAAGAACTACTAGAACGCCCCTGGCGCACACGCATTCAGGAACAACGGCAGACTCCCCGGAACACTGGCGCGCATCCGCGTGTGCACACGGGACACTTCCAGAGCGCTATATATTTATTTATATATTTTTTTTTTACTTTCTGCTATAAAACATATCCTACGGAAAAAAAAATTATAAAAAAAAAATGTAAATCTTCCAGAGATCAAGTGGCTGGGGGAAATAGCACAACAATTTAATTATTGGTCACATTTTTGTTCTAATTCTCTCTAGAATTATTACATTGTATCTCTTGTTAAAAAGTCGTATTTCCTTCTCAGCTCCATCAATGTGGTATCTTAGCACTGCCCGATTTAAAAGAACATTCGTTCAGAAGAAGAACTAGCCTTAGCAACGTTTGTTTTTTGCCCAGTTTGCACAGAATGAATGTACATTGGACGATTCATGGGACGGATGGCAATTTTGTAATAAATAGTCCCCAAAAGTGTCACAATGACCTGTGACCTCCTGTCCTCTAGCTGGCCAACATTCCATGGCCGTGTCACCAAACTGAGGCACGTTCATTACTACCCCCCCCCCCCCCCCCCCCAATTTCAGACATTTCTCTGTGCAGCCTGTAATTCAGAACATCTGGCCAGCTTGGCACGGACGCCTTCTTACAAGCTTACGACTGTTTTCACTGGCAGAGATGCCCGCTCTATAACACCCGGCGCTGCGTTCCTACGGGCTGCGCGTACAACGTTCTACACTCCGGAAAAATATACCGACAAAGGCCTGCGGTCACACCTTCTCAAGAAAACACCGGTGAAATGATGGAGCCACGCTACGTCCGGTGTGCTGCCAGCTAGTGTGCCCTCTCCCGGCTCTCTCTCTCTCTCTCTACATGACACCCGCAGGCCTGCCCACTAAAATGAAAAAGATTATTTGTAGTCACAGCAGAACGTGACTCCGGCACCTACCTCAATCTCATTGTCCATCGCTGGGGAGGGGTCATTATTCCGCTTAGATCTCCCTCGTAACTTCACGTCGGAGCCCCTTTGCTGCCGCTCAGATTCAGAATCTTTGATTGGTGTGGAGGGATCGTTGTGTGAAGGGTATTCTCCTGCAGAGAAAATAGACAAAAAACGTTACAGTAACAATACTGTGATCATGTGATTGTCTCAGTGTTCTATGTGCAGCACTGCGGTATATGTCAGAGCTATATACATCTATAATAATAATAATAGTAGTGTGTGACTGTGGGGGGGACATTAGAGTGTAAGCTCCTCTGGTACAGAAACTGTGACTGGCTCAGTCTTCTCTGTACAGCCCTGTGGTATATGTCAGAGCTATATACATCTATAATAATAATAATAGTGTGTGACTGTGGGGGAGAGGGGACATTAGAGTGTAAGCTCCTCTGGTACAGAGACTGATGTGACTGGCTCAGTCTTCTCTGTACAGCACTGCGGTATATGTCAGAGCTATATAATTGTATAATAATAATAGTGTGTGACTGTGGGGGGACATTAGAGTGTAAGCTCCCCTGGTCCCTATATACGGGGATGCAGAGGGTAGTGGACAGATGCACTCACCTGACAAAGATTCTGAGCTCTGATTGGAGATGTGGTGGGAGGCGTCTGGCAGGGCGTAGGTTGTGGAGGATATGGAGGTCGGGCTGATGCTGTTGGTGGGTATGTAGGGGGAGTTGTACGTCGTGCTGTAATACTGGGGGTACTGGCTTTGGCTAAAACCCGGGTATGAAGAATATTCCTGGAAGAAGAAATAAGACACATTTTACACTCTATGTAATTTTCTTTATTTTTTTTAAACACATACACATTTTTTTTTTTTTTTCATATATATAATATATATGTGCATGTATTTTTTTAAATACACACACACATTTTTTAAATTCATATATATATATATTTAGAAAAAGTTTATATACTTATATATATATATATATACACACACACACACACACATATATAAAAATTGTAAAAAATATATATTTTATATATATATATATATATATATATATATATATATTATATAAACTTTGTCTATTTTTTAAACACATACACATTTTGGAAAAAATGTATGTATATATATATATATATATATATATATATATATATATATATATATATATATATATATATATATATATAAATATATAAATATACATTTTTTTAAACATGCACACATTTTTTACAATTTCATATATATATATAGATTCTTAGGCCCCGTACACACGGTCGGTTTGGTCCGATGAGAATGGACCGAAGTTCATTTTCATCGGACCAAACCGACCGTGTGTATAGGCCATCGGTCTGTTGTCCTTCAGTCCAAAATTTTAAAACATGCTTCAAAACCGAACCGATGGACCGCTGCCCCATCGGACCAAACCGATGGTTAGTACAGAAAAGCATCGGTTCAAAACCCGCGCATGCTCAGAATCAAGTCGACGCATGCTTGGAAGCATTTAACTTCGTTTTATTCAGCACGCCGTGTGTTTTACGTCACCGCGTTCTGACCCGATCGGATTTTGAACTGATGGTGTGTACACACATCAGGCCGTACGGCCACTTCAGAGGTGAACCGATGAAAACGGTCCATCGGACCATTCTCAACGGTTTTGTCCAACCGTGTGTACGGGGCCTTAGGAGCCCCTTTGGGGGGCTTCGGTAAAATACCAGGGGTCACTTTTGAGACAGAGAAAGGCGCTGAGGACAGAGATTCCCCGGTCCCTTTCTCTGCAGCCTCAGCTGCATGGGGCAGTGAATGAATAGGAGGAGCTCTGTGCAGAGCGGCTTCCTGTCCATTCACAAACTAAAGCATAATAAACACAGTTTACTATGGTTCAAAGGCGAATGAACACAATGAGTGATCTGTACCAGGGGTCGGCAGGAACGATTTTTTTTTTTTTTGAAAAGCCTATGGCGTGTGAACACACCCAAAAAACTCCACCCGGTGCAGAAAAAATGTGCACACACATAAAGAGTGTTCACAAAAACGTGCAGACGGGTGCAACGTCAAGTGGTCCTCCTGTGAAGAGGGACCCAAACCCTGATCCCCCGGGGCGTTAGGCTCCAACCGGATCGCTGACAGAGATAGCACTTACACCAGCCAGCCAGAAGGCCAGACTAGAACTCGGCAAAAAGACCAAGACTAAGCGCAGCACCGATCCTCACCAGAAGCACCCTTCCAGATGGCTCAGACTCAACCATGGGCCGGCCCCCAGTATTCTGTCGGGCAGCACAGCGTAGTCCCTGCTGAAACCATCCTTCCAGGTGCAATGACGTCATTGGATTGCATCCACCCTCCCCATGTAGGAGGTGCTTCAGCGCTCCGCTGACAACTGATGAGGACAGATACCACACCCAGTCCCAGCCAAAAGGCCGAGAAGCGGCAGGGAAGACAACCACGATCAGCACGGCCTAGAGTGTGCAATACCCGTGCCTCGCCCTGGGAGAACCACCTTCATGATCATGGTGTCTCCCCTGCCAGGTAAGGGGTCGGCAGGAACGATAGTGACCTACCCATCACCTGCCTGCAATTGACAGGTAGATCACAATGACGGATTGCTGACTCCCTGGGTCGTCACACCCTGTGCAAACTCCTATGAACAGCAAAAAAAAAAAAAAAAAACAATTACAGGAAGAAAATAAAAAGAAAAACGCAGGATCTTACACTAACTGTATATACAAAAAACATTATAATTAAATGTATTTCCAGCCAACATTTTTTTTTTTTTTTTAAAGCAAGTATGCTCTATTGCAGTGATGGCGAACCATTTTGGAACTTCATTTCCCATGATGCTCAGGCACTCTGCAGTGTAGTGGAGCATCATGGGAAATGTAGTTCCAAAACATCTGTGGTGCCAAGGTTCACCATCACTGCTCTATTGAAAAAATAAATGTCTGGAGCTACATTTTACATACAGGTAGTATAAGGACCTGAATTTGTCTTTTTATTAGCTTCCTTTTATTTCCATGGATAGTACAGCATACGCAACACTGGGAGCTTACTGACAGGAGCAAAGATACGAGAGAAGCAACACTCATTCAGCATGTTGGGGGATGGGTGACCAAACTTTACTGTCTGCCTGCTTTGTGGGGGGATAGGAGGATCAAGGATATGGCTGTAGTGTCTGGAAGGAGTTCCTTGACTGGCCAAACAGAACTCTTCTGGCAGATCTAACACAGCCGTTCAGCCTTTTCCCTTTAATAACACGGGTCTATATAACATCATACCCTGAGATATTATCAATGACCAATGTAGAAATAGTTCAACAGATAAAGATACATTTTGCAGATTCTGGTGCTCGGAGCTGTACCTGGTGAACGCCGCTAAAAGCTCCGCTATTGGTCAGGCTGTTCGCTTGTTGATAGATTCCAGATGGACCTGCAGGATACAAAAGAGAGGAAAAAAAATAAAAATGTAACACATAACAGAAGTAACATTTGAAAACAACTTGCTCAACACTTCCTATTACATCCAAAACAGAATCCGCAACAATGTATAAGTGTAGCGCTGTATCTGCAGCTCCCGGGTCCTGATGATGAACTGCAGGCGGTGCCGACATTGCAGCTCCCCAAGTCCATGAGGTTAGCCGGCCCGTCATAGGTGACCCCTGCCTCCCCCCCCCCCAGCAATTCTCTAATCATCTGATTTTTAAATCTCGCATATCATGTGATTCCATGACCAGGGAAAAAAGCGTTATTCCAGATTCAGATTCTGCATTATTATTACATTTTATTCAATTTAATAAATGTACCCCTATCAAGAAAGGGCAAAGAAGAAGAAAGAAGAAAGAGGAAAGAGAAAGAAGAAAGAAGAACAAGGAAGAAAGAAGAAAAGGGATGAAGAAAAAAGAAGCAGAAAAGAAGGAAGAAAAAGAAAAAAGGAAGAAGAAGAAGGAAGAAGAAGAAAGAAGAAAGAAGAAAGAAGAAAGAAGAAAGAAGAAAGAAGAAAGAAGAAGAAGAAGAAGAAGGAAGCAAAACGAATAAAGTAAAAGAAAGAAGAAGGAAGAAAGGAGCAGGAAGAAGAAAGAAGGAAGCAGAAAGAAGGAAGAAGAAAGTAAAAGAAAGAAGGAAGGAAGGAAGAAAGAAGAAGAAAGATAAAGAAGAAGAAAGAAGATGTCGGAAGAAGGAAGCAAAATAAAGAAGAAGTATTAAGAAGTAGGAAGCAGGAAAGAAGAAGAAAGTAGAAGAAGGAAGAAGAAAGAAATAAGAAAGTAGAAGAAAGAAGGAATAAGAAAGATAATGAAGAAGAAAGAAGCAGAATAAAGAAGAAGTATTAAGAAGAAGGAAGCAGCAAAGAAGAAGTAGAAGAAAGAAGGAATAAGAAAGTAGAAGAAAGAAGGAATAAGAAAGTCGAAGAAGGAAGAAGAAAGAAATAAGAAAAATAGAAGAAAGAAGAAAAAAGGTACAAGAAAGAAGGAAGAAGAAAGTAGAAGAAGGAAGAAGAAGACAAAATAAAAAACAACATACAAGAGAAAAATCCAACAAACTAGCAGAGAGAACCACCCTGGAAGTCGTTCTACTGACAATGTTTCTATCTGAATAATGATGGTGCAACACAGGGAGTCCTTCTGGTGTCTACAGGAAAAGCTGTCTGATATGTGAAAGTCGGCGCCCCCCGTCTCTGCACCGAACGCATGCACAGCGCCCTTCCTGCAGCCTACAAAGATTGCAGTTATTTACTGAAGGACGCCTCAGTCTCTGTTCTGAGGTTGCTGGCTCTGTGGGGGTCCCTCTGCCGCCACTTCAAAGTCTTACACTGGAGGTGAGCGCTATGTGACCACATTTTTTGGGTTCTGATGGACGGAACCCCATGGTGGCACGAAGCAGAGACAAGGTTGAAGAGTGCAGAAAGGAGGGTGAAGAGATGTTAGGAATGGTTTAACACAAAACTCCACTGGCACCAATATACAACTTTCTGAGTTAATTTTTTAACCATTTTTGTAATATGAGCCTCAAATAAGCAGCTGAATAGTTTACTGATGCTGGAAAAACCTTAAAATGACTCCACTTGTATTTTTAGACACACGGGACAAGGGGTGGGCAGGAGGAGAACCAGCCCAGGGAGCAGTGGTGGGGGGCATCCCCTTACAAGCTCCAGATCCGTGGCTATCAACCAGCGAGCCGTAGCTTCATATCTACTCTGAAAGCTACTACTACTGCTGTCACACTGTGCTCCAGCATGCCCACCTAACACACCATTTGCCCACGGCTGGCAAGAAGAACCCACTTTGCATGTGCAACCACCTACTAGTTGCTAGAAAGAAAGCAATTGGCAATGCATGTGCAGTGCACACTCCATTGCAACCATGGGCAGCTGGAGAAAAGGGGCAGAGAATGGGCGCAGAGTGGTTCACCCATTCTACGGAATGCATTAGAAAAGGGGGAGGGGGGGGTTACACATATTTGGCCTGGGCATTAGACGAACCTATCCCAGTACCGGCTGTAAACTGACACCATTTAATAGGTGTGTCCTAATTGGAAGATTTCCTCTCGCCTTCTGTTCTGGTGACAAGTGTAACATTTCCGATCTCCCATCACTCTCCGTATCACCAGGACAGAAATATAAACTGTGGCCCAGATTCTCAAAGGAGATATGACGGCATATCTCCAGATACGCCGTCGTATCTCTGAGTCTGAGCCGTCGTATCTATGCGCCTGATTCATAGAATCAGTTACGCATAGATTTGTATTAGATCCGACCGGCATAAGTCTCTTACGCCGTCGGATCTGAACTGCATATTTACGCTGGCCGCTAGGGGCGTGTACGCTGATTTACGCCTAGAAATATGTAAATCAGCTAGATACGCAAATTCACGAACGTACGCCCGGCCGACGCAGTACAGATACGCCGTTTACGTTAGGCTTTTCCCGGCGTAAAGTTACCCCTGCTATATGAAGCGTATATGCGGCGTACCAATGTTAAAGCGGTCCTCCACCCTAAAGTGGAGTCCCGCTGATCGGAACCCTCCCCCCCTCCGGTGTCACATTTGACACCTTTCAGGGGGGAGGGGGGTGCAGACACCTGTCTAAAGACAGGTATTTGCACCCACTTCCGGCCACACGCTACGGGCGAAAGACGGGCATTCCGTCACATCCCGTCTGTCGCCCGTTGTGTGCTGGGAACACTCGGCTCCCAGCACACAGCGTGTGAGCCAATCGGCGGGCGCAGCGCGACTCGCGCATGCGCCGTAGGGAACCGGGCAGTGAAGCCGCAGCGCTTCACTTCCTGGTTCCCTCACCGTGGATGGAGGGGGGAGCAGCAGGGTGACGAGCGATCGGCTCATCCTCTGCTGCGATCACCGCTGGACTCCAGGACAGGTAAGTGTCCTTATATTAAAAGTCAGCAGCTGCAGTATTTGTAGCTGCTAGCTTTTAATATATTGTTTTAGTGGCACATCCGCTTTAAGTATGGACGTCGTTCCCGCGTTGAATTTTGAACATTTAACGTCGTTTGCATAAGTCGTCCGTGAATGGGGCTGGACGTAATTTACGTTCACGTCGAAACCAATACGTCCTTGCGGCGTACTTTGGAACAATGCACACTGGGATATGTACACGGACGTCGGGTCACAAGTTATTTACATAAAACACGCCCCCCTGTTCCACATTTGAATAAGGTGGGCTTACGCCGGCCTATTTACGTTACGCCGCCGCAACTTACGGAGCAAGTGCTTTGAGAATACTGCACTTGCCTGTCTAAGTTGTGGAGACGTAACGTAAATAGGATACGTTACGCCCGCTCAAAGATACGCCGATCTACGTGAATCTGGGCCTAAATATGTATTCATATAAAACACAAAAAATATATATACAAAAATATGAAACACTGTACACCTATAACAAAACTGAATAAAGCCCAATGGTGAATAAGAAGAACATTTCCGCCACCATATGTGAAACTTTAACATTTCAAATGATTTTCAAAATATGTGCCCCTCATCGTCTTCAGGAAGCGCACTTCACCAAAAGTGTGTGCCTATCCTTTAACGGATTAGGCAATCTGAATTACAGCGGCGGGGGGGGGGGGGGGGGTGTTTTGGAAGTGGCTGATTAGAGCCAGAGGCTGTAATAGGCTTCCTGGTTAGAGCCTGTGGACTCTAATCAGCTTCCAAATGGTTGAACAGAGTGCGCACACAGGCTGTGCTGCTCCCTGTTTAACCACTTCAATAACACTTATACACCTTCATGCCCAGGCCAATTTTTTAGCTTTCAGCGCTGTCGCAATTTGAATGACAATTGCGCGGTCATGCTACACTGTACCCAAGCAAAAATTTTTATAATTTTGTTCCCACAAATAGAGGTTACTTTTGGCGGTATTTGATCACCTCTGGGGTTTTAATTTTTTGTGCAAAAAATAAAAAAAGACCGAAAATTTGAAAAAAAAAAGGTTTTCTTTGTTTCTGTTATTTTTTTGTTGTAAATAAGTACATTTTCTACTTCAATGACGGGCACTGATAAGGCGGCACCGATGGGCACCGATGAGGTGGCACTGATGACGGACACTGATAGGCGGCACTAATGGGCACTGAAAGGTGGCACTGATGGGCACTGATAGGTGGCACTGGTGGGCACTCATAGGCGGCACTGATGGGCACCAATAGGCAGCATTGATGGGTACTTATGGTAGCACTGATTGGTACTTATGGTGGCACTGATAGGTGGCATGGATGGGCACTGATGGTTACTGATAGGTGGGCACGGATGGGCACTGATAGGTGGCACTGATGGACACTGGATGGCACTTATGGGTGGCATTGCTGGGCATCACTGATTTGCGGTCTTTCACAATGGTGCCAATCAGTGCCCATTTGTGGGCACTGATTGGCACATATTTGGCATCAATTTGCATATGTGGATGGCCATGTGGGATGTACCAGGCCATCCACATGCTTTGGACTTCCCTGGTGGTCCTGGTGGCTTCCCTGGTGGTCCAGTGTAGGCAATATGTGGGGGGGGGCTGCGCTGATTAACAATCAGCGCAAACCCCCCCTGTCAGGAGAGGCGCCGATCGGCTCTCCTCTACTCGCGTCTGTCAGATGCGATTGAGGAAGAGCCGATCAACGGCTCTTCCTGTTTACATCGTGATCAGCCGCGATTGGACACGGCTGATCATGTGGTAAAGAGTCTCCGCCGGAGGCTCTTTACCGAGATCGGAGATGCGGGGTGTCAGACTGACACCCCGCATCACTGATCGCCGCGTTGCGTGCCCCCCACGGGCGCGCGCCGGCATGTTATCCTGACTGGACGTCAATAGACGTCCAGTCAGGGCAACAGAACCACTTCCCGGGCGTCAATTGTCTATTGAGCGGGCGGGAAGTGGTTAAACCATGCTGTGTTAGGAAATCGCTTCCCTAACACTGAACCGCCTCTCAGCCAATCAGGTGCCCGGGTCTGGTTACCTTTTACCTGAATTATTTTTTTATGTTGGAGACAGGGTCTCTTTACGTTAGTCAATAAAACGTATCATTTGAACTCCAAACTTTCTGCACACTTCCACAAATGTAAGAAAAACGTTTGGCTTTAGATACAAAGTAACAAAGTAACAATCTAATCTAAAAGATCCCAAAACAACTGAAACCAGCAAACATTTCATTCCTTTTGTTTTAATGAAGAATGGAAGTGCGATGACGGGATTGGTTTTGCGTCTATCTTATGAACAAATTGCGCTAAGTAGAGTCGCTCGTCTTGTAGACAGGGCCTTACACCCCCGCCCCCCTTCCATGTCCTTTCCCCGAAGACCCTGTTTGTTTTGATATAAGCAGCTGGATTAGTTGGGGAATGAACAGCTGAACAAACCCGGCTGTGCCAGAGTTGATGAAGAACTCTCAGAAAGTGACGCCCCACAGGGTTGTGCCGCCACAGCCGATCGGGCGGCTGCATGTAGGCGGCAGAGCGTGGAAAATGGGGCATCTGAAAGGCCGCGACGTTTGCGCTCTTTGCGGCGGCATCCGAGGGGCCCCCCGAGCGCAGGACAATAAAAATGAATGCCCTATTGTCTGTCCGGCTGGTGATAATTTGTCTCTCTACGGCTAAATATTAGTTTTACGATATTGGCAGGAGCCGCCGTGCTCACAGCAATCAGGAGTGTTTGTTCTTGGCAGGAAAAATCAGCAGAAATTCAGCTATAAATCCGCTTTCACAACCTTCTGATTTATTTACTCTACAGGAATCCCAGCAAGGAGCCCATTATATGGGAGAGAAGTCACCTACTCACTCCCAACACCGGGGTATGACAAGAAAAATCCACAACCAAGAGGCCCTGTGAATGGTGAACAACCATGAGCCATAAAAAGCTAGCAATGAGGGACAACCGCGAGGCCCTGCGAATGGTGGAAGATCACGAGGCACTGTCAATGAGGGACAACCATGAGGCACTATCAATGAGGGACAATCATGAGGCACTATCAATGAGGGACAATCATGAGGCACTATCAATGAGGGACAACCAGGAGGCAAGAGGTGCTATTAATGATGGACAACCATGAGGCCCTATCAATGAGGGACAACTATGAGGCACTATCAATGAGGGACAACCAGGATGCAATAGGTGCTATCAATGATGGACAACCATGAGGCCCTATCAATGAGGGACAACCATGAGTCCCTATCAATGAGGGACAACCATGAGGCCCTATCAATGAATGACAACCATGAGGCAAGAGGTGATATCAATGATGGACATCAATAAGGCCCCATCAACGAGGGACAACCATGAGGCAAGAGGTGCTATCAATGATGGAAAATCATGAGGCACTATCAATGAGGGACAACCATGAGGCACTATCAATGAGGGACAACCATTAGGCAAGAGGTGCTATCAATGATGGACAACCATGAGGCCCTATCAATGAGGGACAACCATGAGGCAAGAGGTGATATCAGTGATGGACATCCATAAGGCCCCATCAACGAGGGACAACCATGAGGCAAGAGGTGCTATCAATAATGGACAACCATGAGGCCCTATCAATGAGGGACATCAACAAGGCAAGGGGTGCTATCAATGAGGGACAATCATGAGGGACGAGGTGCTATCAATGATGGACATCCATAAGGCACTATCAATGAGGGACAACCATGAGGACCTATATATGAGGGTCAACCATGGGGCAAGAGGTGCTATTAATGATGAACACCCATAAGGTCCTATCAATGAGGGACAACTATGAGGTGCTATGATTAGTAGTCAACCATAAGGCACTATCACGAGGCATGAGGCGCTGTGAATGTGGGACAGCCATGAGGCTTGAGGTGCTATGAATGAGGGACAACAAGGCAAGAGGTGCTATCAATCTTGGAAAACTACAAGGCGCTATTAATGAGGGACAAGCATGAGGCAACAAGTGCTATAAACAATGGGGCACTGTCAATGAGGAACAATCATGAGGCGCTGTGAATGTGGGACAACCCTGAGGCTTGAGGTGCTATGAATGAGGGGCAACAACAAGGCAAGAAGTGCCATCAATCTTGGAAAACCACGAGGCGATATCAATAAGGGACAAGCATGAGGTAAGAGGCACTATCATGAGGGACAACCAAAGGCATTAGGTGCTAGCAATGAGGGACAACAGCAATGCATAAGGAGCTATGAATGAGTCACTATGATGAGGTATGAGGTGCTATGAATGAGGAAGGATGCCATGAATCATGGGCAATGTCAAAGCATGAGGCATTATGTAGGGCCATAAGTTGCTATGAATGAGGGACAAGGACGAGGCAAAGGTGATACAAATAGGGACCAACAATGAAGCACTAGAAATGAGAGAAAACGACAAGCCCTTAGGCACTAAAAATGATAGATAACAATGAGGAACAATGATGAGGCACTAGGTATGACAAATAAGGATAAGTAATAAGGCACGAGGTATGAGGAACAAGGGTGCGTCTTATGACGAGGCATTAGGAAAATAGGACAACGATTAGGCCCTAGGAATGATAAACAACGATGAGGTATCAGAAATTCACACCATAGCAGGCTGTAACCTCTTTTTCCAGAACAGGAACCTCTGAAAATTTCTTTAATGGCGTCTGTCATGTCCTGGTGACACCTGTACCCTTATTTCTTTTACAGGTGTCACAGGAACAGGAAGTGATGGATAATCTCCCCAAAGGGGGCAAAGGCAGGAATAAACACCTAGCAGAAATGTTAACCCTTCTCCACTGCATTCTAAACTAAAGAGAAACCCTGTGGACAGAGCTAAGATTTAAAAAGTTACAAAGTATCAGTGTGCCGGAGATCAGTAATATTGGAAAATACACATTCAGACGAGAAGAGTGACGAATAGCTGGGGATCTCTGACTTCCGAGATGAGCCTTCCGCTATGAATGGCGCAATAAAGAAAACCGATAAAGAACGTTATTGTTTCTGAAAGGAACATGAGGGGGGGGGGAGAATCCCGCCTTTTAAAGACGCAGCTCTCTCACGCCGAATTATTGGTGAGACATTAATTGTACTGTAAAATGTGCGATTTGACCCCGAACAAATAAGGCCGCCGCGTCCCCGCAGGACAGGCTCCGGGGCCTCGAGGCCGCCATAATCTGAGACTAAATCTAATGCGGAACAGATGTGGTGGGAAGAGGCTGGAGGAGGAAGGAGGCTGATTTTATGGAGAGTTTGGTTTTATGGAGAAAACATCATTCTGTTAGGTGTATGGATATCACGGAACATTTGTATCCAGACCGATCCCCGCATGTCGGATTTATCACAACCACTGCTTTATATACAAGGAAAAATTGTGTATATGAATACCTACAATGAACAATATCTCTTATTTGCTTCCTTTTGGTCAATTAAATCTAGCATTGAAAGTGCAGAAAATACCCTTTGATCCTGCCAAAAATCTTGTGAGCTGTTAGTTGACAAGGAGAGGGGATATAGAAATGAGTTGGGGTTAAGGAGATGAGGATGGTGATGGGGATGAAGTTGGGGAAAAGATGAGGAGGGGTATTGTAGATGAAGTGGGGGAGGAGATGAGGAGGGGTTATGGAGATGAGGGGGAGGAGATGAAGAAGGGGCAGGGCCATCTTAATAGCATCATGGGCCCCTGGGCAAAGAAATGCTCTGGGGGCCCCTACAACGATGACAGTGCAGGTAAACAGACATCAAGTAGGTAGGAGGCAGACTGCCTCCCCTGTGTATCTATCACTCTCAGTGCCATCATGGGGCCCCTAATTTTGGGACAGCGTGGGCTCAAGGACCAGCTGCTTTGGGGAAAGTGTAGGGGCCCCCCATGCAGCTGGGGCCCCTGGGCAGTGCCCAGGTGTGCCCTCTCATTAAGACTGCCCTGAGAAGGGGCTATGGAGATGAAGTTGGAAGGGGGGAGATGAGGAGGGGTTATGAAGATGAAGTTGGGGAGAAGATAAGGAGGGGTTGGGGATGAAGTTGGGGAGGGGTTATGGAGATGAGGTATGGGGGACTAGATGAGAAGGGGTTATGGAGATGAAGTTGGGGAGGAGATAAGAAGGAGTTAGGGAGATGAGCTGAAGATGGGTTATGGAGATGAAGTTGGGGAGGAGATAAGAAGGAGTTAGGGAGATGAAGTTGGGGAGGAGATAAGAAGGGGTTATGGAGATGAAGTTGGGGAGTAGATAAGAAGGGGTTATGGAGATGAAGTTGGGGAGTAGATAAGAAGGGGTTATGGAGATGCGAGGGGGGGGGGGAGTGAGGAGGGGTTATGGAGATGAGCTGGGGAAGGAGATGAGGAGGGATTATGGAGATGAAGTTGAGGGGAAGATGACGTGGGGGAGGAGATGAGGAGTGGTTATGGAGATGAAGTGTGGGAAATGAGATGAAGATGGGTTGTGCAGATGACGTTGGGGGAGGAGATGAGGAGGGGTTATGGAGATGACGTTGGGGGAGGAGATGAGGAGGGGTTATGGAGATGACGTTGGGGGAGGAGATGAGGAGGGGTTATGGAGATGAAGTGGGGGAGAAGAAGAGGAGGGGTTATGGAGATGACGTTGGGGGAGGAGATGAGGAGGGGTTATGGAGATGAAGTTGAGGGGAAGATGACGTGGGGGAGGAGATGAGGATGGATTATGGAGATGCAAGGGGGGGTTATGGAGATGAAGACAGGGAGGAGATGAGGAGGGGTTATGGAGATGAAGTTGGGGAGGAGATGAGGAGGGGTTATGGAGATGAAGTGTGGGAAATGAGATGAAGATGGGTTGTGCAGATGACGTTGGGGGAGGAGATGAGGAGGGGTTATGGAGATGAAGTGGGGGAGAAGAAGAGGAGGGGTTAAGGAGATGACGTTGGGGGAGGAGATGAGGAGGGGTTATGGAGATGAAGTGGGAGAGAAGAAGAGGAGGGGTTATGGAGATGACGTTGGTGGAGGAGATGAGGAGGGGTTATGGAGATGAAGTCGGGGAGGAGCGGAGATGAGGAGGGGTTATGGAGATGAAGTGTGGGAAATGAGATGAAGATGGGTTGTGGAGATGACGTTGGGGGAGGAGATGAGGAGGGGTTATGGAGATGAAGTGGGGGAGAAGAAGAGGAGGGGTTATGGAGATGAAGTGGGGGAGGAGATGAGGAGGGGTTATGGAGATGAAGTGGGGGAGAAGATGAGGAGGGGTTATGGAGATGTGGGGGGGGGGGGGAAGAGATGAGGAGGAGTTATGGAGATGAGGAGGAGTTATGGAGATGAGGAGGAGTTAAGGACATGAAATGGAGGAGGGGTTATGGAGATGAGGAGGAGTTATGGAGATAAGGCATGGGAGAGAAGATGAAGCCGGGTTATGGAGTTGTTGCACTGTTATCACCCACATTGTTTCCCAGTTACCTCCGAGGACTGCAAACATTTCCCTTAATGTTAAGGAGGAGAGGAGAGGGGGAAGTGCTCTGTAGTCTGCAGGATGCCGTCTCTTGAAGTATGGTGAGTGAGTGTTGTCACCCTAGAACTAGCAGGATCACCAGGTGAAGAAAAAGAAAAAATCTTGACATAAAAAAAACTATTGCAGCCGTCACATCGAAGGACTGGTAAGCTGCAATATATTACATTTGCGGGAAGATTAAAAAATGACAAAGTCAGCAACTTTGACTGGGCAGGTAGTATATACAGTATGTAGAGAGGGGGCGTGAGAGGGGAGGGGGGGCTTATAGCCTGGTGCCCATTTCTCCTGTAGGTGGCAGCATAACCCTAGTTAAATATTGCTAATTATTCTCATGAAGCCACGCCCCTCAGTGGATTATAGAGAAGTCAGTGCGATGGAACACAGGCAGCGGAAAATCCATGAATTGTTTTTAACCCTCGATCACTCTCTATAACCTTAAAAAAAATCTTTATCTTTACACTTTACAGCAGTTTAACCGCTTAATGACCGCCGCATGTACATATACGTCGGCAAAATGGCACGGGCAGGCAGAACGACGTGACCACATGTCGCTGCCTTTGCGCGGGTTTGAGGGTCAGATCGGGACCCCCCCCCGGTACATGCGGCGGTCGGAAATCGTCTGGGAGCGATCCGGGACGAAGGGCGCAGCTATTCGTTTCTAGCCGCCCCCTCTCGATCGGCCCCCGGAGCTGAAGAACGGGGAGAGTCGTATGTAAACACGGCTTCCCCGTGCTTCACTGTGGCGGATCGATCGTGTGATCCCTTTTATAGGGAGACACGATCGATGACGTCAGACCTACAGCCACACCCCCCTACAGTTGTAAACACACACTAGGTGAAACATAACTCCTTCAGCGCCCCCTTGTGGTTAACTCCCAAACTGCAACTGTCATTTTCACAATAAACAATGCAATTTAAATGCATTTTTTGCTGTGAAAATGACAATGGTCCCAAAAATGTGTCAAAATTGTCCGAAGTGTCCGCCATAATGTCGCAGTCACGAAAAAAATTGCTGATCGCCGCCATTAGTAGTAAAAAAATAAAACTATCCCCTATTTTGTAAACGCTATAAATTTTGCGCAAACCAACTGATAAACGCTTATTGCGATTTTTTTTTTACCAAAAATAGGTAGAAGAATACGTATCGGCCTAAACTGAGGAATAAAAACATTTTATATATATTTTTGGAGGATATTTATTATAGCAAAATGTAAAAAATATTGATTTTTTTTCAAAATTGTCGCTCTATTTTTGTTTATTGCGCAAAAAATAAAAACCGCAGAGGTGATCAAATACCACCAAAAGAAAGCTCTATTTGTGGGGGGAAAAGGACGTCAATTTTGTTTGGGAGCCACATCGCACGACCGCGCAATTGTCTGTTAAAGCGACGCAGTGCCGAATCGCAAAACCTGGCCTTGGCATTTAACTGCCTAAAGTTCCGGGGCTTAAGTGGTTAAAACGTTTTTTAGTTCTTCCCCCCCCCCCCCAAACTCTCAGAGCAAGTCTTAAAGCATTTACCCATATTCTGATTGTGTAGTTTTTTTTTTGTTTTGTTTTTTTAGATGAATGCTTTTGGCCATTTCATGGCTGCTGGACGCCTGGAAAATGCAAAGCCGCCTGGTAGGTAAAAAATAAAAAAATGGCGGTGCGTCCTAACCCATACAAAGCGTCTGCTGGCAGCCCTTCGCCTTGTAAAACGAGGGATATGTTGGAGAGACGGCGAAGCTGGCATGCGCTCAAATACCGCACGTTTCATTTTTTTTTGTTACTCAAACACACAACTTGGGTTTGGCGAGATCAGATTTGCAGCCACCGTGGCTGTTTTGCATTAATGGCGGGTCACAGGTTAAATACAGCAGAAGCTCAGGAATTTCTGCTTCATTTTCTCTTTTTTTTTTCTTTGACGTGCCTTGACTGCGGGTCCTGCCACAACACACGCTCGCAGAGGAGCAGCGGGGTTAAGTAACTTGCCAAGACCCATGAAGGTTGTGTCTGGGGGGGGGGGGGCTGATTTTTGAACGCAGACGCCGATTTGATGAGACGCAAAGCCTGCAGGGTCGGTCGAATGGATTTCTTGATATTTTAATAAGAATTGCGCAAAGCTCTTACTTATTTAAATATTTTCCTTAATAGCCACATACAGTATTCACTATGTGAGCACCAAATGCCCTTGCATATCCAGATATTACCTGATAAAAGTAGCAGTGACATCATCACTATGCTGTACATAGCCTGCGCAGAGAGCAGAGCTGTGGGAGGGACCCACTCAGCCCCACCCGGCCCCACCCACTCAGCCCCACCCACTGCATAAAACTACAGGAGGGGGGTGGAGACAAGACCAGTCACCCTGCACAAGAAGAGAGAGAGCAGAGCTGTGGGAGGGACCCAGAAGGCCCCACCCACTGCAGAAAACTACAAGAGGGGGTGGAGACAAGACCAGTCACCCTGCACATGGAGAGACGGAGATCTGAGCTGTGGGAGGGACCCAGAAGGCCCCACCCACTGGCCCCACCCACTGCCGAAAACTACAAGAGGGGGTGGAGACAAGACCAATCACCCAGCACAAGGAAAGAGAGAGATCTGAGCTGTGGGAGGGACCCAGAAGCCCCCCCCCCCCACTGCATAAAACTACAAGAGGGGGCGGAGACAAGACCAGTCACCCTGCACAAGGAGAGAGAGAGAGATCTGAGCTGTGGGAGGGACCCAGAAGGCCCCACCCACTGCAGAAATCTACAGGAGGGGGCGGAGACAAGACCAGTCACCCTGCACAAGGAGAGAGAGCAGAGCTGTGGGAGGGACCCAGAAGGCCCCACCCACTGCGGAAAACTACAAGAGGGGGTGGAGACAAGACCAGTCACCCTGCACAAGGAGAGAGAAAGCAGAGCTGTGGGAGGGACCCACCAGGCCCCACCCACTGCAAAAAAATACAAGAGGAGTGGAGAGAAGACCAGTCAACCTGCACAAGGAGAGAGAGCAGAGCTGTGGGAGGGGCCCAGCAGGTCACAGACATTTCCGGGTGCACGCCCCAGGGGAAGCGGCACTATGAAATTAGGTACACAGTGGCACATACACTGGGGCACATCATTTGATGTAACAGAGGAGATTGTAGCAATAAGACGATCCCCCTCCTCCTCCAGTCAGTCCCACACCCCCCCCCCCACACCACAGTTAGAAACACCTCCCTAGGGTACACTACACTTAACCCCTTGATCGCCCCCTACTGTTAACTCCCTTCCTTGCCGGTGTCATTTATACAGAAATCATTGGCTATTTTTAGCTCTGATCGCTGTATAAAGGTCACTGGTCCCAAAAAAGTGTCCGATCTGCCTGCCGCAATGTCGCAGTCCTGCTTAAAATAGCAGATCACCTCCATTACTAGTAAAAAAAATTGCATAAATCGAATCCCCTATTTTGTAGAAGCTAACTATTGCGCAAACCAATCAAAAAATGCTTATTGCGATTTTTTTTTTATACCAAAAATACGTAGAAGAATATGTATCGGCCTAAACTGGTGAAGAAATTGTGGGCCAGATTCAGAAAGGAGATACGACGGCGTATCTCCGGATACGCCGTCGTATCTCTGAGTGCAGGCCATCGTATATCTATGTGCCTGATTCATAGAATCAGTTACGCATAGATTTCCCTAAGATCTGACCGGCGTAAGTGTCTTACACCGTCGTATCTTAGGCTGCATATTTATGCTGGCCGCTAGGTGGCGCTTCTGTATATTTATGCGAGGAATATGCTAATTAGGTAGATACGCCGATTCAGAAACGTACGTCCGGCCGGCGCATTTTTTTACATCGTTTACATTAGACTTTTTCCGGCGTAAAGTTACCTCTGCTATATGAGGCACAGCCAATGTTAAGTATGGACGTCGTTCCCGCGTCGAGTTTTGAAAATTTTACGTCGTTTGCGTAAGTCGTTCGCGAATAGGGCTGTACGTAAGTTACGCTCGCGTCTAAAGCAATGACGACTTGCGGCGTAATTTCGAGCATGCGCACTGGGATTTTTTCACGAACGGCACATGCGCCGTTCGTAAAATACGTCAAATACTTGGGGTCACAGTGAATTTAAATAAAACACGCCCACATCATCCCCATTTGAATTAGGCAGGCTTACGCCGACACACATACGTTACGCCGCCGTAACTAAGGGCGCAAGTTCTTTCTGCATACGGAACTTGCGCCCTAAGTTACGGCGGCGTACCGTATCTGAGATACGTTACGCCGCGCCAAAAGATACTCCAATGTATCTGAATCCGGCCCTGTGTTTTTGTTTTTTTTAAATTGGGGGGAAATTTATTATAGCAAAAAAGTAAAAAAAAATATATATTTTTTCAAAATTGTCGCAGTCACGATAAAAATCGCTGATCGCCGCCGTTACTAGTAAAAAAAAAAAAAAATATGAATAAAAATGCCATAAAACGATCCCCCTATTTTGTAGAAGCTATAACTTTTGCGCAAACCAATCAATATACGCTTATTGCGATTTTTAGAAGAATACATATCGATCTAAACTGAGGAATGTTTTTTTTTTATATTTTTTGGGGGATATTTATTACAGCAAAAAGTAAAAAAAATATAAATTTTTTATTTTTTCGTCAGCAGAGGGCCTGCAGGGGGGGGCGAACTTTCCGAATGGCCCTAAAATTATTCTGTCAACTCAAAACAAGACTTTGTAACTTTCAGCGCCAAAGGCGAGCCGCATTCCCGCGGTTGTTACCGTCGCTGCAAATAGTTCACGATTCACTATCGTCACAGGAATACGAGAAATGTCACCGCAGCGCATTCCCCGGGGGGGGGGGGGGCGGGGGAGGAATTCAAAATTAGGAAAATAATAAAAGCAAAACATTTTTAGATACTTTTTTTTTATTTTATTAAATTAACGAGTGTAAAAAGAACACATTGTTAGTATACATATATATATATATAGGGCAGGGTGGGGGACCCTTGATTACCCCCTAAGCATCAATTCTCCCTCCTCCCAGCACACATCTCAGCCCCCTCTGTGCCATGAATCCACCCAGCACAAATCCCCCCCCCCCCCCCGTAGCACAAATCCTCCACCCCTTACATTTCCCCTCTTGAGTATACATTCTCCCCCCTCTACTCCAAATCCCCCTCCTAGCGCCAAAATATTCCCCCCATCCCCCCTCCAAGCACAAACACCCCCCAATCATCCCTATCATTACAAATCCTCTACCCTCAAATTCCCCCTTCCAGTATACATTCTGCCCTTCTACTCCAAATCCCCCTCCTAGCACCAATATCCCCCCCCCCACAGAAAACTCCTCCTAACACAAATCCCCTCCCCCTCTACATATCACCTCTTCTAGCACAAACCCCCCAAAACCAACCCCTCTTAGCACAAATCCTCTCTTCTCCAACCCCCTCCCAGCACAAATTCATGCCCCCCCCCCCCCCACAAAAATAAAAATCTCCTCCGAACACAAATCCCCCAAACCAACCCTCTTAGCACAAATCCTCTTCTCCTACCCCTTCCCAGCACCCCCCCCCCCCCCACCAAAATAAAAATCTCCTCCGAACACAAATCCCCCAAACCAACCCTCTTAGCACAAATCCTCTTCTCCTACCCCTTCCCAGCACACCCCCCCCCCCCCCCCACAAAAATAAAAATCTCCTCCGAACACAAATCCCCCAAACCAACCCTCTTAGCACAAATCCTCTTCTCCTACCCCTTCCCAGCACACCCCCCCCCCCCCACAAAAATAAAAATCTCCTCCTAAAAATTTACGTCGTTTGCGTAAGTCGTCCGTGAATAGGGATTTACGTCATTTACGTCCACGTCGAAAGCAATAGGACCGTGCGGCGTACTTAGCCGCAATGCACACTGGGAAATGTAGGCGGACGGCGCATGCGCCGTTCCAAAAAAAAAACGTCGATCACGTCAGGTCAAACCAAATTACCATAAAACACGCCCCCCTCAGCCTATTTTGAATTAGGCGCGCTTGCGCCCGCCGCATTTACGCTACGCCGCAGTAATTTAGCAGGCAAGTACTTTGTGAATCATGTACTTGCCTCGCTAACTTACGGCGGCGTAGTGTAAACACGATACGCTACGCCGCCGCCTACCTGAATCTAGCTATACAGGTAGACACACCCCCCCCCCCCCCCCCCCCCCCCCCCGAAGGCAAATGCTGAGCTTCTTCATCAGACACTTCTAGAGCCATGATGAGGAGATAAGGTAAGATATCGGTAAGATTTATCGTTCCGCACACATCCGGGAACGGCGGCGGCGCGCCGCACAAAGCCGACGTCTGAATGCGACGGGCAAAACTAACTTTGAAGAGCGGCCGGAGAATCGGAGATCTTATTATGACAGGCTGGCTGGTAAACCGTAGGGGGGTATTTTCTTTCCAAATACTTTCTTGTCTCCTCTTAAAAAACTTCAGTCTCCATCAGGGGTTAAAAGTCAAAGACTAGAAAAGCCCCCATGGGAGTGCGTTAAATCTATATTTCACAGTGGGGGCAGGGTTGGGGGGGCCCGTCAGCTGTCGCGGCTGTCAGTCAGCCATCTCTAGCGGTCTCATCCCAGAGAGCAGGAAATAGGAACTAAGGAACTAAGGCTCGGTCCCATCACAAAGACTGATTTATGGGGAAATATAGAAAGATTGTTGTACTCCCGCCCCCTGGGGGAGCATGCTTTTTTTTTTGTAGTAGTAGCAGAGGCCGCAGCCTCGCAGAACAGAAGCGTGGGAAAGACAATGCGATTTTTTTTTTTTATTTCCAAGCTGCCTACCTTGAAGGTAAAAGATCACCTTAGCCAATGGAGGTCATTTAAAAGGGACTGAAAAGTAAATATGACCTCTGACCTCTTCACATTCTATTCCTATCCGCGGGGAAGGAGAAGTTAGGAAACAAAAAAGGCGCTACTGAAATAAACGCGTCGTCCGCAGATTCACAAACACGGGAATACCCCCTTTTATCTTTACAATGTATCATTCTGCCGGCGAGACATTGTATCCGAATGTTATTCCTAACGATACAATGTTTCTTTCTTCAGGATGCCCAGATTTGTTTCTTATTCAGAACGTTCTTCCCAGTCCAGTATGAGGCCCTGAAGAAGGAAGCTCCTTGGAACCCCCCGTGAAACGCGTCATCTGATGAAGGAAGCTCCTTGGAACTCTGTGAAATGCGTCATCTGATGAAGGAAGCTCCTAGGAACCCCTGTGAAACGCATCATCTGATGAAGGAAGCTCCTTGGAACCCCGTGAAATGCGTCATCTGATGAAGGAAGCTCCTGGGAACCCCCCGTGAAATGCGTCATCTGATGAAGGAAGCTCCATGGAACCCAGCGAAATGCATCATCTGAAGAAGGAAAATCCTTGGAACCCCCGTGAAATGCGTCATCTGATGAAGGAAGCTCCTTGGAAGGAAGCTCCTTGGAACCCCCGTGAAATGCATCCTCTGATGAAGGAAGCTCCTTGGAACCCCGTGAAACGCGTCATCTGATGAAGGAAGCGCCTTGGAACCCCCGTGAAATGCGTCATCTGATGAAGGAAGCTCCTTGCAACCCAGTGAAATGTGTCATCTGATGAAGGAAGCTCCTTGGAACCCCAGTGAAATGCGTCATCTGATGAAGGAAGCTCCTTGGAACCCCGTGAAATGCGTCATCTGATGAAGGAAGCTCCTTGGAACCCCGTGAAACGCCTCATCTGATGAAGGAAGCTCCTTGGAACCCCGTGAAACGCGTCATCTGATGAAGGAAGCTCCTTGCACCCCAGTGAAATGCGTCATCTGATGAAGGAAGCTCCTTGGAACCCCCAGTGAAATGTGTCATCTGATGAAGGAAGCTCCTTGGAACCCCCGAGAAATGAGTCATCTGATGAAGGAAGCTCCTTGGAACCCTGTGAAATGCGTCATCTGATGAAGGAAGCTCCTTGGAACCCCGTGAAATGCGTCATCTGATGGAGGAAGCTCCTAGGAACCCTGTGAAATGCGTCATCTGATGAAGGAAGCTCATTGGAACCCCGTGAAATGCGTCATCTGATGGAGGAAGCTCCTTGGAACCCCGTGAAATGCGTCATCTGATGGAGGAAGCTCCTAGGAACCCCGTGAAACGCGTCATCTGATGAAGGAAGCGCCTTGGAACCCCCGTGAAATGCGTCATCTGATGAAGGAAGCTCCTTGCAACCCAGTGAAATGTGTCATCTGATGAAGGAAGCTCCTTGGAACCCCAGTGAAATGCGTCATCTGATGAAGGAAGCTCCTTGGAACCCCGTGAAATGCGTCATCTGATGAAGGAAGCTCCTTGGAACCCCGTGAAACGCCTCATCTGATGAAGGAAGCTCCTTGGAACCCCGTGAAACGCGTCATCTGATGAAGGAAGCTCCTTGCACCCCAGTGAAATGCGTCATCTGATGAAGGAAGCTCCTTGGAACCCCCAGTGAAATGTGTCATCTGATGAAGGAAGCTCCTTGGAACCCCCGAGAAATGAGTCATCTGATGAAGGAAGCTCCTTGGAACCCTGTGAAATGCGTCATCTGATGAAGGAAGCTCCTTGGAACCCCGTGAAATGCGTCATCTGATGGAGGAAGCTCCTAGGAACCCTGTGAAATGCGTCATCTGATGAAGGAAGCTCATTGGAACCCCGTGAAATGCGTCATCTGATGGAGGAAGCTCCTTGGAACCCCGTGAAATGCGTCATCTGATGGAGGAAGCTCCTAGGAACCCTGTGAAATGCGTCATCTGATGAAGGAAGCTCATTGGAACCCCGTGAAATGCGTCATCTGATGAAGGAAGCTCCTTGGAACCCCCGTGAAACGCGTCATCTGATGAAGGAAGCTCCTTGGAACCCTGTGAAATGCATCATCTGATGAAGGAAGCTCCTTGGAACCCAGTGAAATGCGTCATCTGATGAAGGAAGCTCCTTGGAACCCCGTGAAATGCGTCATCTGATGGAGGAAGCTCCTAGGAACCCTGTGAAATGCGTCATCTGATGAAGGAAGCTCATTGGAACCCCGTGAAATGCGTCATCTGATGAAGGAAGCTCCTTGGAACCCCTGTGAAATGCGTCATCTGATGAAGGAAGCTCCTTGGAACCCCCGTGAAATGCATCATCTGATGAAGGAAGCTCCTAGAAACCCCTGTGAAACGCGTCCTGATAAAGGAAGCTCTTAGGAACCCCCGTGAAACGCGTCATGTGATGAAGGAAGCTCCTTGGAACCCCCGTGAAATGCGTCATCTGATGAAGGAAGCTCCTGGGAACCCCCCGTGAAATGCGTCATCTGATGAAGGAAGCTCCATGGAACCCAGCGAAATGCATCATCTGAAGAAGGAAAATCCTTGGAACCCCCGTGAAATGCGTCATCTGATGAAGGAAGCTCCTTGGAAGGAAGCTCCTTGGAACCCCCGTGAAATGCATCCTCTGATGAAGGAAGCTCCTTGGAACCCCGTGAAACGCGTCATCTGATGAAGGAAGCGCCTTGGAACCCCCGTGAAATGCGTCATCTGATGAAGGAAGCTCCTTGCAACCCAGTGAAATGTGTCATCTGATGAAGGAAGCTCCTTGGAACCCCAGTGAAATGCGTCATCTGATGAAGGAAGCTCCTTGGAACCCCGTGAAATGCGTCATCTGATGAAGGAAGCTCCTTGGAACCCCGTGAAACGCCTCACCTGAAGAAGGAAGCTCCTTGGAACCCCGTGAAACGCGTCATCTGATGAAGGAAGCTCCTTGCACCCCAGTGAAATGCGTCATCTGATGAAGGAAGCTCCTTGGAACCCCCAGTGAAATGTGTCATCTGATGAAGGAAGCTCCTTGGAACCCCCGAGAAATGAGTCATCTGATGAAGGAAGCTCCTTGGAACCCTGTGAAATGCGTCATCTGATGAAGGAAGCTCCTTGGAACCCCGTGAAATGCATCATCTGATGAAGGAAGCTCCTTGGAAGGAAGCTCCTTGGAACCCCGTGAAATGCATCATCTGATGAAGGAAGCTCCTTGGACCCCCGTGAAATGCGTCATCTGGAACCAGTAGTAATTATATAGTAAAAAGTAAAAAATATTCATTTTTTTCAAAACTGTCGCTCTATTTTTGTTTATAGTGAAAAAAATAAAAACCGCAGAGGTGATCAAATACCACCAAAAGAAAGCTCTATTTGTGGGAAAAAAAGGACGCCAATTTTGTTTGGGAGCCACGTCGCACGACCGCGCAATTGTCAGTTAAAGCGACGCAGTGCCGAATCGCAAAAAGTGCTCTGGTCTTTGACCAGCAATATGGTCTGGGGCCTAAGTGGTTAAAAAATGCCTACCGGAGTTTTTACAATCCGAATCCAATACGCCAACACAAGGACAGATGCATTTTTACGTTGAGATTGAAATAATAGAATCATGAACCTGATGTCGCCCATGTTTGGCGTCCCTATAAAATGCTGACATGACGGATCTGCAGTTGGACACACAGCTGCTGTACAGAGGCACGACGGAGAACAAGGCCACATACCAAACGTGTTTCAGCCAGAACAACGAGCTTCGTGGGGAATGTAAGTCGACTTAGGACAAGACGTGTCACTCTATTTCTATGTCACACTGGGTGACTGGGAGCCTGGGGGGGGGGGGGGGGGGCGAGACCTGCATCCTTAACCCTTCCATGACTTATGTCACAACTTAACTAACGCTCTTCCACTGAGCAACTTACAACGTCTACCTGACGTCCTGAACGCAGATCGATCCACACGGCTTGTTGCCGATCTCTGCACTGACTGTCTGCTATTTACAAAATCAAATTCGCAACAGGAAGTGAGGCAGAATCTCCCCCAAAGGGGGCGCCAGACAGGAATAAACACCTGACATAATTGTCAACCCTTCCCCACTCTTTCCTAGAAATAAAGAGAAACATTGTGTCTAGAGATGAGATTTGTGGCAAGAGTTCAGCTAATAAAAGATACAAAGTATCGGTGCAATGAATATCTGTAATATTGTAAAATACACTTCAGCCGCATGCTGGAGAGGAAACCTGGGGAAATTCTAGGTGTATACCAACCGGCAATGCAACCGGGTCGTCCCGGCAAGGACTGAGCCCCAGGACTTCCAATAGACCCAAAGTCATATATAAACATTTATCAGGGAGGTGAAAGTTCATACCGTGCATCTGATAGGTGTACGGCGCTTGTCCCGGCGGCGGCGTACTGAAACTCGAACTGTAGCTGAGGAAACCGCTTTGTCCCGGGGAATGGCTCAAACTGTCCTCTGTCTTGATACCTGAAAAAAACAAAGAGAGGGCGCCATGAAGAGGTGACCTGATGTGACCCTTATATACAACCAGAGGTATCAGTGTCAGTATGCCGGAGATTCGTGCTGCAAGTCATACAATGTCACTAATGGCTGTCTGTACTTAAGGCCGCTGAGAAGGCAGTACAGCCAGCCCTCCTGTCCTCCTGTACAGGGTCCGGGCCCCCCCCCATACTGGTACTGATGCACCCCCACCATCCTCCAGCCCCCTTATACTGGTACTGTTGCACCCCCACCACCGTCCTCCAGCCATCCCATACTGGTACTGCTGCACCCCCACCGTCCTCCAGCCACAACATACTGGTACTGCTCATCCCCATCATCCTCCAGCCACCCCATACTGGTACTGCTCACCCCCATCATCCTCCAGCCACCCCATACTGGTACTGCTGCACCCCCACTGTCCTCCAGCCACCCCATACTGGTACTGCTGCACCCCCACTGTCCTCCAGCCACCCAACAATGATACTGCTGCACCCCCACTGTCCTCCAGCCACCCCATACTGGTACTGCTGCACCCCCACTGTCCTCCAGCCACCCCATACTGGTACTGCTGCACCCCCAGCGTCCTCCAGCCACCCCATACTGGTACTGCTGCACCCCCACCGTCCTCCAGCCACCCCATACTGGTACTGCTGCACCCCCACCGTCCTCCAGCCACCCCATACTGGTACTGCTGCACCCCCACCGTCCTCCAGCCACCCCATACTGGTACTGCTGCACCCCCACCGTCCTCCAGCCACCCCATACTGGTACTGCTGCACCCCCACTGCACTCCAGCTATTCCATACTGGTACTGCTGCACCCCCACTGTCCTCCAACCACCCCATACTGGTACTGCTGCACCCCCACTGTCCTCCAGCCACCCCATACTGTTATTGCTGCACCCCCACCATCCTCCAGCCACCCCATACTGGTACTACTGCACCCCCACTGTCCTCCAGCCACCCCATACTGGTACTGCTGCACCCCCACTGTCCTCAAGCCACCCCATACTGGTATTGCTGCACCCCCACTGTCCTCCAGCCACCCCATGCTGGTATTACTGCACCCCCACCGTCCTCCAGCCACCCCATACTGATACTGCTAGCCCAACCCCCCCCCCCCACCACCACCACCACTATTCTCCTTCCACCCCATTCTGGTACTGCTAGCCCACCCCCTGCTCCCTGCCACCCTACAGCTGGTACTGCTGAACCCACCCATTCTCCAGCAACAGCATGCTGGTACTGCTAGCCCAAAGCCCCCCACCACCACCACCACCATTCTCCTTCCACCCCATGCTGGTACTGCTAGCCCACCTCCCTGTCCTCCAGCCACCCCTCCCTGGTACTACTACTCCACCCTTTTACTGCTGGGCTCTGCTCACAGGGAGGGATAGAGGCGACTCCCGTGGTCCCCGGGACTCTGGCTGGGGGGGTTGGGTTTTGCTGCCCCTCCCCCCTATCCTGGCGCCCTAAGGCAGCTACCTAATATGCTGGCGGCAGCCCTGGTTGTGAGAAATGACTCATTAACTGCCGCTTGTCCTCGGCCTATCATTTCGTTTTCAACTTGAATAGTGAATGTGTTCCAATGGGGAGACTTGACTTAACTTCCTGACCTAAAGTCCAAACAGGAAGTGAGAGGAAATCTCTCAAAATCAGGGAGATCTCTTCTTAGACAGTTGTCCCTTTTTTTGAAGTTTTTATCTTGGCCGCTGTAGACCTTGGGATTTCCCACCCCTTTTTGTTTTGGTGAAGACAGTGACCAGAATGATAAAAGAGACGATTGTTCTACCCCCACGGGGACACGGACATCAATAGAAACCCGGCAGATGTTCCACAATGGGAAGAAAAAAAAAAGTAAACTAAAAGTAAAAGAAGAAAAATAGACCTCTGGTGTCTATGAAGAGGCGATGGTTGAAAAAAAAAAAAAGGCAATCAGCATTACATCCACTTCTTCCCCAACAAAGCCGCGTTTTGTCTGGTGGACGGGTTTGAATTTATAACCCGCTCCCCATAAACAACACCACCACATTGTTCTGGATTAGCGGCCAGGTGGGAGCTCTGTGAGCTCCGTATGAGCGCCGCCGACTGACCCCCTGATAGGTGATCCGCGGGATTTATAGGCAACATATGGAAATGGCATGTGGCCGCCCTACAGACACAATTCAGTAGCAAATGGCTGAGCTTTCACCTGCTCTGCCAGAACAACTGTTAGGTATTTTCCCTGGAAACTTTCCAGCACCCGGAAAACATTTGCAGCTTCACTGAAAAAAACAACCCAAATATAAAGTCTTAAAAGAAAAGATTTGTCTGCTGCAGGCAGAATGCCTCAGTTCTATGAGGATGGATTCTGGTCTGGAGCAGAGATGGATCTGAGAGACGATTTAAGGCCGGATGATATGGAGAACCATAGCCGTCGTAGTAGGCTCCTAAACCTGGGTTACCCCCTTTATCCATTGATAGACCTTGGGTAAAGACAGGGCTGGACTGGGACAGAAATTTGGCCCTGGACTTCATCCAGACTGGCCCACTTTGACAGGTCTCTCCCATAGAATACGTATCGGCCTAAACTGAGGAAAAAAAATGTATATATGTTTTTGGGGGATATTAATTATAGCAAAAAGTAAAAACTATTGAATTTTTTTCAAAATTGTCGCTCTATTTTTGTTTATAGCGCAAAAACAACGCAATAAAAACCGCAGAGGTGATAAAATACCACCAAAAGAAATCTCTATTTGTGGGGGAAAAAGGACGCCAATTTTGTTTGGGAGCCACATTGCACGACCGCGCAATTGTCTGTTAAAGCGACGCAGTGCCGAATCGCAAAACCTGGCCTGGGCATTTAGCTGCCTAAAGGTCCGGAGGCTTAAGTGGTTAAAAGGCGATTGGTTATTAGCACGGATTTTTTTTAAATCACATTGATTATACAATGTATCAAATTGGGTCTTTTAGTTGCGATTTTTTCTCCTGAACGCTTTTTCCAGATCACCGTTATATCACAGATATGGCGAGCTCTGTGTATTCCTGGTGTGGCTCTTCCTGCAGTTCTAACGCTCTCTTTAGATGTGTGTGAGATTTGGCTGTAATGTTTAGAAGCCGCCGAGAGCCGCCAGGAATGAAAGCTGCACTTCCCCTTTGGCAAGTCGCTCGGCTCAGATACCAAACATTGTTGCTGGTTAGTGAAATGTAGGATTCCGTCCTCTGACCTGGATTTCATGGAAACCGCATGTGTGAGTGGGAAGCCTTCTCTGGTCTGTAAAGCTGCTTCAGAGGGGGGGGGGGGGCTCCATAATTATACAAGGTCCTCCAAAAGAGCACGTCTCTATACAGTATCAACGTCCCCCCCAAAAAAAACAAAAAAAACAAACAAACAGAGAATTTACATTTAGAATACATGGCCTTGTAACAGCACCATGATTCTCTGTACAGCACTGCGGTATATGTCAGAGCTATAAAAAAGTATAATAATAAAAATGTGACTGGGGGGGGGAGGGGCCATTAGAGTGTAAGCTCCTCTGGTACAGAGACTGGTATGACTGGCTCAGTGTTCTCTATACAGCACTGCGGTATATGTCAGTGCTATATAAATATATAAATGATAATAGTGTGTGACTGTAATCATACATTAGATTGCAAGCTCCTCTGGTACAGAGACTGATGTGACTGGCTTTGTACAGCGCTGCAGTATATGTCAGAGCTATATAAATGTATAATAATAATAATAATAATAATAGTGTGTGACTGCGAGGGGACATTAGAGTGTAAGCTCTTCTGGTGCAGACACTGATGTGATTGGCTCAGTGATCTTTGTACAGCACTGTGGTATATGTCAGAGCTATATAAATGTATAATGTCCCCTCACCGCCACACACTATTATTATTATTATTAATATTAGAGTGTAAGCTCCTCTGTACAGAGACTGATGTGACTGGCTCAGTGTTCTCTGTACAGCGCTGCGGTATATGTCAGAGCTATATAAAGGTATAATAATAGTGTGTGACTGTAATCATACATTAGATTGCAAGCTCCTCTGGTACAGAGACTGATGTGACTGGCTTTGTACAGCACTGCGGTATATGTCAGAGCTATATAAATGTATAATAATAATAGTGTGTGACTGCGAGGGGACATTAGAGTGTAAGCTCCTCTGGTACAGAGACTGATGTGACTGGCTCAGTGTTCTCTGTACAGCACTGCGGTATATGTCAGAGCTATATAAATGTATAACAATAATAATAATAATAGTGTGTGACTGTGTGGGAGGGGACATTAGAGTGTAAGCTCCTCTGTTACAGAGACTGATGTGACTGGCTCAATGATATATGTATAAACAAAAACCAAAAGGTTGACGCTGCGCTAAATTAAATATTGAATTATAAATGTAAATAGCTGCTAGCACTAAATTGTGTACAACAACTTGGTAACATAAAAAAGAAAAAAACAGTGCTAGCGCTGCACTGTTTTTTTCTTTTCAATGATATATGTATAATAATAATAATAGTGTGCGACTGTAATCATACATTAGAGTGTAAGCTCCTCTGGTAGAAAGACTCAGGTGACTGGTTCAGTGATCTCTGTACAGCGCTGCGGTTTATGTCAGAGCTATATAAATGTATAATAATAATAATAATAGTGTGTGACTGTGGGGGGACATTAGAGTGTAAGCTCCTCTGGTACAGAGACTGATGTGACTGTGGAGGGAGAGGACATTAGAGTGTAAGCTCCTCTGGTACAGAGACTGATGTGACTGTGGGGGGGGGCATTAGAGTGTAAGCTCCTCTGGTACAGAGACTGATGTGACTGTGGGGGGGGGGGGCATTAGAGTGTAAGCTCCTCTGGTACAGAGACTGATGTGACTGTCTCATCGCTGTGGTTAAGGTCACCGTTATGAAACATTAGATATAAAACATGCACACAGCAATGAGCGGGTGGACAGGGGGAATGCAGGGGGTCACATAGTCGGTAACATACTGTATGACGGGATGCCATAGGCTTGTCCTGGTGGAGGGTACGTGGAGTACGCCGATGCCTGTTGTATTCCTGTGCTGTACTGTGTCTGCCCATAGGTGGCCATCGCTGGGATGGACGGAGGAGACACGATGTGGGGGTAGTGCCTGAAGAAGAAAAGAGAAAAACGGGCTGAACACAAATATCTATCACATTATTATTAGATCAACACCCTGGAAATCAGTGGATGTATTACATAGGAATGGTGTGTACTACTTACACAGAACATTGCTGTGATATCTACACTGGCCTATCATTGCAAGGCGATGGGGGAGGGGGGTAGGTAAGATTAATAAAGCACACAGGCATCCCCTGGACTCTACATCCCGGGAATCTCTGTATCGGGGGCCCTCTCTACGAGATACCGTATTTATCGGCGTATACCGCGCACTATTTTGCCCTGAAAATCAGGGCAAAATCGTGGGTGCGCGATATACGCCGATACCCGCTTTCCCGCCACGAGTTTGAATACTGCGCCCGCATATAGCGAGCGCAGTACACTCGTGAATCTTCGGGCAGTCTCGGCGCCTCTCGTACTGACGTCCTGACGTCCTGAGCGTACAGGACGTCAGTGCGAGAGGCGCCCGAGCCTGCCCGAAGATTCACGAGTGTACTGCGCTCGCTATATGCGGGCGCAGTATTCAAAGTCGTGGCGGGAAACGAGCGGGAGGACGCCGCAGAAGGACGCCGGACCCGCCGAAGATGGACACCGGACCCGCCGAAGATGGACACCGGACCCGCCGAAGATGGACGCCCGACCCGCCGAAGAGGACACCCGAAGCCGCAGAAGGACGCCGGACCCGACGAGGCCGCAGAAGGACGCCGGACCTGACGAGGCCGCAGATGGACGCCGCGCAAGACACCAAAACTGTAAGTACAAAAAAACAAAAAATCTTTTTTTCCCACAGGATTGGGGGCCACTTTGGGGGTGCGCGGTATACGCCAGAGCGCGTTATACCGCGATAAATACGGTACATACAGATAACTCCAGCTATGTCCGCCCTCCGCCCTGAAAACAGGATCTTTAGCATTCTCCCCATAACTCGGCTCACCTGGGGTAATTCACTTCAGGTGCGAATAGCTGGGATTCCTTGCCGCTGCCTGGAGGAGAGAAAACAAATAAGAAGAGTAGAAAATCATTTTCAGAAACACTGAACTCTGCTTGCCTTCTACCCCACAAACCTCGAATGTTCCTCAATCAGCACAATGCAAAGTGGGGCAGTGAGAGTAAAAGTGTAACTCCGGGCAAAGTAAGACGTGACTTCTATGGTGGCGTCTGTCAGCAGCAGCATTAACACAGCAGCTTCTGCTGTTCATTTGTCCCCCCCCCCCCCATCAGCAGGACTGTCTTCATGAGAGGGCACACCTGGGCACTGCCCAGGGGCCCCGGATGTATGGGGGGCCCCTGCAATTTCCCTAAAGCAGCTGGTCCTTGAGCCCAAGCTGGCCCGAAAATGGGGGCCCCATGATGGCACTGAGAGTGATAGATACACAGGGGTGGCAGTCTGCCTCCTACCTACTTGATGTCTGTTTACCTGCACTGTCATCATTAAAGGGGCCCCAGAGCATTACTTTGCCCAGGGGCCCATGATGCTATTAAGACGGCCCTGCCCCCCAGAACAAAGTCTTATTACCTGTTGATCCTGCCAGTAGATCCATTCTTTTCTTTACTTCCTTTAACACTGACCAGTAGCTTTCTGTTTACATTATATACAAAGGTGTGCGCAGGGGGTGTGTCAGCTGTGCCTGGGCACACCCTAATCACTCTGTGCGGTGATGATTCCCCCTTGTACCTGGGCTCCCCCCCCGTAACGAATGCCTTTGCAAAATTCAGATGCACCACATCTACCGGCCTTCCTTTATTTAGATGGCATCTGACCTCCTCATAGAAGGTTAATAGATTGCTTTGGCATGAATCCATGCTGATTACTGCTAATGATATGGTTCTCAATACTAAAATCTTGTATGTAGTCCCTTATCATCCCCTCCAAGAGCTTACATACTATTGATGTTAGGCTGACTGGTCTGTAATTCCCAGGGATGTGTCATGAGGATAAACACTTATCATCCCCTCCAAGAGCTTGCATACTATTGATGTTAGGCTGACTGGTCTGTAATTCCCAGGGATGTATCTTGGCCCTTTTTTTTAAAATATCGGTGCCACGTTGGCTTTTCTCCAATCAGCTGGTACCATTCCCGTCAGTAGAATCTTCTTAAAAATTAAGAACAATGGTCTGGCAATTACTTGACTGAGTTCCCCAAGTAGCCTCGGGTGCAAACCATCCGGTCCCGGTGATTTATTAATGTTAGGTTTCCCAAGTCTAATTTTAATTCTGTCCTCTGTCAACCATGGAGGTTCTTCCTGTGATGTGTCATGAGGATAATAAACACTTATCATCCCCTCCAAGAGCTTACATACTATTGATGTTAGGCTGACTGGTCTGTAATTCCCAGGGATGTATCTTGGCCCTTTTTTTTAAATATCGGTGCCACGTTGGTTTTTCTCCAATCAGCCGGGTCAGGACTCTGTGCAGGCCAGTCAAGTTCCTCCACCCCAACCTCGCTCCTCCATTTCTTTATGGACCTTGCTTTGTGCACTGGTGGGCAGTCATGTTGGAACAGGAAGGGGCCGTCCCCAAACTCCTCCCACAAAGTTGGGAGCATGAAATTGTCCAAAATGTCTTGGTATGCCGACGCCTTAAGAGTTCCCTTCACTGGAACTAAGAGGGCCAAGCCCAACCCCTGAAAAACAACCAGTTCCCAGTTGTTTCCACTTTGTTATAACACCACTAACAGGTGACCGTGAAATATTTAGCAGCAAGGAAACTTCACGGTTGGAATTATTGCACAGGTGGCCACCTATCACCACGCCGCGCTTGTATTCACTGAGCTTTCCGAGAGCGACCCATTCTTTCACTAATGTTTGTAGAAACAGTCTGCATGCCGAGGTGTGCGATTTCATACACCTGTCACCGCTGATGTGATTGGAACACCTGAATCCAATACTTTTGGCCATACAGTATATATACATATATATATATATATTTTTTTTTTTACATACATACACACACTTTATATATTTTATTTATTATATATTATTATATATTACTAAAAGTTAAATAAAAAGTGAGTAATGTAGAACATTGAATTAATAATTAAATAATTAGAATTAATTATTAAAAAATTAATCTAAAAATATCTATCTATCTTAAAATTACTTAAAATTGTAAATTAAACATTTTTTTTTTATTAATTAATATTCATTTGTAAAAAAAAATAATATAAAAATACACTGGCCCAGATTCTCAAAGGGCTTACACAATGTATGCCGTCGTAAGTCCTAATCTGGCCCGTCGTATCTATGCGCCTGATTCTTAGAATCAGTTACGCATAGATATCCATTAGATCCGACAGGCGTAAGGCTCTTACGCCGTCGGATCTTAAATGCAATTTTTTCTTTTTGCCGCTAGGTGTTGCCTCCGTCGTTTTCCCCTGTCGAGTATGCAAATTAGCAAAATACGCTAATTGCCGAACGTACGCGTAAAGTTGCCCCTGCTATATGAGGGGCAACCAATGTTAAGTATGGCCGTCGTTCCCTCGTCGAAATTTTAAAATTTACGTCGTTTGCGTAAGTCGTCCGTGAATGGGGCTGGACGCCATTTACGTTCACGTCGAAACCAATGACGTCCTTGCGACGTCATTTGGAGCAATGCACCCTGGGATATTTTCTGGACGGCGCATGCGTATTACGTTCGTTGCGGGAACGCTCCTAATTTAAATGCTCCACGCCCCCTACCCGGTTTATTTGAATTAGGCGGGCTTGCGCCGGGTGATTTATGCTACGCCGCCGCAACTTTACAGGCAAGTTCTTTGTGAATAAAGCACTTGCCTGTAAAACTTGCTGCGGAGTAAGGTAAACCAGATACGTTACGCCCGCACAGTTTTACGCCCAGATACGAGAATCTGGCCCAATATCTATCCAAATAATATTAATTACAAAATTAGATCACAAAAAATGTAATTCTTAATTAAATAAATAAAAATAATTATTAAAAAAAATTGATGGAAAAGAGCGAATATCTATCGATCTTTAACACACACACACACTCAGGGCCGCCGTCAGGGGGGTACAGGCAGTACACCTGTAAGGGGCCCAAACGTTCCCAGGTGCCCTGTTCTGAGCTTGCAGCTATTTTCGGAACCCCCCCACACAGGAGGGAAGGAAGAGGCTAGATGTAATCTTCGGCAGCTTCTCAACTCGCCGGCTGGATGTCACTTTCGGCAGTCGCCACCCCCTCTTCTCAACTAGCCGACTCTGTGTCACTTTCGGCAGCACCCCCCCCTTCTGAACTCCCCCCCCCCCCCGTTCTCTGCTCCGGAGGGCCTCTTTCTTGACAAAGTTCCTAATGGCGGCCCTGCACACACTCATAGTAATACAAACATTGGTGCCAGGCGGGTACCAGGGCCATCTTAATGCATGGGCACTCCTGGGCACTGCATCATACTTGCCAACTGTCCCGGATTTGCTGGGACAGTCACGCTTTTGACTAAACTGTCCCGATATGGTAGTGTCCCAGGAAGGGGTCCCAGAACCTATACTGTGCCCTCCGGATCCCGGTATTGTGCCCTCCTGACCCCCTATACTGTGCCCTCCTGATTCCGGTATTGTGCCCTTCTGCATCCCCCCCCCCCCTATACTGTGCCCTTTGTATTGACTAGTCTTTGATTTATGGAATATTTTCCATTTGTAAAATCGATTTTATTGAAAGTACTAATGAATATATGTTTAATTCTATCAACTATTTATACTTTATTTCTTGAAAGAAGGTGTGTAAATTGGGGCCAGGCTCGTAGGGGCCCCAGGGCATTTCTTTGCCCAAGGGCCCATGATGCTATTAAAACGGCCCTGGCGGGTACACACCTTGGCTTCTGATACCCAACAGAGTGTTTACTCCCCCCGAGTTTATATATATATAGGCCTGGATTCACGTAACACTTACGTGATGTATCTCGAGATACGCAGCGTAAGTGTAAATGTGCGCCGTCGTATCTATGCGCCGTGCCCATAGAACTAGATACGCCGGAAAATAGTCTTCCTCCGACCGACGTAACTTTCCTACGCTGGCGTATCTTGTGCGCATATTTACGCTGGCCGCCTCATTGCAAATATGCAAATGAGGGAGATACGCCGATTCACGAACGTACTTGCGCCCGTCGCAGAAACATACGCTGTTTATGTTCGGCGTAAAGTTATTCCACATAAAGGAGGCGCATCCCATGCAAAGGTTTGGATGACGAAACAGCCGTCGTATTTTACGTTGTTTACGTAGTAATACGTGAATAGGGCTTGGCGTAGGTTACATTCAGTGATTCGACGTATCTTAGGTGTTCGTTCCGACGTGATTCTGAGCATGCGCACTGGGAAGCGTCCACGGGACGGCGCATGCGCCGTTCGTTCGGCCCATCATTTGCATGGGGTCACGGTTCATTTAAATGGATCACGCCCACCTTCCACCTACTTTGAATTAGGCGGGCTTACGCCGAGGAATTTACATTACACAGACGCAACTTTGGGAGCGAGTGCTTTGTGAATACTGTGCTCGCCGCTCTGCGCGACGTCGGCGTAGCGTATATTCGATACGCTACGCCGGCATAACAATGCGCCGATCTACCTGAATCCGGCCCATAGAGTATAACAGGTAGTCGGAGAAGCCGGAGGTTCATCTCACGGTCTGTTTTCCTACCTGAATGTGAGAAGTCCTGGAAGGAAGATCCTTTCCTTGACTTATCTGGAAAAATAATAGTTCGGAGAAAATTAAACTTTGCCCTCGCTGAGAAGGGAAGAAGAAAATAGCTCTAATTGCTTATTTCGTTTACAGAGGACGGCTGCCAAGAAAAATCACAGAATTCCAACTAATTTGTGACTAGGTCCCATTCAGACGTAACCCCTTCCAGCGCGTTTTTTTTCCGGGCTAAAATGACGGCCGGGACAGGATTGCTCTGCCTTATTTTGTTTTTCTAGTTTAGTGTAATCCAGTGTCCTCCACAGACCCCTGACCTCAACCCTACTGAACACCTTTGGGATGAATTGAACGCTGGTTGCAAGCCAGGTCTTCTGTGTACAGTACTAAGCCAGCTCCATAAGACATAGCTTGACCAGTACGTTGTGGAGAACCATGAGGGGCCTACACAGAGCTCTGACCTCAACCCTACTAAACAGCTTTGAGGTGAACGGAAACACCAATTGGAAGCCAGGTCTTCTGTGTACAGTACTAAGCCAGCTCCATAAGACATAGCTTGTCCAGTACGTTGTGGAGAACCATGAGGGGCCTACACAGAGCTCTGACCTCAACCCTACTAAACAGCTTTGAGGTGAACGGAAACACCAATTGGGAGCCAGGTCTTTTGTGTTCAAAGCCAGCTCCATAAAGTGATTGTTTGATCAGTTTGGTGTGGAGGAACTTGAGTGTCCTGCACAGAGCCCTGACCTCAACCCTGCTGAACACCTTTGGGAACACTGACTGCAATCCGGGTCTTCTGTTTACAAAGCCAGCTCCAGAATGACACGGTTTGACCAGTCAAGTGTGGAGTATTATTAGTGGCCTCCACAAAGCCCTGATCTCAACCCTACTAATTACCTTTGTGATGAATTGGAACACCGACCGCAAGCCAGGTCTTCTGTGTACAAAGCCAGCTCCATAAAGACACTGTTTGACCAGTACGTTGTGGAGAACCATCAGGGGCCTACACAGAGCTCTGACCTCAACCCTACTAAACAGCTTTGAGGTGAACTGAAACACCAATTGGAAGCCAGGTCTTCTGTGTACAAAGCCAGCTCCATAAAGACACTGTTTGACCAGTACGTTGTGGAGAACCATCAGGGGCCTACACAGAGCTCTGACCTCAACCCTACTAAACAGCTTTGAGGTGAACTGAAACACCAATTGGAAGCCAGGTCTTCTGTGTTCAAAGCCCAGATCCATACAGACATGCTTTGACCAGTTTGGTGTAAAGGAACTCCAGTGTCTTCCACAGACCCCTGACCTCAACCCTACTGAACACCTTTAGGATGAATTGGAATGCTTTTTGCAAGCCAGGTCTTCTGTATACAAAGCCAGCTCCATAAAGATATGATTGGTCCAGTATGGTGCAGAGAACCATGTGTGGCCTACACAGAACCTTAGAAAGGTTGAGAAGCCACGCTGGTTATGACTTCCACATACTAACAACATCTTGTGAAATGCATAGAGTAACGTCCATTTCAGCAAATCGTGCCACCACCATAAGAAATACTTGCTTACCAGAGATGGCAAGCAAAACCAGGCAATTGGCTTCAGCCCAGCCGAGGCCTTTGCTTGCATGGAGATCCTGAGGTAAGCCCTGGGCGAATAGCTGTATATGTGTCATCCAACACTACTGCCACCTTGCCATGCGGCAGGTCCAACAAGCTCATACAAGAGTCGTGGTCAGGTGTCCCCAGTCTCCAGGCCATACAGTGTATTTGAAAACACAACTAAAACAAAGGCAAGTTTTAGATATTCGCCTTTTTGTCTCTTTTTCACTCTGGACAGTTCTCTGCTGCAGCCGTCTCATGACCTTGAATGGAGCAGATCACATGCAGAGAATCCCCAGAAGGAAAGAGGAGCCCGGCATTGATGGGGGGGGGGGAGAAGTGGAAAAACCATTTGCTGCTCCATGTGACCGGAGGTGACCTCCCTGCTCTGTGTGAGTGACACCACACCATTCCCACTACCCAACTGAGGGCCACCACACCAGCAACTAATAATCTCATTATTGTTCTGTAATTGACTCGCCACTTCAGGAGCTAAAGCAGCTGTGGTGTTAGTGACAGAGGTCCGCCATGGCCGGGGAAGAAGGCATTATGTATAATGGTTGAGGATTCTGTCAAACAACGAGTAACCTCATCCGCCACTTCCTATGGACCAAAACTGCTGGAATCTGCCGAAAAAGAGCATGAAGGTGCTGGAAGGCAACATTTGTCAGCCTTGTTTATAATCAGGGCAGGACTTTGGGTGGTGGGGGCCCCTGGGCTTAATAATCAAAGGGGCCCCCTGCAGCAGAGAAGCGGGGGGGTTGGGCTGTTACCGCCGACCGATCATAGTTGTTGAGGGGGGGTGGGGGTCAGCCCCCCCACAGCTACAGTGAAGGGGCCCCCTGGAGCATCAAAGTTGTAAAGGGGGGGGGGCTTGGGGCTGCTGAGAATTACATCCATCCGCCGAAGTTGAGCGGGGGCGGTGCCGAGGATTACATCCATCCACCAAAGTTGTTGAGCAGGGGGTGCCAAAATTGCCGCGAACGTGGGATTCCCACGGAATTGCAGGAGGGGGTTGCCGCGATTGCCGTAAACGGGGGATTGGCGCGAAATTGCGGGAGGGGATTGGCGCAAAATTGCGGCAGGGGGTTTCCGCGATTACCGCGATCGGAGGGTAGTTGCGATTGAGCCTGGGGCCTGGGCGGGGCCCATGGGCTTGAGCCCAGTCAAGCCCAATGGTAAGTCCAGCCCTGTTTGTAATGTAACTGGTTGGTCAAAAATAAAAACCGCAGAGGTGATCAAATACCACCAAAAGAAAGCTCTATTTGTGGGGGGGAAAAAGGACGTCAATTTTTGTTTGGGAGCCACGTCGCACGACCGCGCAATTGTCAGTTAAAGCGACGCAGCGCCGAATCGCAAAAAGTGGCCTGGTCATTGGGCAGCCAAACGGTCCGGGGGTGAAGTGGTAAATTGAACAAGCTGAGGTCAGAAGCGGATTGGTTCCTTTGTAGCAGTGAGCCTGAATTTTGCACTCTCCAGCTTTAGTAAATAAACCCCTTTTTTTGACTCCTCGCTGTGAACCAATAATCACGATTGGCGGAGTCCCGCTTTAGACCCAGCGAGCTTATTCATATAACAGACGACGCATTTAGCTGTCGGTCGCCTGACGCTTCCCCCGGGGGGGGGGGGGGCCGTATGCGACTCTCCAACGTGTCGGGCTCAGCTCCTGCCAGATAAGAAACGGATTTGGGCACCAGGAACAGTTCTAGGCGGATGTGCAGGAGGGCGGCCAGAGAGCGGTGCGCGGAATGTTCTACGGGGGCATTCCGTTCCAGAGACATTATTTTATAAAAAGGCCATTCCCAGGTCACAAGGAGAGAGAAGGCTTCGTTCTTTTCACTGAAGGATTTCTGAGGCACTAAAATCCAAAACGAGTTAACATTATGTTTCTTTTTTTTTTTATAAATCTTCCCTTTTTTTAATATAAATATTAAATTTTTTTTAAATATAAAAATCTTTCCTTTTTATATATTTATATAAAAATCTTTCCTTTTTTTATATAAAAATCTTTCCTTTTTTTATATATAAAAATCTTTCCTTTTTTATATATATATATATATATATATATATATATATAAAAAAGGAAAGATTTATATATAAATAAAAAAAGGAGAGTTTTTATATAAAAAAAGAGGGAAGATTTACTTTTTTATATATAAATCTTTTTTTTTTATATATATATAAATCTTTCCATATATATATATACAGTGAGGAAAATAAGTATTTGAACACCCTGCTATTTTGCAAGTTCTCCCACTTGGAAATCATGGAGGGGTCTGAAATTGTCGTCGTAGGTGCATGTCCACTGTGAGAGACATAATCAAAAAAAAAAATTCCAGAAATCACAATTTATGATTTTTTAACTATTTATTTGTATGATACAGCTGCAAATAAGTATTTGAACACCTGTCTATCAGCTAGAATTCTGACCCTCAAAGACCTGTTAGTCTGCCTTTAAAATGTCCACCTCCACTCAATTTATTATCCTAAATTAGATGCACCTGTTTGAGGTCATTAGCTGCATAAAGACACCTGTCCACCCCATACAATCAGTAAGAATCCAACTACTAACATGGCCAAGACCAAAGAGCTGTCCAAAGACACTAGAGACAAAATTGTACACCTCCACAAGGCTGGAAAGGGCTACGGGGAAATTGCCAAGCAGCTTGGTGAAAAAAGGTCCACTGTTGGAGCAATCCTTAGAAAATGGAAGAAGCTAAACATGACTGTCAATCTCCCTCGGACTGGGGCTCCATGCAAAATCTCACCTCGTGGGGTCTCAATGATCCTAAGAAAGGTGAGAAATCAGCCCAGGACTACACGGGAGGAGCTGGTCAATGACCTGAAAAGAGCTGGGACCACCGTTTCCAAGGTTACTGTTGGTAATACACTAAGACGTCATGGTTTGAAATCATGCATGGCACGGAAGATTCCCCTGCTTAAACCAGCACATGTCAAGGCCCGTCTTAAGTTTGCAAATGACCATTTGGATGATCCAGAGGAGTCATGGGAGAAAGTCATGTGGTCAGATGAGACCAAAATAGAACTTTTTGGTCATAATTCCACTAACCGTGTTCGGAGGAAGAATAACGATGAGTACCATGCCAAGAACGGCATCCCTAATGTGAAGCATGGGGGTGGTAGCATCATGCTTTGGGGTGTTTTTCTGCACATGGGACAGGGTGATTGCACTGTATTAAGGAGAGGATGACCGGGGCCATGTATTGCGAGATTTTGGGCAACAACCTCCTTCCCTCAGTTAGAGCTTTGAAGATGGGTCGAGGCTGGGTCTTCCAACATGACAATGACCCGAAGCACACAGCCAGGATAACCAAGGAGTGGCTCTGTAAGAAGCATATCAAGGTTCTGGCGTGGCCTAGCCAGTCTCCAGACCTAAACCCAATAGAGAATCTTTGGAGGGAGCTCAAACTCTGTGTTTCTCAGCGACAGCCCAGAAACCTGACTTATCTAGAGAAGATCTGTGTGGAGGAGTGGGCCAAAATCCCTCCTCCAGTGTGTGCAAACCTGGTGAAACACTACAAGAAACGTTTGACCTCTGTAATTGCAAACAAAGGCTACTGTACCAAATATTAACATTGATTTTCTCAGGTGTTCAAATACTTATTTGCAGCTGTATCATACAAATAAATAGTTAAAAAAATCATACATTGTGATTTCTGGTTTTTTTTTTTTGATTATGTCTCTCACAGTGGACATGCACCTACGATAACAATTTCAGACCCCTCCATGATTTCCAAGTGGGAGAACTTGCAAAATAGCAGGGTGTTCAAATACTTATTTTCCTCACTGTATATAAATCTTTCCTTTTTTTTATATATATATATAAATCTTTCCTTTTTTTTTTATATAAAAAATCTTTCCTTTTTTTTTGTTTTTTATATATATATAAATCTTTCCTTTTTTTTATATAAATCTTTCCTTTTTTTTTTTTTCGTTTTGAGTTTTAAATCTTATTTTAGGATCTCGGAGCTCTGGTTCCTATAGAAAGATATAAAACCAATAGCCGGGGCTGTCAGGCTGCAGATACATGATTGTTTTTCAGCCTTTATAAAGCAATAACACGCAGATCGGATTATGTTTTGATGAGCTGCGAAACGTTATGGAAATACTTCTCGGTAATGTCTGCGCTTAGGTTCACGTCCTGCAGCTCGGTTCATACACACACACACTATATTACCAAAAGTATTGGGACGCCTGCCTTTACACGCACATGAACTTAAATGGCATCCCAGTCTTAGACCCCCTTTCACACTGGGGCGTTTTTTCGGGCACTTTAGCGTTAAAAAAAAGCGCCTGAAAGAAGCTGCATCTGCAATCCCAATGTGAAAGCCCGAGTGCTTCCACAGTGAGGCGCTGCGCTGGGAGGACGTAAAAAAAAGTCCTGCAAGCAGCTTCATTGCAGCGCTTTAAGAGCGTTGAATACACCGCTCCTAAAGCGCCCCTTTTTTTAAATGCCAAAGCGCCCTACTGTGAAAGGGGTCTCAGCGGCGCTTTACCAGTGTTTTTCGGGCGCTGGCGGTGTGAAAGGGCCCTAAAAGCACACAGGCTTCACATTGGGACTGCAGATGAGGCTTCTTTTAGGCGCTTTACAGGCTTTTTTTTTTACCGCCAAAGCGCCTGAAAAATGCCCGAAAAACGCCCCAGTGTGAAAGGGGTCTTAAGCTCGATTCACACCTGTGCATGTTGCTTTTGCGTGTTTCTGCTGTGCTTTTTGCGGTGCTTGCCGCGTTTTTCGACACCCATTTTAACCGCGATTTCTGGGGTGTAGAGGGGTCAGAGTGCTGGGGGGGGACATCTGGGGTGTAGAGGGGTCAGAGTGCTGGGGGGATATCTGGGGTGTAGAGGGGTCACAGTGCTGGGGGGATATCTGGGGTGTAGAGTGGTCACAGTGCTGGGGGGATATCTGGGGTGTAGAGGGGTCAGAGTGCTGGGGAGATATCTGGGGTGTAGAGGGGTCTGCGTGCTGGGGGGATATCTGGGGTGTAGAGGAGTCAGAGTACTGGGGGGATATCTGGGATGTAGAGGGATCAGAGTGCTGGGGAGATATCTGGGGGTGTAGAGGGGTCAGAGTGCTGGGGGGATATCTGGGGTGTAGAGGGGTCAGAGTGCCGGGGGGGATATCTGGGGTGTAGAGGGGTCAGAGTGCTGGGGAGATATCTGGGGTGTAGAGGGGTCAGCGTGCTGGGGGGATATCTGGGGTGTAGAGGAGTCAGAGTACTGGGGGGATATCTGGGATGTAGAGGGATCAGAGTACTGGGGGGATATCTGGGGTGTAGAGGGGTCAGAGTGCTGGGGGGATATCTGGGGTGTAGAGGGGTCAGAGTGCCGGGGGGGATATCTGGGGTGTAGAGGGGTCAGAGTGCTGGGGAGATATCTGGGGGTGTAGAGGGGTCACAGTGCTGGGGGGATATCTGGGGTGTAGAGGGGTCAGAGTGCTGGGGGATATCTGGGGTGTAGAGGGGTCAGAGTGCTGGGGGGATATCTGGGGTGTAGAGGGGTCAGAGTGCTGGGGAGATATCTGGGGGTGTAGAGGGGTCAGAGTGCTGGGGGGATATCTGGGGTGTAGAGGGGTCAGAGTGCCGGGGGGGATATCTGGGGTGTAGAGGGGTCAGAGTGCTGGGGAGATATCTGGGGGTGTAGAGGGGTCACAGTGCTGGGGGGATATCTGGGGTGTAGAGGGGTCAGAGTGCTGGGGGGGATATCTGGGGTGTAGAGGGGTCAGAATGCTGGGGGGATATCTGGGGTGTAGAGGGATCAGAGTGCTGGGGGTATATCTGGGGTGTAGAGGGGTCAGAGTGCTGGGGGGGATATCTGGGGTGTAGAGGGGTCAGAATGCTGGGGGGATATCTGGGGTGTAGAGGGGTCAGAGTGCTGGGGGTATATCTGGGGTGTAGAGGGGTCAGAGTGCTGGGGGGGATATCTGGGGTGTAGAGGGGTCAGAATGCTGGGGGGATATCTGGGGTGTAGAGGGATCATAGTGCTGGGGGGATATCTGGGGTGTAGAGGGGTCAGAGTACTGGGGGGATATCTGGGGTGTAGAGGGGTCAGAGTGCTGGGGGGATATCTGGGATGTAGAGGGGTCAGAGTGCTGAGGGAGATATCTGGGGTGTAGAGGGGTCAGAGTGCTGGGGGGATATCTGGGGTGTAGAGGGGTCAGAGTGCTGGGGGGATATCTGGGGTGTAGAGGGGTCAGAGTGCTGGGGGGATATCTGGGGTGTAGAGGGGTCAGAGTGCTGGGGGGGATATCTGGGGTGTAGAGGGGTCAGAGTGCTGGGGGGATATCTGGGATGTAGAGGGGTCAGAGTGCTGAGGGAGATATCTGGGGTGTAGAGGGGTCAGAGTGCTGGGGGGATATCTGGGGTGTAGAGGGGTCAGAGTGCTGGGGGGATATCTGGGGTGTAGAGGGGTCAGAGTTCTGGGGGGATATCTGGGGTGTAGAGGGGTCACAGTTCTGGGGGGATATCTGGGGTGTAGAGGGGTCAGAGTGCTGGGGGGATATCTGGGGTGTAGAGGGGTCACAGTTCTGGGGGGATATCTGGGGTGTAGAGGGGTCAGAGTGCTGGGGGGATATCTAGGGTGTAGAGGGGTCAGAGTGCTGGGGGGATATCTGGGGTGTAGAGGGGTCAGAGCGCTGGGGGGATATCTGGGGTGTAGAGGGGTCAGAGTGCTGAGGGGGATATCTGGGGTGTAGAGGGGTCAGAGTGCTGGGGAGAGATGTAGGGCGTAGAGGAGCCAGAGCATTACTTTTCTCAGAGGCCCATGATGCTATTAAGATGCCCCCGACGACCGCGCAATTGTCAGTTAAAGCGACGCAGTGCCGAATCGCAAAAATTGGCCAGGTCCTTTACCTGCATAATGGTCCGGGGCTTAAGTGGGTAAGAGTTCCCTTCACTGCTGCAACTAAGGGGGCCAAGCCCAACTCCCTAAAAAAACAACAACCCCTACACCATGATCAAACAAAGCAAGGTCCATAAAGTCACGGATGAGCAAGTTTGAGGGCGGAGGAACTTGACTGGCCTGCACAGAGTCCTGATCACTTGGATGAATTAAGCCTCGTACACACAATGTATATTTGAACCCAAATTCTGCCGAATAGCATCACAACATGCACAAAAAATGCCCAACAGAGCTTTGCTTCAGAAGCATCCCACCCGCTCACACACACAGGCGGATAGACGGTACCTGTTATGTCATCGGGAGATGAGGAGTCGCTGTCGGAAGGGGCGAATTTCAGGTTTTCGCTGCAGCCACCGGTCACAGACAGGCTCTGTGATATCACTAGATCTAGCATTTCCTTGCACCTGTAAGACAGAAAAAAATAAAAAAAAAAGATAAAATAATGTATTCCGACGAACACGCCTAAAGAAAATTTCCTGCGCCACATAAATATTAAAACGCGCCAACCTAAATCTCATTCTGTATTTAAATTTCATTAAAAGAAAAAAAATATAACATTCACTGAACTAATTCCACCTAAGAGAAAGCGGGATTTTAAATGAAAAAAAAAAAAAAAGCGGGCTCCTCGGGGACGCGGAACGCTTCGGCGCTGCTCGTCTAATGAGAAAACGACGTTGGGGTCTCCAGCGAGGAAAAAATAAATGTTTTGTTTTTTTTTGCTCCGCGATGAGTCAAGGGGGGGTAATGTGAGAGGGACCGTCAGGGTGTTCGGGTGGCAAGCGAGCGAGAACGCGGTTCTATTATTCAACGGAGCGTGACGCTGCGGTCCCAGGCCGGCTGCGCTCGGCATAAATCGAGAATTTACAGAGAATGTTACATCGGCTGACAAGTTTTATAGAGAAAACGCGCGGATCGGAGAAAAAAATACAACCGGATGGAACGGGAGATCGCGCAATCTGACCGTGCCTGGGTTGGTCGGTTTTTTTTTTTCGACAGAGAGCCTGCGGCGACGCCATTTCACCGCGTGTTCAATCATTGAGGCTAATTTGCTAATTATTTAACCACTTAAGACCCGGACCTTTAGGCAGGTTAAGGACCCGGCTAGTTTTTACGATTCGGCACTGCGTTGCTTTAACTGACAATTGCGCGGTCGTGCGACGTGGCTCCCAAACAAAATGGACGTCCTTTTTTTCCCTTTTTTTGCGCTATAAACAAAAATAGAGTGACAATTTTGAAAAAAATTCAATATTTTTAACTTTTTGCTATAATAAATATCCCCCAAAAAATATATATATATAAAAAAAAAAAATGTCCTCAGTTTAGGCCGATACGTATTCTTCTAATTTTTTTTTGGTAAAAAAATCGCAATAAGCGTTTATCGATTGGTTTGCGCAAAATGTATAGCGTTTACAAAATAGGTGATAGTTTTATTGCATTTTTATTAATATATATTTTTTTACTACTAATGGCGGCGATCACCGATTTTTTTCGTGACTGCAACATTATGGCGGACACTTCGGACAATTTTGACACATTTTTGGGACCATTGTCATTTTCACAGCAAAAAAATGCATTGTTTACTGTGAAAATAACATTTGCAGTTTGGGAGTTAACCACTAGGGGGCGCTGAAGGGAATTAAGTGTGACCTCATCTGTGTTTCTAACTGTAGGGGGGCGGGGCTGGACGTGTGACGTCATCATTCGTGTTTCCCTATAACAGGGAACACACGATCTATGGCAGCGCCACAGTGAAGAACGGGGAAGGTGTGTTTACACACAGCTCTCCCCGTTCTTCAGCTCCGGGGACCGATCGCGGGACTCCAGCAGCGATCGGGTGCCGCGGTCACGGAGCGATCGGGCGATCGGGCGCGCGCCCGCGGCTGGGCACTTAAAGAGGACGTACCTGTACGTGCTTGTGCCCAGCCGTGCTATTCTGCCGATGTATATCTGCAGGAGGCGGTCCTTAAGTGGTTAAGACCGGTAGTAAAAATACACGGTTTTCTTTGTCAGAAAATTCCGATCGTGTGTACGTGGCAATCAGTGAAGAAATAGTGACTTCTGCGCGCATAGGTTTTTCTTGTTCCGTTGGTGAATCAGGTCCAATGAATACTTGGACTAAAGATATTGGGCCAGATTCACAGAGTAAGTACGCCGGAGTATCTGCTGATACTTTGGCGTACTTTCAAATTTTCCGCGTCGTATCTTTATTTGTAATTCACAAACAAGATACAACGGCATTTGGCTAAGATCCGACAGGCGTACGCCTTCGTACGCCTTCGGATTTTAGGATGCAATACTTCGGCCGCCGCTGGGTGGAGTTCGCGTTGTTTTCCAGCGTCGGGTATGCAAATTAGCTTTTACGGCGATCCACGAAGGTACGCGCGTTCGTTACGTCGTCGCTAGTCGGTTTTTCCCTTCGCAAAGTTACGGCTGCTATTTAGGTGGTGTAACAATAGACAGCCCTTGTTAAAGTATGGCCGTCGTTCCCGCGTCGAATTTCAAATTTTTTTTTTTTTGCGTAAGACGTCCGGGAATACGAAACGACGTAACGCACGTCGCCGTTCAAAACGTTACGTCGGGGCGACGTAATTTCGCGCAAGGCGCGGCGGGAAATTTGGAAACGGAGCATGTGCAGTACATTCGGCGCAGGAACGCGCCTAATTTAAATGGTACACGCCCCATTTGAATTAGGCGGGCTTGCGCCGGACGGCTTTACGTTACACCGCCGTAAGTTTACACGCAAGTGCTTGGTGAATCAGGCACTTGCGCTGAAAACTTGCGGCGGTGTAACGTAAAGACGATACGTTACGCCGCCGCGGATGTACATGAATCTGGCCCATTTATCTTATCTCAGCGGGGAAGCTGATTGGAGGGAACGGCGCTGATATTTTCTGTCGGCGTCCGTCAAGTATGAGGGAACAGTATGCTACAGATACAAAGTATCAATCACTAAGAATCATTGGAACATTGATACAAAACAAGTGTAACATTTCTGGATGAGATCAGCGGAATAACATTTCTTCCTGTAAATAGTGAGAGAGCAACATAAAAAAAACAAAAAACAAAAAAAAAAGGAAACAATGTAAGCAGAATTTGGTTTATTCCGCGTAATGCTGACCTAATGTGATACAAATGAGAGACACAATGCCCCTTTCTGCCGGTTCCAGACATTTTAATAGATAACATGAAAAATCTGCACTTAATTAGCGTGTAAACGAAACAAGACAACAAGAATCAGCGCTGGGCCGGCTGCGGTGGCACATACACATCGCAGATTCTGAGCCATTTGCTAGGCCTGTCGTCACTCGGATTCCCCCGAGGGCATCAGCGATGGTAGGGGGGGGGGGCAGGACGGGTATAAAAGCCGGTGTCAGGGAGCGGAATTCAGGGGATGACAGCTGGAGGTGGGGGCAAAAGTGGTGGTTGGGGGGGGGGCACTTCAAAGGCGCTCGGCGCTGCAAATGGATGAAAAGCAGATGGAACCCCCAGCCAGGGGCTCCGGAGACCACCGCAATCATCAGAACGCCACAATGACTCTGTGGAGGACACCTCAACTCTGGGGATGGGGGGTGGGCAGATACAACCTGTCTGGGAATCAACCGGGGCAGTTTATGGGCCTTTTATAGGACTTGTTCTGCTTCACCACCACATCTCATAAATGGTACGAGAACACATGCGTGAAATCGCCAGGCTGCGGGAACGGCGATTTACAGGGCACAGCCACGTAACCCAATGACTAGAGAGGGTTTATGTCTTATAGTAATTCCAGGAAACGTCAAAATGGAGAAAAGAACTTGAGAAAAAGAGTTTGAGGGGGGGGGGGGGATTAAAAGAGGGGTAATAAAAGCAGAAAAGAGATAGTAACAAGTGAGAGAGAGAGAGAGAAAAGGAGAAGAGAGAGAGAGAGAGAGAGAGAGAGAGAGAGAGAGAGACATAAAGGGAGAGACAAAAGGAGAGAGAGAGAGAGAGGGAGAGACATAAAGGGAGAGAGAGGGAGCGAGAGAGAGAGAGAGACAAAGGGAGAGAGAGAGGCATACAAGGAGAGAGGGAGAAAGAGACATAAAAGGAGAGAGAGACATAAAAGGAGAGAGAGAGAAAAGGAGGAGAGAGTGAGACATAAAAAGAGAAGGAGCCGGAGAGAGACATAAAAGGAGAGAGAGACATAAAAAGAGAGGGAGAGAGTCATAAAGGGAGATAGACATACGAGGAGAGAGGGAGAGAGAGAGACACATAAAAGGGGAGAGAGAGACATAAAGGAAAGAGAGAGAGATAGAGAGAGAGAAGAGGAGGAGAGAGAGAAAAGGGGGAGAGATCGAGAGAGAGACATAAAAGGAGAAAGAGGGGGGGAGAGACATACAAGGAGAGAGGGAGACATAAAAGGAGAGAGGGAGAGAGAGAGAAAGGGAGGAGAGAGAGAGAGAGAGAGAGAGAGAGAGAGAGATAAAAGGAGAGAGAGGGAGAGAGAAATAAAGAGGAGAGAGAGGGAGAGAGAGAGAGAAATAAAAGGAGAGAGAGAGAGAGAGAGAGAGAGAGAGAGAGAGAGAGGAAAGGAGAGAGAGCGTGAGAGACACATAAAAGGAGAGTGAGAGAAGGCTTGAGAGATAGGAAGAGGAGAGATAAAGAGAGGGAATCAAGGGCGGGAGAGAAAGTAAAAAAGAGAGAGGGAGAACGGTGGGGACTGGGGTGGAAGTGGTCAAAAATAGAGAGAGATGGAGTAAGAGGTAAGGGGAAAGAGAGAAATAGGGGAAAGGTAGAGAGAGAAAGAGAGAGACTCACACAGAATGATAGAGAGGGAGAGAGAGAGACATAAAAAGGAGAGAGAGAGAAAGAGAGAGAGAGAGAGAGAGAGAGAAATAAAAGGGGAGAGAGAAAGACATAAAAGGAGAGAGAGAGAGAGAGGAAAGGAGAGAGAGTGTGAGAGAGACATAAAAGGAGAGTGAGAGAGAGACATAAAAAGAGAGGGAGAGAGTCATAAAGGGAGAGAGAGGGAGAGAGACATACAAGGAGAAAGGGAGAGGGAGAAGTAGGAAGAGGAGAGATAAAGAGAGGGAATCAAGGGCGGGAGAGAACGTAAAAAAGAGAGAGGGAGAACGGTGGGGACTGGGGTGGAAGAGGTTTACAATTGAGAGAGATGGAGTAAGAGGTAAGGGGAAAGAGAGAAATAGGGGAAAGGTAGAGAGAGAAATAGAGAGACACACACAGAATGATAGAGAGGGAGGAGGGAAAGGGAGAGAAGGGGAGAGAAATAGAGAACTAAGGAGAGAGCGGAAAGAGAGGTTGGAGAGAGAGAGAAGAGGAGAGAAACAGATATAGAAATAGAGAGAAAGGTTGAAAGACAGAGAGAGAGAGAAAGGAGAGCAAGGAACAGTGAAATGAAGGGAGCAGAGAAGAGCCACTGAGATAGTTTTACATATTATCCAAAATTACTTTTAAACTTGAAATACATTTCTTTACAGTGAAATTGAACTCAAACGGTGAAGATGTATTATGTTACAGGGAACATCTAAAAATGTTGATAGTGTACTACTCTACAAAATCTACCTTTTTATCTGGAGGTCCCTCTGGGATATAGCAGCGTCCTTCCTGGTTATGAGAGAGTGCCTAGGCAACCCCATTGTGTAGCTTCATATCTGTATGTCTGCAGTATGAGCTCATCTAACTCTGACTGATCAGGAGATTAGGTTTGCTTCCAAACCTTGTACTCTCTGGAGATTTGGAGTGAGATTTGGTGATGTCACTGCCGTGCTGCCTCACTGTTCTCCCTGCTGGAGAGGACGCTGTACCTGAGGACCTGCAGTGCAAGGATCTCCTTGATTCCAAACCTTGTAGTCTCTAAAGATTTTGAGTGAGATTTGGTGATGTCACTACTGTGCTGCTCACTGTACTTTTTGCTGGAGAGGAAGCTGTACCTGATGACCTGCAGTGCAAGGATCTCCTTGCTTTCAAACCTTGTACTCTTTGGAGATTTGGAGTGAGATTTGGTGATGTCACTGCCGTGCTGCCTCACTGTTCTCCCTGCTGGAGAGAAAGCTGTACCTGAGAACCTGCAGTGCAAGGATCTCCCTGCTTCTGTTTCATCAGTTCTGTAATTTGTGATTCCTCTAGCAGTCCTGAGATTGCCAGTCATCAGTGGGAAGCTCCTACATGAATAAGGCCAGCCATAGAGGGAGCAAATTATGAAACTCGCTTGATTCCTCCATCAGCACAGATGATCAGCTGCTGTCCATAATAGCTGAGACCAATAGCAATGGAAACCGACGTTGACCAAGTTCTGAAAGTAGCGCTAGTTCATGACATTGTGACACTGGGGAGGGGGCTCCACCTTGGGAATTGCAATGGTTCCAGCAATGGCAGCTGCCAGGTCTTGGTTAGAAGAAACCAACAAGAAGGTCCTTTTAATTTAGTTACAGCCAATACACCGATGACCTGAACCTGGAACAATACTACTTGAATTAAACCAACTGAGGCATCCCATGCAACATTAGAAAATACAAATGTTTTCGATATTTTAGGTTGTATGGTCATAATTGTCCAAAAGGCTCCCCAACCCCTACAACATGGTCCAACTCTTCAGCATGAAGGGGGGGCTCTAGTTCCCTTGGCTCTGCTCCTGGCAACGATCAGCGTAATTCAGCTTCCTCCACACTAAGAAGGGTTAATGCTCTTCAGGTTTCTCCCGTGGCCACACATAAGGAACGTATTCCAATATGTTTTCGGAATAATTTGAGAAACGCACAATTTGGGCCTGTTCCAAACAATGTAAAGACAAGGCTTAAATCAGGAAATGGTCGGAGACATTGCCTTCCTGGATTATTTCAGACGTTTTCCGAGGCTTTCCTCAGAGGTGGAAGGGCTGTCTGAAGTCATCCAGGCAGCGGCTGATCGTTCGAACTTCCACCGTCCCTGTAGGGATAGCCTTTCCAGCCGTAATACACAAGCGCATTTATGGTGGGAACGGAAGGTTTGACTGACTGAAATCTGGGTCACGCTCAAAACTTTACAGAAGTAAAACAAATTAAGATGTTTCCAATATTGAGGTGGGCCTGGACCAGCTCAGGAATCCTACAAGGTGTTTACATTAGGCAACGCAACAACAAGATGGTCGGGTCGCCATGCGTCCGTATGGAAACGCCCCCAAGTCTGCCATAGGAGTCGCTGAGAAATGTTAAAGGGGTTGTAAAGGTAAAAAAAAATTCCCTAAATAGCTTCCTTTACCTTAGCGCAGTCCTCCTTCACTTACCTCATCCTTTGATTTTGCTTTTAACCACTTAAGACCCGGACCAAAATGCAGGTAAAGGACCCGGCCAGTTTTTGCGATTCGGCACTGCGTCGCTTTAACTGACAATTGCGCGGTCGTGCGACGTGGCTCCCAAACAAAATTGGCGTCCTTTCTTTCCCCCACAAATAGAGATTTCTTTTGGTGGTATTTGATCACCTCTGCAGTTTTTAGTTTTTGCGTTATAAACAAAAATAGAGCGACAATTTTGAAAAAAAAAAACAATATTTTTTTCTTTTTGCTATAATAAATATCCCCCAAAAATATATAAAAAAATGTTTTTTTCCCCTCAGTTTAGGCCGATACGTATTCTTCTACATATTTTTGGTAAAAAATAAGCATTTATCGATTGGTTTGCGCAAATTTATAGTGTTTACAAAATAGAGGATAGTTTTATTGCATTTTTATTAATAATTTTTTTTTTACTACTAATGGCGGCGATCAGCGATTTTTTTCGTGACTGCGACATTATGGCGGACACATCGGACAATTTTTGACACATTTTTGGGACAATTGTCATTTTCACAGCAAAAAGTGCATTTAAAAATGCATTGTTTACTATAAAAATGACAATTGCAGTTTGGGAGTTAACCACTAGGGGGCGCTGAAGGGGTTAAGTGTGACCTCATATGTGTTTCTAACTGTAGGGGGGCTGGACGTGTGACGTCATTGATCGTGTTTCCCTATATCAGGGATCACGCGATCAATGACATTGCCACAGTGAAGAACGGGGAAGGTGTGTTTACACACAGCTCTCCTCGTTCTTCAGCTCCGGGGACCGATCGCGGGACTCCAGTGGCGATCGGGTCCACGGGTCCCGCGGTCACGGAGCTTCGGCCTAAACTGAGGAAGCAGTCTGGGCACTTAAAGAGGACGTACAGGTACGTGCTTGTGCCCAGCCGTGCCATTCTGCCGACGTATATGTGCAGGAGGCGGTCCTTAGGTGGTTAAATGTCCTTATTTCTTCAGAGAAATCCTCACTTTCTGTTCTTCTGTCTGTAACTCCACACCGTAATGCAAGGCTTTCTCCCTGGTGTGGAGAAAGCCTCTTGAGGGGGGAGGGGGCGAGCAGGAGGGTCAGGACCGCGGTGATCTATGCCCAGAAGTGGGATCAAATACCTGTATTACACAGGTATCTGCTCCCTCCATCCCCCTGAAAGGTGCCAAATGTGACACCGGAGGGGGGGAGGATTCCAAAAAGCGGAAGTTCCATTTTTGGGTGGAACTCAACTTTAAGGTGAAAAAACATGAGGGTTTACAACCCCTTTAAGCCGGCCCTAGATGGATCCAAATTTCAATCCATCTATGGGGCAGGCTGGTTGTACTGAAGTCAATCCATCGATCGACTTCAGTACAACCAGCTCCACCCACTGCAGAATACCACAGGAGGGGGCGGAGACAAGACCAGTCTTTATTACAGGAAGAAAAGTCTCACACTGGACAGATGTGGAGAAAATACACAAAGATCATGAAAATTCAAGAAGAATACACACGAGGAATGGATTTAGACGAGGATTTGCTGATCCCGGAGTTCTGCTTTAATTTTACCCTAAAAAAATCACAACTCAAAGATCCAAATGTCAGTGTTAGTTGTTCTTGGCCAATACATTCAGTCCTTGATAAAAAAATACGGCCCACTGCGCTGCGCTCCCTATAAAAAAAGACCCTAATGCTGAATACACAGCGCCATACCGTCCACACACCGCCTGTTATAAAAACGGAGCCGTCCCGTCATCCAACATACACAGCACAATACCTCGCCGGGACCTCTGTGGCCCAATCCATCTGCCAGTGAAAATGTTGCAATGTCGTCTCAACAAAGCAAGCCGTCATTGGCTGCCAGCGCTCAGCGCTGGAGAAACAACAAAAACGCCAAGCACATCACAGGTTATTGGCGTTTTCTCAGGGCGAGGAATTTCATTTCCCCAGAAATGTATGGATGGCGGTTGGGTGACCTGCAAGGTTCTCCTTCCCAGCCAAATGCCGTGACTGTGCGCTTCGCTGTACAGAGTATACCACAAGCCAGACACGGCACCCAGGCATGGTCAGACACCAAGGGCAAAGCCACCAATCAATAAGATAGAAAGTATAACTGGTACTTTACTAGTTCTACCTACACAGAGACCCGAGGAGGAGCTTCAGGAACTTCACAAGTCTGCAGGAATAATTCCTGACATGTCTCCAGGTACAGCAACAGTCTCATTATTCTGGAAATCTCCACCTTTTATCATCACAAAGTATCCTTCAGCTTCAGACAGTGACAGTCTCTTCTCCCCAGTGATCAGACTGCAACATTGTAACTTTGTAGAGAGTCACAAGGTGAGAGGCGGCAACATTGTAACTTTGTAGAGTCACAAGGTGAGAGGCTGCAGCATTGTAACTTTGTAGAGAGTCACAAGGTGAGAGGCTGCAACATTGTAACTTTGTAGAGAGTCACAAGGTGAGAGGCTGCAACATTGTAACTTTGTAGAGTCACAAGGTGAGAGGCTGCAACATTGTAACTTTGTAGAGTCACAAGGTGAGAGGCTGCAACATTGTAACTTTGTAGAGTCACAAGGTGAGAGGCTGCAACATTGTAACTTTGTAGAGAATCACAAGGTGAGAGGCTGCAACATTGTAACTTTGTAGAGTCACAAGGTGAGAGGCTGCAACATTGTAACTTTGTAGAGTCACAAGGTGAGAGGCTGCAACATTGTAACTTTGTAGAGAGTCACAAGGTGAGAGGCTGCAACATTGTAACTTTGTAGAGTCACAAGGTGAGAGGCTGCAACATTGTAACTTTGTAGAGTCACAAGGTGAGAGGCTGCAACATTGTAACTTTGTAGAGAGTCACAAGGTGAGAGGCTGCAACGTTGTAACTTTGTAGAGTCACACGGTGAGAGGCTGCAACATTGTAACTTTGTAGAGAGTCACAAGGTGAGAGGCTGCAACATTGTAACTTTGTAGAGAGTCACAAGGTGAGAGGCTGCAACATTGTAACTTTGTAGAGTCACAAGGTGAGAGGCTGCAACATTGTAACTTTGTAGAGTCACAAGGTGAGAGGCTGCAACATTGTAACTTTGTAGAGTCACAAGGTGAGAGGCTGCAACATTGTAACTTTGTAGAGTCACAAGGTGAGAGGCTGCAACATTGTAACTTTGTAGAATCACAAGGTGAGAGGCTGCAACATTGTAACTTTGTAGAGAGTCACAAGGTGAGAGGCTGCAACGTTGTAACTTTGTAGTGTGTAGTGAGCCAGAAACTGCACAGGCACCAGGATTTACATGGCTGTGCCATCTCTGAGTTGGCATCTCTGTCCAGGAAGGTGACCCTGGACGATGACTGAACAAAGATGGCGCCATACATCTGGGAGAGAAAAGCAAATGGAGTCATTGTTGGGGGATTACTGTGCTTGGTAATAAAAGCCTGTGAATGTTACAATGGCACATTATTCATAGTAATTAAAATAAAATAAAAATATCTAATACCAAGTCCACGTCTCATTTATAGGAAGTCTCATTAGAGCGCGGCGTCCCTCCTGTCTGCTTTGTAGGCCGTGTTGCTGTTCCTCTTCTCAGGGTTCTGCTCACAAACAGTAAAACGATGTCCGGATCTCCTTCCTCCCTCATTCCTGGACGCCCCCTCAGATTCTAGGAAACGTCTATAATCCAAAAATCCCCCCCTATAATCCCATCCAGTTCACGTCAGCCATCGCCAGACTGCACCCTGCACATAGTCCGTCACAACTTTATCGACACGTTATCCTGGCCCCGTAGTTCTAGGATCGATCCTACTGGGTCTACTCTGATTGGAAAGCGATGGTAGGACTTCATCACATTCTTTTATGGAGGCTTCTGGATTGGACTGAATGGTTCCTGAATTCTGTTCATCTCAAACATCTCCCATCAGTTTCTCAGCGTCACCTCGAGGAGCAGCCGTTCACAAAGTGCAGACGCCCCAAGTGTCTGCTGTGTCATGTAACTCGTTTTGTCTCAGCAGCTGTTGAGCGCAGGTCACAGACCTCTGTCACAGATACACAGAGATCACAGTTAGGGGCCACAGACAGCCCAATAGTTGCAGACTGCAGACATACTAAAGGAGACGGTCAGAGACTGCAGACATAGTAAAGGAGATGGCCACAGACTGCAGACATACTACAGGAGACGGTCAGAGACTGCAGACATAGTGCAGGAGATGGTCAGAGACTGCAGACATAGTACAGGAGACGGTCAGAGACTGCAAACATAGTACAGGAGATGGTCAGAGACTGCAGACATACTACAGGAGATGGTCAGAGACTGCAGACATACTACAGGAGATGGTCAGAGACTGCAGACATGATACAGGAGATGGTCAAAGACTGCAGACATAGTACAGGAGATGATCAGAGACTGCAGACATACTACAGGAGATGATCAGAGACTGCAGACATACTACAGGAGATGGTCAGAGACTGCAGACATGATACAGGAGATGGTCAAAGACTGCAGACATAATACAGGAGACGATCAGAGACTGCAGACATATTACAGGAGACGATCAGAGACTGCAGACATATTACAGGAGATGATCAGAGACTGCAGACATATTACAGGAGATGGTCAGAGACTGCAGACATAGTACAGGAGATGGTCAGAGACTGCAGACATAGTACACGAGATGGTCAGAGACTGCAGACATACTACAGGAGATGGTCAGAGACTGCAGATATGGTACAGGAGATGGTCAGAGACTGCAGACATAGTACAGGAGATGGTCAGAGACTGCAGACATAGTACAGGAGACGATCAGAGACTGCAGACATATTACAGGAGATGGTCAGAGACTGCAGACATAGTAAAGGAGACGGCCAGAGAAACTGCAGACATACTACAGGAGATGATCAGAGACTGCAGACATAGTACAGGAGACAGTCAGAGACTGCAAACATACTACAGGCATAAAAAGCAAAAAAAGCTGTGGGGGTCACACACAATACGCGCTGAACTTCCGCAGGTTGGGCGCTTGAACTTGCCACCAGAACTGGGCCCAATATAATGTTTTTTACACCAACAACAAGGTGGAACCCCCCAAAAAATGACAATCTCGATCAACACGAGACAACACACTGAGCGCACTCAGAACAGTCAATACAAAACAGGAAGCCCCCCCCCCCCCCACTAAAAAGACCTGTCGATCCTGTGGGAGCCTCGTCTGTACAAGTTGTTTTGTTTACGCCAAATCTCCATGCTGCTAACTCAATTTGTCGGCCCCCGCAGCCCAGCCGGGCTTCCAGAAGGCTCTTTTCCTGCTCCGCCGTACACTGCAGAACCTTGAAATATTATGTACAAACCTCTCGCTGGACGTTCGCTCACCCCCCCCCCCCCCCCCAATCCGAAGGAGAAAACATTGAGAGCCGAGAGAACAGATGTCTGAAAAAATATTTAGGCTGAATAATTGCATTAGTCTCCTGTAATTTCATTAGCGGCTGGGTGATTGATCGCTCTGGCTTTTAGCGCCGGAAGTGTTTTGGCTCTATAGGAAGGACGCGGGACTCTCTGTGACAAAATCTCTAAAAAACAATAACTTTGTTACATTTATGTGCCCATTGCGAAACTGCATTCATATAGTGTACCCGGGGGGGGGGGGGGGGGGGAATTATTCCTAGCACCCTTCTTGTTAAAGTGGCTGTAAAGGTTCCGCTATTAATAAAAACAAAAAACAAACATGTCATACTTACCTCCACTGTGCAGTTCGTTTTGCACAGCGTGGCCCCGATCCTCCTGGTGTCCCACGGCGGCTCTCGCGGCTCCTCTGAAAGCTAACCCCCTCTGGGAATCTCTCTCCCGAGGGGGTTAGCTTGGGGGCGCGCTCCAGTGCCATAGACGCCAATTGTATGACTCGGCCACGCCCCCCCGGCAGCCGCGTCATTGGATTTGATTGACAGCAGCGGGAGCCAATGGCTGCGCTGCTATCAATCTATCCAATGAAGAGCCAACAAGACCTGAAGGGAATGCAACGCGGGATCGCGCCCACAGAGAAAGAAAAGTAAAACGGGGGCTGGTGACTGCATAGGGATCCGATTTGAAGTCGCCCCACGTCGCGCTGTTGAGAAAATCAATTGAAGTGAATGGAGCCGTCTTAACGTACACTACTGAAGTCGCTCCGACTTGTATCCATTGATTTCAATGGAAGTCGCCTCAGAAGTCGGATCACTGTCTTTACTGCAGCGACTTTTCAGGAAGTGAAAATAGTTTTTAGGGCAAACCCCTCCCTCCCCACTCCCTCCCACAGAGCTTGATTGGCCACTAGAAAGTCGCCTGTTCAAGAGGCGACTTGAAGTCGCCTTCTCAGTCGCCCCAGGTCGCCTCGCAAAGAGTTGTGTCGCCCCTGTGTTAACCGGCTCTGAGCGAGATGATGTATACTTTGTAGGGTTGTCCAGATACCGATACCAGTATCGGTATCGGGACCGATACCGAGTATTTGCGGGAGTACTCGTACTCGCGCAAATACCCCCGATACCTAAATAGAATACTTTCCCCCCCCTTTCCCCCCCCGCCGCTGCCGCCGCATCGCGCCGCCGCATCGAGGGACATGGCTAGAGGGACATTGCTGCATATGTGAGGGACATGGCTAGAGGGACATTGCTGCATATGTGAGGGACATGGCTGCATATGTGAGGGACATGGCTAGAGGGACATGGCTGCATATGTGAGGGACATGGCTAGAGGGACATTGCTGCATATGTGAGGGACATGGCTAGAGGGACATTGCTGCATATGTGAGGGACATGGCTAGAGGGACATTGCTGCATATGTGAGGGACATGGCTAGAGGGACATGGCTGCATATGTGAGGGACATGGCTAGAGGGACATGGCTGCATATGTGAGGGACATGGCTAGAGGGACATGGCTGCATATGTGGGGGACATGGCTGCATTTGGGGACACATTTAAAAAAAGTATCGGTATTCGGTATCGGCGACTACTTGAAAAAAAGTATCGGTACTTGTACTCGGTCCTAAAAAAGTGGTATCGGGACAACCCTAATACTTTGTATCCATATTTTACTATTATAGTCTCAAAAGTGAAGTAAGTGAGATGATGTATACTTTGTATCCATATTTTACTATTATATAGCCGGATTCATAGAGAGTTACGCCGGCGTATCAGTAGCCGTCGTAACTCTGAATCTACGCCGGCGTTAATTTAAGCGTATTCTGGAAACCAGATACGCTTAAATTAGGCTAAGATACGAGCGGCGTAAGTCTCCTACGCCGTCGTATCTTAAAGTGTAATTTTTAGGCTGGCCGCTAGGTGGCGCTTCCGTTGAGTTCGGCGTAGAATATGTAAATGACTAGATACGCCGATTCACGAACGTACGTGCGCCCGTCGCAGTAAAGATACGCCGTTTCCGTAAGAGATACGCTGCGTAAAGATAAAGCTGCCCCCTAGGAGGCGTAGTCAATGTTAAGTATGGCCGTCGTTTCCGCGTCGAAATTTGAAAATTTTACGTCGTTTGCATAAGTCGTCCGTGAATAGGGCTGGACGTAATTTACGTTCACGTCAAAACCAATACGTCCTTGCGGCGTACTTTGGAGCAATGCACACTGGGATATGTACACGGACGGCGCATGCGTCAATCACGTCGGGTCACTAGTAATTTACATAAAACACGCCCCCCTATCCTCATTTGAATTAGGCGCGCTTACGCCGGCCACATTTACGCTACGCCGCCGTAAGTTAGGAGGCAAGTGCTTTGTGAATACAGTACTTGCCTCTCTGACTTAAGGCGGCATAGCGTGAATACGATATGCTACGCCGCCATAAAGATGCGGCGCTCTACTTGAATCTGGCCATATAGTCTCAAAAGTGAAGTAAGTGAGATGGTGTATACTTTGTATCCATATTTTTATTTATTATTAAATCCTTAAGTAAGATTGTACACTTTGTATCCATATTTTACTATTATTAAAGACTTACAGCAAGTGAACAGATTGTATATTTGGTATTCATATTTCATTGTTTATTAAAGACTCAAAAGTTCAGTAAGTGAAAGGATTGCTCTACGCAGTTAGGGGCTTTGACCCCAAGCCCATGGATCACCGACTGTTATGCCGTATCCTGACTTGTACATATGGGGAACAAATGTTCACAAAAGGGAATTATAACTAGAGGAGAACCAGAATAATAAAACATTAAAACTGCCATTGCAGATAAATTTGTGTAAATTATGATCGGCCATACGGCAGCGATTAGACGGTGACACCGTCTTCCTGTAATAACGCAGGGAAATAAAGATGTGATGTTTCCACAGAGAAAAGGAACGGAAGGATCAGACAGAGTGGCATACACACAGTACAGACTAGACATGTGCATTTGTTTTCCTCCGAATTTCGTTTAACAAATGAAAACGAATGTGCAGAATCCAAAAGATCCGACATAAAAAATGCTTTATTTTAGTTTCAGCAACAGTTTGATATAGATAGATGATTCGTCATGACGGTGACACAACAGTGATCTGTGTCTATCGAACCTGTCTATACATTGGGTGCAGCCGGGATAAAACTACTTACAGGATAAGCCACCTGCAGACTTTTTCTTTTTTTTCAGTCTATCACAGAAGATTGACAGACTTGCTGTAATAAGTTAGAAAATTTCATCACCATGCATTATAAGGCTGGTAATGCCATGGGCAGAAAATGCTCTCTTTAGCCCAGTGGTCATCAACCCTGCCCTCATAGGCGTGCGCACAGGGTGTGCCAGGTGTGCCAAGGCACACCCTAATCACTCTGTGCTGGACAGATTCCCCCTGCTGCTTGGCTGCAGAGAAAGCGACTCAGGAATCTCTGTCCTCAGCCCCTTTTCTCTGTCTCAAAAATGAAATATCAGGGGCCCGTTTAGGCCCCTGAAATGTCACCAAAGCCCCCCCCCCCTACAATGGTGCTCCTATAAGATTGTAAAATAAAATAATAAAAATGTATTGTAAAAAAATATTGTAAAAAAAAAAAAATTATTGTAAAAAGTAATAATAAAAATAATAAAATAAAAAGTAATAATAATGAAAATAATAAAATAAAATAAAAAGAATTGTAAAAAATATTGTAAAAAATAAAAAAAATTAAATAAAAAATTGTAAAAAGTAGTAATAATAAAAATAATAAAATAAAATAATAAAATAAAAAGTAATAATAATAAAAATAATAAAATAAAATAATAAAATAAAAATAAACTACTGACAACAGTCTCTGCCCACTGACACCGTCAACTGTACTACTGACACTGTCCATTGCCCTACTGCCCTATATATATATATATATATATATACACGCATGTGTGTTTGAGCTTTGGGGTGCACACCCTAATGTAATAAGCTGCGCACACCTATGCTTGCCCTCATGGCCCACTAAGACCCCATTCACACCTGAGCGTTTTGTCGCCTGAAGCGCGACGCTCCAAAACGCTAGAGGGGAAAAAATACATTATTCTCTATGGAGATGGTTCACATCTCCACTCCAAAACGCCTGACGCCGATCGCCTGAAGCTCGAACAAGTTCCGGAGCCTTTTTTGTCGCGCGAATCGGGCGGTTTGAGCGTTTGTATTTCCCATAGAAAGTAATGGAAACGCTTGATTCAAGCGACTAGCGCGACAACCAGCGTTTTGTCGCTTTAATCAATAGAACATTTCACCCAGGCAGAAGATAAATAAAATCTACCAACATAGCAACAAGTGATGAAAAGATGATAATTTATCCTATTGGCTAAAATAAAAAACGCTGAAGTACAAAAACGTCGGAGGACGTTGTATGCAAATACGCGCGAAAAAAAGACCAAACAAGCTATGCTCAGGTGTGAATGCAGCCTGACAGGTCAGGTTTGCAGGATAACTGAAATACATCACAGGTGATATCATTTGCTGCTCAGTGATTGCAGTATTCTAGACTGCATCTCCCCCAAGGTAATACATAAAACCTGGCCTGTTAGTGGGCCCTGAGGACAGGGGTTGATGACCAATGCTTTAGCCCATGCAGTCCAACTACAAACAATAGAACCCGGGTCTTTAGGACATTCAATGCACCAAATTTTAGGACATTTTTTTTACATATCAACCTTAAATAGATAGGAGGTGTATATCTTATTAACCTGGGGAATGATAAAAACCCAAACGGCTAAGTGCAAAGGTTCCCGAGCGCCCATTCTCTTACCTTGTACGTCCTCACAGAAGGAGACAGAGAGGAGACTGCGGCGTTTCGCACAGGTCAGCAGCTACGATTAGCCCAGGAGGGTCACTCATTGTCCTTTACCTGGGCCGTCTGTGAGACCTGCCCCCCCCCCCCCTTTCCTCCTCCCCAGTGGTCACAGATGAAGAATTGGAAGGCCATTCATTGCATGCAGGCAGCAGCTGGGAGACAGACCTCCCAATGCTTCCTGCAATTAGCAAGTGAAAGAGATGAGGGGGGGAGATAGAGCACAGGGCCCATCTCTCTGCAGAAGGTGGGACCGTGGGCCTTTGTGACTGCTCAGGTATCCGGTTGATTGGCTCCAGGTAGAGAGAGAGAGAGAGAGCGATGAAACGGCCTTTTCTTCAGCATCCACCTCCTCCAGAACAAGAGGCCTCTTATTCCCCTGAAGATTGGGAAAGAATTAGCAGGAGGAAGGCCGCACTTAATTAAAAAAAAAGGAGATTTGTGAAGGTTTAAGTGTCCTGGGAAAAAAAGGCCAGAGCAGGTAGCGGACAAGCACAGGTATTGTTGCGGCTAAAACTCATGTTGATTACAAAGTATCAAGAAAAGCCGCATGTTTAACCCGATTTCCTGTCATTGTGCACTTTCCAAAAACACTTCATCACAGGGATGAAGATCTTCCTATGTGGCCAATCACAGCCCTGTGCTGCCCTTTAAATCTCTCCACAGTGGGCCGTGTCCCGTTCCATTGCCGTCAGGTGTGGGCACATCCAGTGGCAGAGACAAGCCATGTTATATCAACAGGGCTGGGGCAAGGATTATTGACACCCTAGGCGAAACCTTATTTTGCTGCCCCCCCCCCTTGGCCCCACCCCAGACTCCACACCCTTTGCCCTGCCCATGTATACCCCACATTTTTAACGAGGCACCCATCAAATTCAGCTTCACCAGCGCCCATCAATGCAGCTTCACCAGCGCCCATCAAATACAGCCTCTCCAGCACCCATCAAATGCAGCCTCACCAGCGCCCATCAAATGCAGCCTCTCCAGCGCCCATCAAATGCACCCTTTCCAGCGCCCATCAAATGCAACCTCAGCAGCGCCCATCAAATGCAGCCTCTCCAGCGCCCATCAAATGCAGCCTCACCAGCACCCATAAAAAATGCAGCCTCACCAGCGCCCATCAAATACAGCCTCACCAGCCCCCATCAAATGCAACCTCACCAGAGCCCATCAAATACAGGAAGAATGTTCCTTAAATTGGTGATCAGTGAGAAAAATGTCCCTTACATTGGTGATCAGTGGGAAGAATGTTCCTTACATTGGTGATCAGTGAGAAGAATGTTCCTTACATTGGTGATCAGTGGGAAGAATGTCCCTTACATTGGTGATCAGTGAGAAGAATGTTCCTTACATTGGTGATCAGTGGGAAGAATGTTCCTTACATTGGTGATCAGTGAGAAGAATGTCCCTTACATTGGTGATCAGTGGGAAGAATGTCCCTTACATTGGTGATCAGTGAGAAGAATGTTCCTTACATTGGTGATCAGTGAGAAGAATGTCCCTTACATTGGTGATCAGTGGGAAGAATGTCCCTTACATTGGTGATCAGTGAGAAGAATGTTCCTTACATTGGTGATCAGTGGGAAGAATGTTCCTTACATTGGTGATCAGTGGGAAGAATGTCCCTTACATTGGTGATCAGTGAGAAGAATGTTCCTTACATTGGTGATCAGTGGGAAGAATGCTCCTTACATTGGTGATCAGTGAGAAGAATGTTCCTTACATTGGTGATCAGTGAGAAGAATGTCCCTTACATTGGTGATCAGTGAGAAGAATGTTCCTTACATTGGTGATCAGTGAGAAGAATGTTCCTTACATTGGTGATCAGTGAGAAGAATGTTCCTTACATTGGTGATCAGTGAGAAGAATGTCCCTTACATTGGTGATCGGTGAGAAGAATGTCCCTTACATTGGTGATCAGTGGGAAGAATGTCCCTTACATTGGTGATCAGTGGGAAGAATGTTCCTTACATTGGTGATCAGTGAGAAGAATGTCCCTTACATTGGTGATCAGTGAGAAGAATGTCCCTTACATTGGTGATCAGTGGGAAGAATGCCCCTTACATTGGTGATCAGTGAGAAGAATGTTCCTTACATTGGTGATCAGTGGGAAGAATGTCCCTTACATTGGTGATCAGTGAGAAGAATGTTCCTTACATTGGTGATCAGTGGGAAGAATGCTCCTTACATTGGTGATCAGTGAGAAGAATGTTCCTTACATTGGTGATCAGTGAGAAGAATGTCCCTTACATTGGTGATCAGTGGGAAGAATGTCCCTTACATTGGTGATCAGTGAGAAGAATGTCCCTTACATTGGTGATCAGTGGGAAGAATGCTCCTTACATTGGTGATCAGTGAGAAGAATGTTCCTTACATTGGTGATCAGTGAGAAGAATGTTCCTTACATTGGTGATCAGTGGGAAGAATGTCCCTTACATTGGTGATCAGTGAGAAGAATGTTCCTTACATTGGTGATCAGTGAGAAGAATGTTCCTTACATTGGTGATCAGTGAGAAGAATGTTCCTTACATTGGTGATCAGTGGGAAGAATGTTCCTTACATTGGTGATCAGTGAGAAGAATGTCCCTTACATTGGTGATCAGTGAGAAGAATGTCCCTTACATTGGTGATCAGTGGGAAGAATGTTCCTTATATTGGTGATCAGTGGGAAGAATGTCCCTTACATTGGTGATCAGTGAGAAGAATGTCCCTTACATTGGTGATCAGTGAGAAGAATGTCCCTTACATTGGTGATCAGTGAGAAGAATGTCCCTTACATTGGTGATCGGTGAGAAGAATGTCCCTTACATTGGTGATCAGTGAGAAGAATGTTCCTTACATTGGTGATCAGTGGGAAGAATGTCCCTTACATTGGTGATCAGTGGGAAGAATGTTCCTTACATTGGTGATCAGTGGGAAGAATGTTCCTTACATTGGTGATCAGTGGGAAGAATGTCCCTTACATTGGTGATCAGTGGGAAGAATGTTCCTTACATTGGTGATCAGTGGGAAGAATGTTCCTTACATTGGTGATCAGTGAGAAGAATGTCCCTTACATTGGTGATCAGTGAGAAGAATGTTCCTTACATTGGTGATCAGTGAGAAGAATGTCCCTTACATTGGTGATCAGTGGGAAGAATGTCCCTTACATTGGTGATCAGTGAGAAGAATGTTCCTTACATTGGTGATCAGTGAGAAGAATGTTCCTTACATTGCTGATCAGTGAGAAGAATGTTCCTTACATTGGTGATCAGTGAGAAGAATGTTCCTTACATTGGTGATCAGTGGGAAGAATGTCCCTTACATTGGTGATCAGTGAGAAGAATGTCCCTTACATTGGTGATCAGTGGGAAGAATGTCCCTTACATTGGTGATCAGTGGGAAGAATGTCCCTTACATTGGTGATCAGTGAGAAGAATGTCCCTTACATTGGTGATCAGTGGGAAGAATGTCCCTTACATTGGTGATCAGTGGGAAGAATGTCCCTTACATTGGTGATCAGTGAGAAGAATGTCCCTTACATTGGTGATCAGTGGGAAGAATGTCCCTTACATTGGTGATCAGTGAGAAGAATGTCCCTTACATTGGTGATCAGTGAGAAGAATGTCCCTTACATTGGTGATCAGTGAGAAGAATGTCCCTTACATTGGTGATCAGTGAGAAGAATGCTCCTTACATTGGTGATCAGTGGGAAGAATGTTCCTTACATTGCTGATCAGTGGGAAGAATGTCCCTTACATTGGTGATCAGTGAGAAGAATGTTCCTTACATTGGTGATCAGTGGGAAGAATGTCCCTTACATTGGTGATCAGTGAGAAGAATGTTCCTTACATTGGTGATCAGTGGGAAGAATGTTCCTTACATTGGTGATCAGTGAGAAGAATGTCCCTTACATTGGTGATCAGTGGGAAGAATGTCCCTTACATTGGTGATCAGTGAGAAGAATGTCCCTTACATTGGTGATCAGTGGGAAGAATGCTCCTTACATTGGTGATCAGTGAGAAGAATGTTCCTTACATTGGTGATCAGTGAGAAGAATGTTCCTTACATTGGTGATCAGTGGGAAGAATGTCCCTTACATTGGTGATCAGTGAGAAGAATGTTCCTTACATTGGTGATCAGTGAGAAGAATGTTCCTTACATTGGTGATCAGTGAGAAGAATGTTCCTTACATTGGTGATCAGTGGGAAGAATGTTCCTTACATTGGTGATCAGTGGGAAGAATGTCCCTTACATTGGTGATCAGTGAGAAGAATGTTCCTTACATTGGTGATCAGTGGGAAGAATGCTCCTTACATTGGTGATCAGTGAGAAGAATGTCCCTTACATTGGTGATCAGTGAGAAGAATGTCCCTTACATTGGTGATCAGTGAGAAGAATGTCCCTTACATTGGTGATCAGTGGGAAGAATGTCCCTTACATTGGTGATCAGTGGGAAGAATGCTCCTTACATTGGTGATCAGTGAGAAGAATGTCCCTTACATTGGTGATCAGTGAGAAGAATGTCCCTTACATTGGTGATCAGTGAGAAGAATGTCCCTTACATTGGTGATCAGTGAGAAGAATGTTCCTTACATTGGTGATCAGTGGGAAGAATGTTCCTTACATTGGTGATCAGTGAGAAGAATGTCCCTTACATTGGTGATCAGTGAGAAGAATGTTCCTTACATTGGTGATCAGTGAGAAGAATGTCCCTTACATTGGTGATCAGTGAGAAGAATGTCCCTTACATTGGTGATCAGTGGGAAGAATGTTCCTTATATTGGTGATCAGTGGGAAGAATGTCCCTTACATTGGTGATCAGTGAGAAGAATGTCCCTTACATTGGTGATCGGTGAGAAGAATGTCCCTTACATTGGTGATCAGTGAGAAGAATGTTCCTTACATTGGTGATCAGTGGGAAGAATGTCCCTTACATTGGTGATCAGTGGGAAGAATGTTCCTTACATTGGTGATCAGTGGGAAGAATGTTCCTTACATTGGTGATCAGTGGGAAGAATGTCCCTTACATTGGTGATCAGTGGGAAGAAGGTTCCTTACATTGGTGATCAGTGGGAAGAATGTTCCTTACATTGGTGATCAGTGAGAAGAATGTCCCTTACATTGGTGATCAGTGAGAAGAATGTTCCTTACATTGGTGATCAGTGAGAAGAATGTCCCTTACATTGGTGATCAGTGGGAAGAATGTTCCTTACATTGCTGATCAGTGAGAAGAATGTTCCTTACATTGGTGATCAGTGAGAAGAATGTTCCTTACATTGGTGATCAGTGGGAAGAATGTCCCTTACATTGGTGATCAGTGAGAAGAATGTCCCTTACATTGGTGATCAGTGGGAAGAATGTCCCTTACATTGGTGATCAGTGGGAAGAATGTCCCTTACATTGGTGATCAGTGAGAAGAATGTCCCTTACATTGGTGATCAGTGGGAAGAATGTCCCTTACATTGGTGATCAGTGGGAAGAATGTCCCTTACATTGGTGATCAGTGAGAAGAATGTCCCTTACATTGGTGATCAGTGGGAAGAATGTCCCTTACATTGGTGATCAGTGAGAAGAATGTCCCTTACATTGGTGATCAGTGAGAAGAATGTCCCTTACATTGGTGATCAGTGAGAAGAATGTCCCTTACATTGGTGATCAGTGAGAAGAATGCTCCTTACATTGGTGATCAGTGAGAAGAATGTTCCTTACATTGGTGATCAGTGGGAAGAATGTCCCTTACATTGGTGATCAGTGAGAAGAATGCTCCTTACATTGGTGATCAGTGAGAAGAATGTCCCTTACATTGGTGATCAGTGAGACGAATGTTCCTTACATTGCTGATCAGTGGGAAGAATGTTCCTTACATTGCTGATCAGTGAGAAGAATGTCCCTTACATTGGTGATCAGTGAGACGAATGTTCCTTACATTGGTGATCAGTGAGAAGAATGTCCCTTACATTGGTGATCAGTGGGAAGAATGTTCCTTACATTGGTGATCAGTGAGAAGAATGTTCCTTACATTGGTGATCAGTGAGAAGAATGTCTCTTACATTGGTGATCAGTGAGAAGAATGTCCCTTACATTGGTGATCAGTGAGAAGAATGTCCCTTACATTGGTGATCAGTGGGAAGAATGCCCCTTACATTGGTGATCAGTGGGAAGAATGTCCCTTACATTGGTGATCAGTGGGAAGAATGCCCCTTACATTGGTGATCAGTGGGAAGAATGTCCCTTACATTGGTGATCAGTGAGAAGAATGTCCCTTACATTGGTGATCAGTGAGAAGAATGTTCCTTACATTGGTGATCAGTGGGAAGAATGTTCCTTACATTGGTGATCAGTGGGAAGAATGTCCCTTACATTGGTGATCAGTGGGAAGAATGTCCCCCACAGTGGATATCAGAATGCCAATCTTACAATTACAGAGATCACTGTGTATATTGGTGACAGGGTCTCTTTAAGGAAACAACTGACATTTTATGAACGGCTGTTTATCAAGCCCCCAGACAGAGAGAGGAAGATCTGTGACAGATGTAAATATGTATTCCTATAGATAGACAGGGATGCAGTAAATGTGTGCGGGTGGAATGTGGCACAGTCAGGGTGGAGCCGGCTATATATAGTCCAAGCTGAGGCTGCAAAACCGAAGCCACGTTAGAATGTCAGAGATTCCTCACAGCTATTGCAGATGCTCGGCATGTCCTGAAGGAATTCTGGTGTAAATGGGTCCTGGGAATCCTCATCAGGCAATTGCATGTTCCATGTGTCACCATCACACACAGCTGAGAGGACATTATATATGGAATCGTGTCATGTGACACAAACCAAAATCCCAGACCGGAGGTATAAGGGAGAGGCACTATGACTTCCCTGCAAGAGACTAATCCCGAGAGAAGACAAATGGATTTGTGGCCAGATCACCCTGACACTTCGGGGGCTCAGAACAATGACACCCTGACACTTCGGGGGCTCAGAACAATGACACCCTGACACTTGGGGGTCCCAGAACAATGACACCCTGACACTTGGGGTCCCAGAACAATGACACACTGACACTTGGGGGACCCAGAACAATGACACCCTGACACTTGGGGGTCCCAGAACAATGACACCCTGACACTTGGGGATCCAGAACAATGACACACTGACACTTGGGGGTCCAGAACAATGACACACTGACACTTGGGGGTCCCAGAACAATGACACCCTGACACTTGGGGGTCCCAGAACAATGACACACTGACACTTGGGGATCCAGAACAATGACACACTGACACTTGGGGGACCCAGAACAATGACACACTGACACTTGGGGGTCCCAGAACAATGACACACTGACACTTGGGGGTCCCAGAACAATGACACACTGACACTTGGGGGTCCAGAACAATGACACCCTGACACTTGGGGTCCCAGAACAATGACACACTGACACTTGGGGGTCCAGAACAATGACACACTGACACTTAGGGGTCCCAGAACAATGACACACTGACACTTGGGGGTCCCAGAACAATGACACCCTGACACTTGGGGGTCCCGAACAATGACACCCTGACACTTGGGGGTCCCAGAACAATGACACACTGACACTTGGGGATCCAGAACAATGACACCCTGACACTTGGGGGTCCCAGAACAATGAAACACTGACACTTGGGGGTCCCAGAACAATGACACACTGACACTTGGGGACCCAGAACAATGACACCTTGACACTTGGGGGTCCCAGAACAATGATACACTGACACTTAGGGGTCCCGGAACAATGACACACTGACCGTGGGGTCCAGAAAGATGACACCCTGACACTTGGGGGTCCCAGAACAATGACACACTGACACTTGGGGGTCCAGAACAATGACACACTGACACTTGGGGGTTCATGAACGATGACACACTGACACTTGGGGATCCAAGAACAATGATACACTGACACGTGGGGGTCCCGGAACAATGACACACTGACACTTAGGGGTCCCGGAACAATGACACACTGACCGTGGGGTCCAGAACGATGACACCCTGACACTTGGGGGTCCAGAACAATGACACCCTGACACTTGGGGGTCCCAGAACAATGACACCCCGACACTTGGGGGTCCCAGAACAATGACACACTGACACTTGGGGGTCCAGAACAATGACACCCTGACACTTGGGGATCCCAGAACAATGACACACTGACACTTGGGGGTCCAGAACAATGACACCCTGACACTTGGGGATCCCAGAACAATGACACACTGACACTTGGGGGTTCATGAACGATGACACACTCACACTTGGGGATCCCAGAACAATGATACACTGACACTTGGGGTCCCGGAACAATGACACACTGACACTTGGGGGTCCCGGAACAATGACACACTGACACTTGGGGGTCCCAGAACAATGACACACTGACACTTGGGGGTCCCGGAACAATGACACACTGACACTTGGGGGTGCCAGAACAATGACACACTGACACTTGGGGGTCCCAGAACAATGACACACTGACACTTGGGGGTCCAGAACAATGACACACTGACACTTGGGGGTCCCGGAAAACAATGACACACTGACACTTGGGGGTCCCAGAACAATGACACACTGACACTTGGGGGCCCCAGAACAATGACACACTGACACTTGGGGGTCCCAGAACAATGACACCCTGACACTGGGGGGGGTCCAGAACAATGACACCCTGACACTTGGGGGTCCCAGAACAATGACACACTGACACTTGGGGTACCAGAAAAATGACACCCTGACATTTGGGGGTCCCAGAACAATGACACACTGACACTTGGGGGTCCCAGAACAATGACACACTGACACTTGGGGGTCCAGAACAATGACACACTGACACTTGGGGGTCCAGAACAATGACACCCTGACACTTGGGGGTCCCAGAACAATGACACACTGACACTTGGGGGTCCCGGAACAATGACACACTGACACTTGGGGGCCCAGAACAATGACACCCTGACACTTGGGGATCCCAGAACAATGACACACTGACACTTGGGACCCCAGAACAATGACACCCTGACACTTGGGGGATCCAGAACAATGACACCCTGACACTTGGGGGTCCCAGAACAATGACACACAGACACTTGGGGACCCCAGAACAATGACACACTGACACTTGGGGGTCCCAGAACAATGACACACTGACACTTGGGATGCCAGAACAATGACACCCTGACACTTGGGGTCCCAGAACAATGACACCCTGACACTTGGGGGTCCAGAACAATGACACACTGACACTTGGGGATCCCGGAACAATGACACACTGACACTTGGGGGTCCCAGAACAATGACACCCTGACACTTGGGGGTCCAGAACAATGACACACTGACACTTGGGGATCCCGGAACAATGACACACTGACACTCGGGGATCCAGAACAATGACACACTGACACTCGGGGATCCAGAACAATGACACACTGACACTCGGGGATCCAGAACAATGACACACTGACACTTGGGGGTCCCAGAACAATGACACACTGACACTTGGGGGTCCAGAACAATGACACACTGACACTTGGGGGTCCCAGAACAATGACACCCTGACACTTGGGGGTCCCAGAACAATGACATACTGACACTTGGGGGTCCCAGAAAAATGACACCCTGACACTTGGGGGTCCCAGAACAATGACACACTGACACTTGGGGTCCCAGAAAAATGACACCCTGACACTTGGGGGTCCCAGAACAATGACACACTGACACTTGGGGGTCCCAGAACAATGACACACTGACACTTGGGGTCCCAGAACAATGACACCCTGACACTTGGGGCCCCAGAACAATGACACCCTGACACTTGGGGGTACCAGAACAATGACACCCTGACACTTGGGGATCCAAGAACAATGACACCCTGACACTTGGGGGTCCAGAACAATGACACACTGACACTTAGGAGATCCAGAACAATGACACCCTGACACTTGGGGGTCCCAGAACAATGACACACTGATACTTGGGGATCCAGAACAATGACACACTGAAACTTGGGGGTCCCAGAACGATGACACACTGACACTTGGGGGTCCCAGAACAATGACACACTGACACTTGGGGGTCCAGAACAATGACACCCTGACACTTGGGGGTCCCAGAACAATGACACCCTGACACTTGGGGATCCAGAACAATGACACCCTGACACTTGGGGGTCCAGAACAATGACACACTGACACTTGGGGGTCCAGAACAATGACACACTGACACTTGGGGGTCCCAGAACAATGACACACTGACACTTGGGGGTCCCAGAACAATGACACACTGACACTTGGGGGCCCAGAACAATGACACACTGACACTTGGGGGTCCCAGAACAATGACACACTGACACTTGGGGGTCCCAGAATACACTGATACTTGGAGGTCCAGAACAATGTCACCCTGTCAATTGGGGTCCCAAAACAATAACACACTTGGGGGTCCCAGAACAATGACACACTGACACTTATAATACATCAGTCTGAAATGTCTTCAGCTGAATGGGGTTGAAGGGGTTACAGTTGGCTGATATATTTATTAATCCTGTGATAAGACAAATGGATTTGTGGCTAGATCACACTGACACTTGGGGGTCCTAGAAAAATGACACACTGACACTTGGGGGTCCTAGAACAATGACACCCTGACACTTGGGGGTCCAGAACAATGACACCCTGACACTTGGGGGTCCAGAACAATGACACACTGACACTAGGGGGCCCAGAACAATGACACCCTGACACTTGGGGGTCCCAGAACAATGACACACTGACACTAGGGGGCCCAGAACAATGACACCCTGACACTAGGGGGCCCAGAACAATGACACACTGACACTTGGGGGTCCCAGAACAATGACACACTGACACTTGGGGGTCCCAGAACAATGACACCCTGACTCTTGGGGGTTCCAGAACAATGACACACTGACACTTGGGGGCCCAGAACAATGACACACTGACACTTGGGGGCCCAGAACAATGACACACTGACACTTGGGGGTCCCAGAAAAATGACACCCTGACACTTATAATACATCAGCCTAAAATGTCTTCAGCTGAATGGGGTTGAAGGGGTTACAGTCGGCTGATATTTTTATTTCATGAATAATAATCTGGAAATAAACATTTGCTGACACACCGCTGACCTCCTTGCACCACGCTGAATCCCCCTGTAGGAGATGAAGGGTTCTAATATTGGCTGCGGAATAAAAAGCGTGCTATTCGTACCGGGGGATGGGGGGGGGGGGCAGAAGAGCGCGGGGCCCAAATCACAAGAGTTCAGGAAGTTTTGCGCAGGAAGCTCGGTGTCGGAATATGTTAGCATTGGGAGGGGAGCAGGAGCCCCCACCGTAAGATGGGGGATGGGAGGTGGGAACTGTAACCTCACTGTGCACCCGCCGTATTAGATATTCACTGAGATACAGCGCTTGGTTTCCTGGCCAACAAATCTCATCAGAGACCCACTTCTGTAAAAGAAGAAGGGGAAAAAAAACGCGCAGAGCGATTCGCTACGTCTGACCAACCAGAAGAGAATTCAGAGATTTTCTTTTTTTTAATGGTTTTAACATCCTTTAAACTTGCTACATTGTATTTTTTATTTTTTTGCTACACTGGATGTTTAAATGATTAGTCCGTTTTGTATTTTCCTTCTAAACACTTCCATTTAACCACTTAAGGACCTTGGGTGTTTTTCAGATTCGGCGTTTACAAGACTAAAACATTTTTTTTTTTGCTAGAAAATTACTTAAAACCCCCAAACATTATATACATATATTTTCTAACACCCTAGAGAATAAAATGGCGGTCATTGCAATACTTTGTTTTACACCGTATTTGCGCAGCGGTCTTACAAGCGCACTTTTTTTTTGAAAAAAAAAACACTTTTTTTAATTAAAAAATAAGACAACAGTAAAGTTAGCCCAATTGTTTTATATATTGTGAAAGATAATGTTACGCCGAGTAAAATGATACCCAACATGTCACGCTTCAAAATTGCGTCTCGCTCGTGGAATGGCGTCAAAACTTTTACCCTTAAAAATCTCCATAGGCGACGTTTAAAAAATTCTATAGGTTGCATCTTTTGAGCTACAGAGGAGGTCTAGGGCTAGAATTATTGCTCTCGCTCTAACGATTGCGGTGATACCTCACTTGTGTGGTTTGAACACCGTTTTCATATCACATATGCGTTCGCTTCTGCGCGCGAGCTCGTCGGGACGGGGCGCTTTAAAACATTTTTTTTTTAGGTAGATTCACGTAGATTGGCCTAACTTTAGGGCGGCCTAGCCTAGCCTTTTTAGGCTACACCGCCGTAAATTAGTTAGGCTTGTAGTGATTCTCAAACCACTTACATGCTAATCTACGGCGGTGTAGCCTAAAACGAGCGGGCGTAAGGGCGCCTAATTCAAATGACTTGGAGGGGGCGTGTTGTATGGAAATGAGGCTTGACCTCACGTTTTTTGAAGTTTTTTGACACTGCGCATGCGCCGGGCGACTACATTTCCCAGTGCGCATTGCGGCTAAGTAGGCCGTACGGGCCTATTGATTTCGACGCGGACGTAAACGACGTAACTCCCGATTCGCGGACGACTTACGCAAACAACGTAAAAAATTCGAACCTCGCGGCGGGAATGGCGGCCATACTTTAACATTGTTATTCCACCTCATAGGTGGAATAACTTTAGGCCGCCTAAGGCCTTACGGAAACGACGTTAATCGACTGCGGCGGGCTCGCGTTCGTTCGGGAATCGTCATAAATGCTCATTTACATAATCTACGCCGGCCGCAATGGAAGCGCCACCTATCGGTCAGCCAAAACATTGCAATCTAAGATAGGACGGCTTTTTTTGTAACAGAAAAAAGCATGACAGGTCCTCTTAAATTTGAGATCTGGGGTCAAAAAAGACTCAGATCTAAAATTTAGACTTAAATGCAAAAAAAAAAAAAAAAAAAATTGAAAAAATTACATTTAGAAAATATTGCTTTAAGAAGCATGGGGACGGGGTGGGGGCCATCTTGCCCTCACTCGTATCCCAGCTGAGGAGAGGAAAGGACCCGATCGCCTCCGCCGCTACCGACGGCTACCTTTCGGGGCTGAAGTGGTTAAAGGAAGACTTCCAATGGCAGACTTGCTCAGATCTCATAATGAGATCATAACCATTGAACAATTTTGTTTCCTTAATTTTTGGCGAAGTAGGAGGGGCTAATAGGCAAATCTCCAGACTTACTTCCTAAACCAGATATACAGAATAATTTGTTGTTTGCGTCATTTGGAAGGTGTCCTGCCTCTGCCCCCCCCCCCCCTCTTCCCATCCCTACATCTTTTTGAGGCCACCAGAAGACTCAGCACCCCAGAATCCATCAAAAACTGAAATATCATTTTTGGGGTCCCCCTGTAAAAACAACAAACGCGCCCCCGCGCTTTGTGCGGTAACTGTTTAATTTGGCAGAAAACGCTGACCCCCCGTTTTTTTGCTGACATTATCCAGAGCGAAGGTAGCAGGTGATCTTTGGGAATAGTTCGCGTTTGTTAAGCGTAATTGTTAATCTCGCCGCGCCCCCCCGCGCGATCTGTAAATTTTTAATTTCCTCTCAGCGGGGGAAAAAAAGTCTCGTTAAAGTTGGAAAAATTGGCAAAAAAAAGAAAAAGCCGATCTGGCCGATGTTGTGTGTTCCTTCTCTTTATCTTTCTTCAGGTTTACAGACCGGAGGTGGGAAAACAACACGCCGGCCAAGGATGGCGAGCTGTGTCAGCGCAGGTTTTAACCGTTTCTCATTTCAGTGGAGCCATTTTTTAAAGGCACAGTAAATGCTGGGGGCCAGATTCACAGAAGAAGTACGCTGGCATATCTACTGATACTCCGGCGTACTTTCAAATTTGCCGCGTCGTATCTTTAGTTTGAATCCTCAAACCAAGATACGATGGCTTTTGGCTTCGATCTGACAGGCGTACGTCTTCGTACGCCTTCGGATCGTAGGTGCAATACTTCGGCGCCCGCTGGGTGGAGTTCGCATCGTTTTCCGCGTCGGGTATGCTAATTTGCTTTTTCCGGCGATCCACGAAGGTACGCGCGGCCGTCGCATTCTCTTACGTCGTCGCTAGTCGGCTTTTCCCAGCGTATAGTTAAAGCTGCTATTATGAGGCGTATAGATAGACTTGCCATGTTAAAGTATGGCCGTCGTTCCCGCGTCAAATTTAAATTTTTTTTTGCGTAAGTCGTCCGTGAATAGGAAAGGACGCAACTCACGTCGAAGTTCAAAACATGACGTCGGTGCGACGTCATTTCGCACAAAGCACGGCGGGAAATTTCAAAACGGAGCATGCGCAGTTCAATCGGCACGGGGGACGCGCTTCATTTAAATGAATGACGCCCCCTACCCGCCCCAATTTGAAATACGCGCCTAGAAATACACTACGCCGCCGTAACTTACTAACTTACTAATCTTTGTGAATTTCAAAATACGCCAGGTAAGGATCGGCGGCGTAGCGTATCGCTGATACGCTGCGCCTGGGCAATTCTCTGTGAATCTGGCCCAAAGTCTGCACCTTCCAAAGGGAGTGGAGGGGGGGCAAAGGGAGGGGAGGGGGGGGACAGGTTCCAATGATGGTTATCTAAGAGGGGATGACATTTTCAGTCTTTTTTTATTTGTTTAGCAATTATAATAATAATAATAATAATAATAATAATAGGACCCCCACTGACAACAAACGAGTGAGGAAATAGCCAACACCTGTAGCAATCAAGCAGACAATAGATGACCATATCATGGCCTACAGTCTTCTCATTATGGACGGGCTGAAGCCACAAATTGGTGGCTTGGTACACACTGACATACAACAACCGGGGAGAGTGTGACAAAGACAGATTGAAGTATTAATGGCGGCCCCTCCCCCTCCCCCCTCCCCCTGCTGAGGGTAGAGTTACCTGAGGACAGGTGGATGAAGCGGGAATGAATGATGGACGGGTCTCTGAATGCACGCTGGCTCAGCCAAGGATACAATTGACATCTATAGAAAGGTCTAACGACGGCAGTCCGATACTCACACAACCAACGTCTTCAGTTTGTCCCCAACTTTAAATTTGTAAAAAAAATAAAATAAAAAATGTACTCCCAGTTCACAGCGTCACATCCCCAGTCTAACAGACAGCGACTGGGATCCGAATCCCCCCCAAACTTTTCTTACTTTTCTTCCTCCTGACCTGCGGGCCGGCTCTGCGGGGAAAGGGCTGAGTGTATAGGGACTCGCATGCTTACTGGTGGGTCTGTGGAACAATAGGCAGTGTGTATGGCATGACAGAATGGAGTTCCATATGAGCAGGCATAACCCCCCCACCCCCCCACCACCACCACCCCCACCCCTGATCACAGCTGTCGCCATATACACCAATATGGTCCCTGCACGTCGCTTAACAGTATGCAGACAAAGAAGGCTATTTATACACCAAACAAATGGGAACCGCTTAAAACTATATTTGTTAAACTTCTATCCACTAAATTATAAATCCTACAGATCTAAAATATTCCGGGCCAGATTCAGATACCTGAGCGTATCTGTCCGGCCGGCGTAACGTATCTCCGATACGTTACGCCGCTGTAACTTTGGGCGCAAGTTCTGTATTCAGAAAGAACTTGCGCCCTTATTTACGGCGGCGTAATGTGTTGCGGCGTAAGGCCGCGTAATTCAAATGGAGATGTTGGGGGTGTTTTTTATTTAAATTAGGCTTGACCCTGCGTATTTTACGTTTTTATTAACGGCGCATGCGCAGTTCGTGAAAACATCCCAGTGCGCATGCTCGAGAATCCGCCGCAAAACGTCATTGCTTTCCGCGGACCAGTTTCATCGGACATGTTCGGTCGTGTGTACGGCCTATCGGACCGTTTTCCAGCGGACAAAAGTTTCTAAGCATGCTTAGAAACTTGTCCGCTGGAAACATGTCCGATGGTTAGTACGCCTAATCGGACATGTCCGCTGGTTATTACGTCTAACCAGTGGACCGAAATCCAGCGCATGCGTCGAATTGATTCAACGCATGCGTGGAAGCATTGAACTTCCTGGTTTGCGCACGTCGCCGCGTCACCGTTACCGCCATGTCACCGCGTTCTCTGTCCGCAGCGATTTTGGTCTGATGGTGTGTACACACATCAGACCAAAATATCCCAGGAGACATGTCCGATGAAAACGGTCCGCGGACCGATTTCATCGGACATGTCTCCTCGTGTGTACGGGGCCTAACGCCAGTCGGATCTTAGGGATATCTATGCGTAACTGATTCTATGAATCAGGCGCATAGATACGACGGCCGGACTCAGAGATACGACGGCGTATCAGGAGATACGCCGTCGTATCTCCTATCTGAATCCAGGCCTCCGTATTCATGCTACCTGCGATTGAACGGGTCGCTAGCGCACACAATGGGGGCAGGCGAGATAAAATATTACTTTACGACCCTTCCTTAAGCGTAACTTCAGTCATTTTTTCATCTTTCCATATACAGTAAAACCTTGGTCTGAGAGTAACTTGGTTTGAGAGCGTTTTGCAAGACAAGCAAAATGTTTTAATAAATTTTTGCCTTGATATACAAGCGATATCTTGATATAAGAGCAGCGTCATGTCACAACTGAGTATAAAAAAGAAGAGAGGAGCCTCTAAGTGTAGCAATATGGTTACATTTAACCACTTAAGGACCGCCTCCTGCACATTTTTACGTCGGCAGAATGGCACGGCTGGGCACAGGCACGTACAGGTACGTGCTGTGCTATTGTCCAGCCGTGGGTCGCGGGCGCGCGCCCGCAACCCAGTCCGAAGCTTCGGGACCCGCGGACCCGATCGCCGCTGAAGTCCCGCGATCGGTCCCCGAAGCTGAAGAACGGGGAGAGCTGTATGTAAACACAGCTTCCCCGTTCTTCACTGTGGCGGCGTCATCGATCGTGTGATTCCCTTTTATAGGGATTCACAATCAATGATGTCACACCTACAGCCACACCCCCCCTACAGTTAGAAACACATATTAGGTCATACATAACCCCTTTGTGGTTAACTCCCAAACTGCAATTGTCATTTTCACAGTAAACAATGCATTTTAAATGCATTTTTTGCTGTGAAAATGACAATGGTCCCAAAAATGTGTCAAAATTGTCCAAAGTGTCCGCCATAATCTCGCAGTCGCGAAAAAAAATCGATGATCGCCGCCATTAGTAGTAAAAAAAAAAAAATAATTAATAAAAATGCAATAAAACTATCCCCTATTTTGTAAACGCTATAAATTTTGCGCAAACCAACCGATAAACGCTTATTGCGATTTTTTTTTTTACCAAAAATAGGTAGAAGAATACGTATCGCCCTAAACTGAGGAATTTTTTTTATATATATATTTTTTATATATTGTTTTATATATATTTTTTTATATATTTTTTTATATATTTTTTATATATTTATTATAGCAAAAAGTAAAAAAGATTGAATTTTTTTCAAAATTGTCGCTCTATTTTTGTTTAAAGCGCAAATAATAAAAATCGCAGAGGTGATCAAATACCACCAAAAGAAAGCTCTATTTGTGGGGAAAAAAGGACGCCAATTTTGTTTGGGAGCCACGTCGCACAACCGCGCAATTGTCAGTTAAAGCAACGCAGTGCCGAATCGCAAAAAGTGCTCTGGTCTTTGACCAGCAATATGGTCCGGTGGTTAAAGTAACTTATTTAGAAATTAAAAAACAAACCTTTACAACCCCTTTAAGTGTAACTTCAGTAATTTTTTCATCTTTCCATATACAGTAAAACCTTGATTTGAGAGTAACTTGGTTTGAGAGCGTTTTACAAGACAAGCAAAATGTTTTAATACATTTTGCCTTGATATACAAGCGATGTCTTGATATAAGAGCAGCGTCATGTCACAACGGAGTATAAAAGAGAAGAGAGGAGCCTCTAAGTGTAGCAATATGGTTACATTTAATGAAGGGACAACATTTAGCAACTTATTGCTACACTTAGAGGAGGTGCCGCTCTTCTCTTTTATACCCTGTAAAAAAAATGCTTTGATATACAAGCGCTTTGGATTACAAGCATGTTTCTGGAACGAATTATACTCGCAAACCAAGGTTTTACTGTACGGATTGTATACATTGTAACAAAACTTTTCTACAAAGTCCTTCACCTGAATTCTCTCTGTGATCCTTTTTTTTTTCTATCCTCAGGACAAGCTTGTGGAATGTATCACTTTCTTCCAAGGTTCAAACAGTTCTGATACACAAAAAGCATTAGAACAATCCCCAAAAAGCCTGTCCGGAAAATGTAACCGATCGTCCAAATAAAAAGGATCAGAGACTTCGCTCTTTTTTGTTGTTGCACATGCTCTAATGCCCCGTACACACGGTCGGAATTTCCGACAAGAAAAGTCTGATGTGAGCTTTTGGCCGTGTGTAGGCTCCATCAGACTTTCCTGTTGGAATTTCCGCAGTGGCGTTCTCCAGCTTTCATATTTAGGGGTGGGGGGGGGGCACAGGGACAAAAAGTAGGGGGGCCAACTATAAAATACAATTATATATACCGTATTTATCGGCGTATACCGAGCACTATTTTGCCCTGAAAATCAGGGCAAAATCGTGGGTGCGCAGTATACGCCGATACCCGCTTTCCCGCCACAAGTTTGAATACTGCGCCGGCATATACCGAGCGCAGTACACTCGTGTATCTTCGGGCAGTCCCGGCGCCCCTCGCGCTGACGTCCTGAGCTTACAGGACGTCAGCACGAGAGTTGCCGAGCGTGCCCGACGATCCCTATATCTATTGATTGGTATTGGCGAACGTTTCTTTGATGGTAGTTTCTCTTTTTTTTTCTCTCTCAGCATACATTGATTTTGAATTGCCCAGATATGTAAAAGGCTTAAGTTTAATTATCCAGGAGGGAATTGGCTACATCTTCAGATCATAAAGAAACCCCTCTGGGAACAATACTCCCCCCCCCCCCCCCTGCGCTGCTCTATTGAAATCCGAAGCAGTGGCTGGTATCCTGCCTCTGAATTCATTAGCTCCCCTCTCTCAGAACAGGCGCACACTGTTTAGCCGCTCGGCGATACACAAATAAGAAGTGACACCGGGGGGCTCTGGATCCTGATTGCTAACCCGTAACAGGAGCTTAAATCCCGCGCGCCGCCTCCCGCCAGAACCGCGCCAGCCAGCCGCTAACTAAGATGGATTAATACAGCGCATGCAGAGGAAAGGCCAACGTCCTACCTAATGAGAATCCGACACTTTGGAAAATCCTAATCAAATTGTAGACCTCGTAATGGGAAACAGAGGAGGATTCCCGGGCCTCACCCGGCGGGGATGGGTGGTAAAGGCCAAGTTCACTAAGCGAAGCAGCATGTCATGCGGTCCGCTTGCTTTTCTACGTTTTTACATTTTTGCTGCTCCTTTAAAAAGGGCCGGGGCTGAGAATGCGACTGCAGGAAGTACGGGAAAAATTCACAGCGCGTGCAAACAAATTAATTTGAAATTCAGGAGCTGGCGAAGGCGCCCAATCCACCGCGGAAAGGGAACATTTTGCTTCCCGCTGACAGTCGTAGAAAAGTTCCAGAAAGCCAGAAAGTGTCAGGTAGGGATGAGCCGAAACCCCCCCCCCCCCCCGTTCGGTTTGTGTGAACTTTAGAACCCCATTAAAGTCTATGGGACTCAAACGTTTGACATCTAAAGTGCTAATTTTAAAGGCTAATATGCAAGTTATTGCAAGTTATTGTCCTAAAAAATGTTTGGGAACCTGGGTCCTGCCCCTGGGGACATGTATCAATGCAACAAAAAAAAGTTTTAAAAACTGCAGTTTTTTCGGGAGCAGTGATTTTAAATGACTTTTTATCCTTCAGAAATGAAACTTTGTGCAGGGACAGTTCTAAGCACGGGAAACAAGCGCTACTTTACAGGCATACTTTACACCCCCCCCCCCCCTAGGTACGAAATTTAAAGGAATATTTCACTTTTATTGTTAGACTTTAAGCATTATTAAAATCACTGGCCCAGATTCAGGTAGAATGGAGCAATATTTGCGTGGGCAAAGAGCAAAGATTTTTCTCTGCGCCCACGCAAATATTTCCATTTGCCCAGCGATTCACGGAGCAGTAGCTCCGTAAATTGCGCGGGCGCTATGCTAATTAGCCCTGCGTAAGGGCGCCTAATGTAAATGATCCCGCCGGGGCGGGAATCATTTAAATTAGGCGCGCTCCCGCGCCGAGCTAACAGCGCATGCTCCGTCGGGAAACTTTCCCGACGTGCATTGCGGCAAATGACGTCGCAAGGACGTCATTTGCTTCTAAGTGAACGTGAATGGCGTCCAGCGCCATTCACGGTTCACTTACGTAAACAACGTGAAATTTAAATTTCACGGGCGGGAGGCGCAGCTATACTTTAGCATTGGCTGCGCCTGCTATTAGCAGGAGCAGCCTTATGCTAAAGGCGCCGTACGGAAACTCCGTACCTTGCGTACGCAGGGCCCGCGCAACTTTTGTGAATCGGTGGTAGTATGCAATTTGCATACTACACGCCGATCACAAAGGCCGCGCCCCCTAGCGGCCAACGCAAGAATGCAGCCTGGGATGTGAAGGCATAAGGAGGCTTATGTTTGTCATATCCTAGGCTGCATTCGGTGTAACGAGGTTCCTGAATCAGGAGCACTCGTTACACCGGAGCAAGTAAGCACTTGCGCCGCGCAACTATGGTTGCGCGGGCGCAAGTGCTTCTTGAATCTGGGCCACTGCTTCCGAAAAAACGTCTGTTTTTTTAAAACTTTTTTGGCATTGGTACATGTCCCCTGGGGCAGGACCCGGGTCCCCAAACACGTTTTATGACAATAAACTTGCATTTAAGCCATTAAAATTAGCACTTTAGATTTCTCCCATAGACTTTTCCAGGGTGTTCTGAGGCTTTTGGAATTTGCCGCGAACACCACAAATAGTTCGCTGTTCGGCGAACAGGCAATGTTTCGAGTCGAACATGAGTTCGAAGCTCATCCCTAGTGTCAGGCCTCGTACACACGACCGAGGAACTCGTCGTAAAAGAAACATCGTTTTCCTCGCCGAGTTCCTTGTTAGGCTTGTCGAGAATCTTGACAAGCATTCTTTGCGTACACACTGTCAAGACAAAATCTTGTCGTTCTCAAACGCGGTGACGTAAAACGCGTACGACGGCACTATAAAGGGGAAGTTTCGATTCCACTGGCGCCACCCTTGGGGCTGCTTTTGCTGATCTCATGTTACTGCGTGTTAAGTAAAAGTTTGGTGAGAGACGATTCACGCTTTTCAGTCTGTTACAGCGTGACGAATGTGCTATCTCCATTACGAACCCTACTTTTACCGAAGGCGCGCTCCCGTCTCATACTTTATTCTGAGCATGGGCGGGTTTTTAAGCATACACACGATTGTGTTTCTCGTTGTAAACCAACACGACGAGGAAATTGAGACTCCCGATGAGGAAAAAGAGAACTTTTTTTTCTCGTCGAGTTCCATGACAGTTTTCTCGACGAAAAACATACACGCAACCGTTTTCCGCGGCAAAAAAGCTCTGCCGCCAAGTTTCTCGATGGATTCTGTCGAGGAAAACGGTCGTGTGTACAAGGCCTCATCTATAATTTTCTAGACACACCGGCTACCGAGAGGCTGGGATTGGTTGAGGCCTGAGAACGCTACATGCTGCGCTGCACATCAATGCTTCAGTCACAATGCAAAAAAAAAAGGAGCCTCATTTATTAAAATAAAAAAAGGTCAGGGAATCTTTCTGTATGCCCAACGTGGACATTTACACACCCAGAGCCTCTGGTTTATAGACCAATACAGCCTAAATATAGAGCCATTTAAACAACTGTCCATCCAGAGCCTCTGGTTTATAGACCAGATACATTCTAATTATAAGGCCATTTATCCAACTGTCCATCCAGAGCCTCTGGTTTATAGACCGGATACATCCTAAATATAGAGCCATCTATGCAACTGTCCATCCAGAGCCTCTGGTTTATAGACCGAATACATCCTAAATATAGATCCATCTATGCAACTGCCCATCCAGAGCCTCTGGTTTATAGACTGGATACATCCTAAATATAGAGCCATTTATCCATCTGTCCATCCAGAGCCTCTGGTTTATAGACCGGATACATCCTAAATATAGAGCCATTTATCCATCTGTCCATCCAGAGCCTCTGGTTTATAGACCGAATACATCCCAAATATAGAACCATCTATGCAACTGCCCATCCAGAGCCTCTGGTTTATAGACCGGATACATCCCAAATATAGAACCATCTATGCAACTGCCCATCCAGAGCCTCTGGTTTATAGACCGGATACATCCTAAATATAGAGCCATCTATGCAACTGTCCATCCAGAGCCTCTGGTTTATAGACCGAATACATCCTAAATATAGAACCATTTATCCAACTGTCCATCCAGAGCCTCTGGTTTATAGACCGGATACATCCTAAATATAGAACCATTTACCCAACTGTCCATCCAGAGCCTCTGGTTTATAGACCGAATACATCCCAAATATAGAACCATCTATGCAACTGTCCATCCAGAGCCTCTGGTTTATAGACCGGATACATCCCAAATATAGAACCATCTATGCAACTGTCCATCCAGAGCCTCTGGTTTATAGACTGGATACATCCCAAATATAGAGCCATCTATGCAACTGTCCATCCAGAGCCTCTGGTTTATAGACCGGATACATCCCAAATATAGAACCATCTATGCAACTGTCCGTCCAGAGCCTCTGGTTTATAGACCGGATACATCCTAAATATAGAACCATCTATGCAACTGCCCATCCAGAGCCTCTGGTTTATAGACCAGATACATCCTAAATATAGAGCCATTTATCCAACTGTCCATCCAGAGCCTCTGGTTTATAGACTGGATACATCCCAAATATAGAACCATCTATGCAACTGCCCATCCAGAGCCTCTGGTTTATAGACCGGATACATCCCAAATATAGAACCATCTATGCAACTGCCCATCCAGAGCCTCTGGTTTATAGACCGGATACATCCTAAATATAGAGCCATCTATGCAACTGTCCATCCAGAGCCTCTGGTTTATAGACCGAATACATCCTAAATATAGAACCATTTATCCAACTGTCCATCCAGAGCCTCTGGTTTATAGACCGGATACATCCTAAATATAGAACCATTTACCCAACTGTCCATCCAGAGCCTCTGGTTTATAGACCGAATACATCCCAAATATAGAACCATCTATGCAACTGTCCATCCAGAGCCTCTGGTTTATAGACCGGATACATCCCAAATATAGAACCATCTATGCAACTGTCCATCCAGAGCCTCTGGTTTATAGACTGGATACATCCCAAATATAGAGCCATCTATGCAACTGTCCATCCAGAGCCTCTGGTTTATAGACCGGATACATCCCAAATATAGAACCATCTATGCAACTCAGCTGCTTCTAGCTTGATAGCCCTCATCAGAGCAATATATGGAAACGTTGCCTTTTTGGAAGTGGTAAAAAGTATGGAATCGAGTGTTGCAGACTTGCCGCGGACGGCACACTTCGGCTGGATCACAGGCGATGGTCAGGAACTGTTTTTCTCATCAGGGCTCCACGTGGTGACAGAGCACTTAGACTGAGTGCCTGGCCTGACCTTGGCTGACCTTCTCCCCCACCACTCAGACATTATTGCTTCCTGTGTCAGTTTTACTATATACAAAGCTTTCTTTTCTTACCTTCTGAAGGTGAAATACACATCACTCAAGCGGCCCGAAACAACCAAATGGCGTTTTTTTTTTACCTTACGTTGGAGAAAAGAGCAGCTTACAATCGCATGGAACGCAATAAATAAAGAAAAGGTCCCCAAAGCCAACTGAAAAGCGACAGATGGCCGAGTTCCTCTATTGGATTATGGAAAAGGAAGCAATCTGTGCGCTGCAAAATAAATTCCCTCAGCGCACCAACTTTTCTTTTCCATAGTCTATTCAATAACCACTTGCCTACCGGGCACTTTACCCCCCTTCCAGGCCAAGGCCAATTTTCAGCGCCGTCGCACTTTGAACGACTATTGCGCGGTCATGTAACACTGTACTCAAATGACATTTGTATCATTTTTTTTTTTTAGACAGATAGAGCTTCATTTTGGTGGTATTTAATCACTTGCTTACTGGGCACATATACCCCCTTCCTGCCCAGGCGGAATTTCAGCTTCCGGCTGTATTTGATTGCCCCTGCCGTTTTTATTTTTTGCGCTATAAACAAAAAAAGAGCGTCAATTTTGAAAAAAAAAACACAATTAGCCAGATTCAGTAAGACTTACGACGGCGTATCAGTAGATATGCCGTCGTAAGTCCGAATCCGCGCCGTCGTATCCTTAAGTGTATTCTAAAACTGAGATACGCTTAACTGTTGCCAAGATATGACCGGCGTAAGTCTCCTACGCCGTCGTATCTTAGCTGCATATTTACGCTGGCCGCTAGGGGCGTGTACGTGGATTTACGCCTAGAATATGCAAATGAACAAGATACGCCTATTCACGAACGTACTTGCGCCCGATACGCTGTTTACGTAAGGCGTTTTTCAGGCGTAAAGATAAACCACCAAAAAGATGGAGCAGCCCATGCAAGGTATGGACGTCGGAAGTGCCGTCGAATTTTACGTTGTTTGCGTAAGCGGACGTGAATGGGGCTGGGCGTAGGTTACGTTTACGTCGAAAGCAATGAGTATTTGCGACGTGATTCTGAGCATGCGCGCGCATGCGCCGTACACTGATGATGATGCAGCACTGATGGGCAATGATAGGCAGCACTGATGGGCAATGATAGGCAGCACTGATAGGTGGCACTGATGGGCTCTGGTAGGCAGCACTGATGGGCAATGATAGGCAGCATTATTGGGCACTGATAGGCAGCACTGGTGGGTAATGATAGGCAGCACTGGCGGGCAATGATAGGCAGCACTGATAGGCAGCATTATTGGGCACTGATAGGCAGCACTGGTGGGTAATGATAGGCAGCACTGGCAGGCAATGATAGGCAGCACTGGCGGGCAATGAGAGGCAGCACTGGTGGGCAATGAGAGGCAGCACTGGTGGGCAATGAGAGGCAGCATTGATGGGTAATGATATGCAGCACTAATGGGCACTGATAGGCTGCACTGATGGGCACTGATAGGCAGCACTGATAGGCGGCACTGATAGGCAGCACTAATGGGCACTGATAGGCTGCACTGATGGACACTGATATGCAGCATTGATGGGCACTGACAGGCAGCACTGATGGGCACTGATGGGGCTTTACTGATAATCAGGGTACTGATTATTTGTGTACACGTCCCCTGTCAGAATTGCCGGCTCTCCTCTTCTCACGCTGTGAGGAAAGGGATGCCAATAACCGGAAATTCTGTATACACTGTGATCAGCTGTGATTGGACACACCTAATCATGTGGTAAAGGGCCGCTGTTATTGGCCCGTTATCACGATCTAAGGACGACAGGACACAGCGTTTACAGGAAGCCCAAGGGGCATGGAGGATGTCCGTGAATGACCTCCCAGGATAACACTGCAGCCATCTTTCGGCTATGGTTAGAACATTTGCTTAGCCATTTGTCTAGTGATGAATTTCCATGTACATTTATTCTGTGCCAATTGGGTGAAAACAGATGTTATTTAAGCTATTTTCTCTTCTGAACACTCCCAACCTGTGTTTGGACAGTGAATGGAGAAGCAGCACAGTGATAGGCTCATCACTCTGCTATCTCCTCCTATCAGCATGCTTCTTGTCATCACAAAAACAGCCCTTTGTGCTGTTTTTCCTCTCACACTCTAGCTCTGCCCCCCCCGCCCCAATAGTTACCCGAGCCCCATCTTGTTCTAGCTATGTGCACACAAGTCTCGGCTCTCCGGGGACTCTCCCTCCTCATTGGCGGGAGTTATTGTCAATCACAGCCAGCGAGCCAATGAAAAAAGTGAGAGGGAGGGGCAGAGCTGCTGCTCTGTGTGTGAATGGACCCAGGAGCAAGCCTGTTCAGGTGCTCCCCATTGCAAGCTGCTTGCTCTGGGAGCACTAGGCAGGAGGGAGGGGCCAGGATTGCCGACGGGGGGACATGAGAAGAGGAGGATTGGGGCTGAGGACTCTCCCTCCTCCTGAGACAGCAGCGGGAGATTGGCTCCTGCTGCTGTCAATAGCAGCCCGTGAGCCAATGAAAAAAAAGTGAGGAGGCGGGGCAGAGCTGCGGCTCTGTGTGCGAATGGACCCAGGGGCAAGCCTGCTCAAGTGCTAGGCGGGAGGGAGGGGCCAGGAATGCGGGTGGGGGGACCTGAGAAAAGGAGGATTGGGGCTGAGGACTCTCCCTCCTCATTGGCTGAGGCAGCAGCGGGAGCTATTGTCAATCACAGCCAGTGAGCCAATGAAAAAAGCGAGAGGGAGGGGCAGAGCTGCGGCTCTGTGTGCGAATGGACCCAGGAGCAAGCCTGCTCAGGTGCTCCCCATTGCAAGCTGCTTGCTCTGGGAGCACTAGGCAGGAGGGAGGGGCCAGGATTGCCGACGGGGGGACATGAGAAGAGGAGGATTGGGGCTGAGGACTCTCCCTCCTCCTGAGACAGCAGCGGGAGATTGGCTCCTGCTGCTGTCAATAGCAGCCCGTGAGCCAATGAAAAAAAAGTGAGGGGGCGGGGCAGAGCTGCGGCTCTGTGTGCGAATGGACCCAGGGGCAAGCCTGCTCAAGTGCTTGCTCTGGGAGCACTAGGCGGGAGGGAGGGGCCAGGAATGCGGGTGGGGGGACCTGAGAAGAGGAGGATTGGTTGCTGAGGACTCTCCCTCCTCATCGGCTGAGACAGCAGCGGGAGATTGGCTCCTGCTGCTGTCAATAGCAGCCAGTGAGCCAATGAAAAAAAAGGCAGGAGGAAGGGGCCAGGAATGCCGGTAGGGGACCTGAGAAGAGGAGGATTGGGGGCTGCTCTGTGCAAAACCATTACACAGAGCAGGTAAAAAAAAATGACTTTACTATCACTTTAAGTAAGCACAAGCCATGACCGGGTCCTGACCCATCTGTACCACACCGGAACTTCTCCGCTCCACATTGTGGCCACTCCGCCCGCCACAGGACTCTACGCTATGCTGCCCGGCAAAGCTACAAAAACACCAAATATCTTCCGTGCCAACGTGAGAATTTTCATTTATTTATTTAGAAAAGTCGTCAGAAGCTTTACATAGAAAGCAGCATTTTGTTAGTTTTGGTACGCCGGGCCGTTCAATCAGACACGAGTTCTATTCCATGAAAGCCCCGTCCTGGTTCACCCGACCTCCTCAAAGGCCGCTCTGGGAACCCAGGGGTTAAAGCGTTCAGCTGAGTGCGCCAAGAAGCAAAAGAAAGTTGCTGTTTTCTCTGGGAGGTCCTTCTCGCTTTCATCTCGCAGCAATCAGGCGACTTTAAAGGGCCACTGCTGTTGACATGACCTCTGGAAATTGTAGTCAGGCCCACACCAAGAGAAAATGGTTAGCACAACAGGCCCACATCAAAGGGAAGCCCTAATTGTAGGGTCAGCGTGCTGTCAGAGCCGGGGCTACTGCCGACTGACTGTCAGCTCCTCAGTCGGGATTTTACACAGCACGCCGCCGCCATAAAGGCAACCGGCAATCAAGGCTTTTCTGATGACCCAACATAACAACCACAGGCAGACAAGCAATACAACAAATTCTGTTCCTGGTCACCATAGACCCTTTATATTTCGTGTCACCAAGACCTTTCCTCTTACCTCTTCACCAAGACCTTTCCTCTTCACCAAGACCTTTCCTCTTTCCTCTTCACCAAGACCTTTCCTCTTCACCAAGACCTTTCCTCTTCACCAATACCTTTCCTCCTCACCAAGACCTTTCCTCCTCACCAAGACCTTTCCTCCTCACCAAGACCTTTCCTCCTCACCAAGACCTTTCCTCCTCACCAAGACCTTTCCTCCTCACCAAGACCTTTCCTCTTCACCAAGACCTTTCCTCCTCACCAAGACCTTTCCTCCTCACCAAGACCTTTCCTCTTCACCAAGACCTTTAGTCTTCACCAAGACCTTTCCTCTTCACCAAGACCTTTCCTCTTCACCAAGACCTTTCCTCTTCACCAAGACCTTTCCTCTTCACCAAGACCTTTCCTCTTCACCAATACCTTTCCTCTTCACCAAGACCTTTCCTCTTCACCGAGACCTTTCCTCCTCACCGAGACCTTTCCTCCTCACCAAGACCTTTCCTCTTCACCAAGACCTTTCCTCCTCACCAAGACCTTTCCTCTTTCTTCCATGCCAAGACCTTTCCTCTTTCCTCCTCACCAAGACCTTTCCTCCTCACCAAGACCTTTCCTCCTCACCAAGACCTTTCCTCCTCACCGAGACCTTTCCTCCTCACCGAGACCTTTCCTCCTCACCGAGACCTTTCCTCCTCACCAAGACCTTTCCTCCTCACCAAGACCTTTCCTCTTCACCAAGACCTTTCCACATAAAGAGGTGCAACAAAAAAGTGCAAACGGGTGCTTACGTCAATTGGTCCTCCGTAAGAAGATCCCCCGGGGCGTTAGGCTCCTGACAGGGTCTGTGCAACCAAAGCCGACACAGACCCCCATTCCTTAGAGGGTCTGCCGAAACAGAACCCTCTCAGTACTAGGTTGGGTTCCCCCGAAGGGAGACCCCATGGGAGCAGGCGAACTAAGCCAGAAGGCCATGTCCACCCACTCCCAAAACGTTCAGGGCTGGCCCGAGGACCCACACCCTGCTAATCAAACGTGACAAACGTGAACACCAAACAAAAAAATACATAAAAGTGACAAAGGGGAAACAAAAAAGAAAGTGCGGGAGAAGGAAGATGAGGAGAGTGAAAAAAAGTGACCATTGTGCAGTACAATGGCCGGGGTCTCTTCATGAGTCTGGGGCTTTTGCAGGGGGCAATATGGGAGACTGGAGGGCACTATGGGGGCTGGGAGGCATTATGGGACATGGTTATGGGCACTGTAAGTGTCTGTAGCAAGCTAGGGGGCAATGTGTGAGGGGGGAGGGTCGTTGGGCTGGGAAGGGCATTGCGGGCCAGGGACCAATGGATAAGAACTACTGCCTTTTTTTTTTTTGCATGTTGTCAACTCCGCACCGTTCATATATTAGCCTATTTGGCAGCTCATAGGAGGCACAACAAGCAATGGCCTCTTTGCGTTCTGTGAGGTTTTTCTGGTTCAGTCACAGAGGAACAACCATCTACCAGAAGAGAGACAATAAAGACGCATCTTAACTTGTCGCCAAAGGCAGTTTTACTGTTTCATGTCCCTAATGATTATGTTACATACAAAGCAACAGTCAACTTGGAGTGATACAATGTATGTGTAAATGTTACTGATCTTCACCACTTACCTCCCTCTCCCCCTCCCCCTCCCCACCCCCCGGCCCTCCTCTCTTGCAGTAAGACTGACAGCCAATGAGGGAAATTCACCTCCAGCATATCAGATAGAAATAAAAATACTTTTCTTTATCAGACGCATTTTTTCTCTCAATCTGGGCTTAGTTATAGGGGACTGTCCACATAGACTAGGACCAGATTTGGGGGCAAAATGCATCAGTGGAGTCACATTAAAAGCATTTTACCCTCAATTTGGGCTTAGCTCTATGATATGGTGTCTATGACTAAGCCTAGACTGAGGGTGAAATATGTCAATGGAGGAATCACCTATGACACATTTCACCCTCAAATTGGACTTAGTCAAATGAGATGGTGTCTATGACTAAGTCTAGACTGAGGGTGAAATGTGTCACTGGAGGAATCACAGCTGACGTATTTTACAATCTGGGCTTAGTCACTAGACTATGACTAAGCCCATGTCAAGTGGGAAATGTGTCAGTGGAGCAATCACAGCTGACTAATTTCACCCTCAATCTGGGCTTAGTCATTGTGGACTGTGACCAGGGATGGACTGGCCATTGGGACTACAGGGAGTTTCCCGGTGGGCCGATGGCTCAGTGGGCTGGCTTCAGTGACAGCGGACCGCCACCCCCCTCCGCTCCTCTGTCTCTCCCTTCCCGCAGCGCTCACCTCCTCTCCCCCCCGCAGCGCTCACCTAGGGGGAACAGAGAAGCAGGGGGAGGACCAGAGGAGCATGGGGAGGGGACAGACAGCTGACTCAACAGCTATGGCCTGGGAGTTTCTCACGTCTGCCTAATCTTGTCCCATAAGGGGGGGCAATGAACTGATTCTTTGCCCCGGGTGAAATAATGTCTAGCTTCCCCACTGGTACTGCCTAAAGATTACCAGTACCAGCTGTTCTACTCTAATAAAGTAGAATGGCTAGTGAAGGGGGAGAGATGGCTTGGGTGGGGGGAGGTGCGGGAGTTGTCCGGCCGCCATGGGAGAGACCTGTCAAAGTGGGCCAGTCTGGAAGAAGTCCAGGGCCAAATTTCTGTCCCAGTCCAACCCTGACTGTGACTATAACTAAGCCCACACTGAGGGAGAAATGCTTGAGTGGATAAATCACAGCTGACACATTTCACCCTCAATCTGGGCTTAGTCCTATGAGATGGGACTATGACTAAGCCCAGATTGAGGGGGAAATGTGTGAGTGGATATATCGCAACTGACACATTTCACCCGCAATCTGGGCTTAGTCCTATGGGATGGTGTCTATGACTAAGCCCAGACTGAGGGTGAAATGTGTCAGTGGAGGAATCACAGCTGATGTATTTCACACACAATCTGGGCTTAGTCATTGAAGACTGTGACTATAACTAAGTCCACATGTAGTATATTTTAATCACTACACCACACTGAGGGAGAAATGCTTGAGTGGATAAATCACAGCCGACACATTTCACCCTCAATATGGGCTTAGTCCTATGGGATGGTGTCTATCACTAAGCCTAGACTGAGGGTGAAATGTGTTAGTGGAGGAATCACAGCTGTTGTATTTCACACACAATCTGGGCTTAGTCATTGTAGACTGTGTCTATGACTAAGCCTAGACTAAGGGAGAAATTTGTCAGCAGAGGAATCACAGCTGCCGTATTTCACAATTTGGGCTTAGTCACTGTAGACTATGACTAAGCCTGTGCCGAGGGGGAAATGTGTGAGTGGAAATACTCGTTAATTTCGCATTTCACTCTCAATTTGGGCTTAGTCCTATGAGATGGGGTCTGTGACTAAGCCTAGACTGAGGGTGAAATGTATCAGCGGAGGAATCACAGCTGTCTTATTTCACAATTTGGGCTTAGTCACTAGACTATGACTAAGCTCACACTGAGGGGTGAAATGTGCGAAATATTCGAATGTAAACATCACATGGTCGGCGGCGTTTTTTTTTGCACGGACCGTCCGCCGTTTTCTGGACCGTTGGCGATGCTGCCAGTTCACGAGTTGTGCGAAGTGCCCGCGCCGGGGGCTGCCCCTGATTTCCTGACATTCATGTAGATTTCACACACACACATGGAGACGATTAATCTGCTTCACGGAGGAACAGCTACCACATTCTCCCTCTTACTGGAAAAAACATGTCGACATCTTTTTTCTATAATCAGCCCTTACAGAGATTGGCTGCTCTAATCATTTCATTGTTGAACAAATCTTAACCGTGGTGGGTTTTGGACTGTGTGTGTGTTTTTTTCTTTCTTTCTTAGCTGCAGGATAAATTCACTTGTTTACTCGAGTCGCGGGTAACGTTTTACACTGACGCCGCGGCCTACACTTTTCCTATCAGTCCTACTTACACTCCATAGCCCCGGGCTTGGATCTTTACTAACGCAACAGATGCCGTCACACCGTCCAAATATGACGTTACCAAAATAAAGAACTACGTTTTTTCCCCAGATAAATGGATAGTGACATAGCAATAAATGAAGGGCCGGTGTATTGTCACAGTTTGCTGCCTATCGTAGAATGCTGCGGAAGTCACGTGGCGGCCAACTGCGCAATGCATTCCAAGCGCAAGTGCGATGCGTTCCAATGGATTTACGACAGTACACACCAGCGAACCCGGCATTCAGGGCGACGTGGAAGTAGAGGAAAGTGGCCAGTCGGCCTCACGTCCTCGCTTCGCTCGGCCTCCTGGCTCTTTTTTTAAGATCCTCCAATCCACGGGGATGTTAAGGAAAGAGCCTGGATGCCGACCGAGGTTTCACTGGTGTGTACTGTCGTGAATCCATTGGAACGCATCGCACTTGCGTTTGGAACGCATCGCGCATGCGCAGTTGGCCGCCACGTGACTTCCGCAGCATTCTACGATAGGCAGCAAACTGTGGCAATACACCGGCTTCTGCCAAGGACTCGGAATGGCTAGGATCAGATTGAGAGGACCTGTCAGTAAATTTAGAAATTTATATGAATGCATTTTCCACAAAAAAACAAACAAAAAAAAAACTCCATCTTTAATCATTAAAAAATTGTCCTTGAGCTCCAGCCAGTGACATTGCCTAGGCTGAGATGATATCATCAGTCTGCTGCAGGCATGGGGAAGCATTTCTTCAGTCTCCTCAGTGATCATACTGCAACATTGTAACTTTGTAGAGAGTCACAAGGTGAGAGGCTGCAACATTGTAACTTTGTAGAGTCACAAGGTGAGAGGCTGCAACATTGTAACTTTGTAGAGTCACAAGGTGAGAGGCTGCAACATTGTAACTTTGTAGAGTCACAAGGTGAGAGGCTGCAACATTGTAACTTTGTAGAGTCACAAGGTGAGAGGCTGCAACATTGTAACTTTGTAGAGTCACAAGGTGAGAGGCTGCAACATTGTAACTTTGTAGAGTCACAAGGTGAGATGCTGCAACATTGTAACTTTGTAGAGTCACAAGGTGAGAGGCTGCAACATTGTAACTTTGTAGAGTCACAAGGTGAGAGGCTGCGACATTGTAACTTTGTAGAGAGTCACAAGGTGAGAGGCTGCAACATTGTAACTTTGTGGAGTCACAAGGTGAGAGGCTGCAACATTGTATCACCCATAGACAAGGGATTATTTCCATGAGAGACATAATAAACCATTTTAACTCTCCGTCACACACCAACAAAGGAGGTAACAGTTTTGGGTGGCCTGGCCCTTTAAATATATCCATTAGTCTGTCTTAGCAAGCCCACAGGCAGGATGGCAAATGTCCGTAACATGATACGATTTATGTCCTCGATTCTTTGTCTTTACACAGAACGTTCTGTTCTGTCATTACTTAGTAAAAAATAAAAAAATAAATAGGTATAGTTATATTAATCTAATAAACTCATTCACTAGACTGAAAACACTTGTCCAGCAAGGCAAAATATTCATCGGTAAAAGGCACATGACGGCCCGCCTGAAGTTTGCCAAAAGACACCTGAGGGACTCTCAGACCACGAGAAACAAAATTATCTCGTCTGATGAAACAAAGATTGAACTCTTTGGCCCGAATGGCAAGTGTCATGTCTGGAGAAAACCAGGCACCGCTTATCACCTGACCAATACCATCCCTACTGTGAAGCATGGTGGTGGCATCATCATGCTGTGGTGATGTTTTTCAGAGGCAGGAACTGGGAGATTAGTCAGGATCCAGGGAAAGATGAATTCAGCAATGTACAGAGATATCCTTGATGAAAACCTTCTCCAGATCGCTCTTAACCTCAGACTGGGGGGAAGGTTCTTCTTCCAACAGGACAACGACCCTAAGCACACAGCCAAGATAACAAAGGAGTGGCTATGGGACAACTCTGTGAATGTCCTTGAGTGGCCCAGCCAGAGCCCAGACTTGAACCCAATTGAACATCTCTGGAGAGATCTGAAAATGGCTGTGCACCGACACTCCCCATCCAACCTGATGGAGCTTGAGAGGTCCTGCAAAGAACAATGGGAGAAACTGCCCAAAAATAGGAGTGCCAAGCTTTTGGAATCATACTCAAAAAGATCTGAGGCTGTAAATGGTGCCAAAGGATCTTCACCAAGCCAAGGCTGTGATACTTATGTACATGGGAGGAGCCTGTGATACTTATGTACAGGGGAGGAGCCTGTGATACTTATGTACATGGGAGGAGCCTGTGATACTTATGTACATGGGAGGAGCCTGTGATACTTATGTACAGGGGAGGAGCCTGTGATACTTATGTACAGGGGAGGAGCCTGTGATACTTATGCACATGGAAGGAGCCTGTGATACTTATGCACATGGGAGGAGCCTGTGATACTTATGCACATGGGAGGAGCCTGTGATACTTATGCACATGGGAGGAGCCTGTGATACTTATGTACATGGGAGAAGCCTGTGATACTTATGTACATGGGAGGAGCCTGTGATACTTATGTACATGGGAGGAGCCTGTCACACTTAAGTACATGGGAGGAGCCTGTGATACTTATGTGCATGGGAGGAGCCTGTGATACTTATGTGCATGGGAGGAGCCTGTGATACTTATGTGCATGGGAGGAGCCTGTGATACTTATGTGCATGGGAGGAGCCTGTGATACTTGGGAGGAGTCTGTGATACTTATGTACATGGGGATTTTTTTTGTTTTTTATTTTTATTAAATTTGCAAAGATTTCTAACAAAATTCTTTCACCTTGTCATTATGGGTGTAGAATTTTAAGGAAAATAATACATTTAATCCATTTTGGAACAAGGCTGCAACATAACAAATTGTGGAAAAAGTGAAGCGCTGTGAATACTTTCTGGATGCACTGTATCCAAGTGTAAAAAAAAGTTTGATACATTCTCTCCAAATGTTAGAAAGTGCAAATATTGCCTTTTTGCAAGGCTCCCAGAGCCGGGTAGCGTACATACATGGGGCGGGAGGGGGAGAGATAGGTGCCGCCAATAAACCCCCAACACAGGAGATGGCTACAGCTACCTCCCCCCTGACTCCACCAGTGTTAACTTCTTCCTCGCCCTTGGAAAGAGCGCACAAAGCGTGGCCGGAGAAGATACCCTTCACGAAGATGCAGTTAAACTTCGCCACACAGAAACAAACAGGGGGGAAGTCTGTCTGCGATATCGCATTTCATTCTCTATGTGGAAGCCGCTGGGGACAAGAAGGCCGTTTCTTGGATCTGGGCGATTAACCATTTCCTGAGCCCCACATAAAAAATAAAAATAAAAACCTGCAAGATGGGAAATGTACGCCTGGGATTGGCCTGTAAAATGCCCCCCCCCCCCAAAAAAAATCTCTGCAATTGTGACAGTTTTTTTTTTCTAAAACACAAATACAAATAAACAGAAAACAAGAGACGGTGTTGCAATGTTAAACTGATACAAAATAAGTCAAGGTCAACTAAGGAGCCTTGGCCCTGAGCATTAATCTCACGCTTTTAGAACATCTGTGTTACTAGTGGAAGGTAAAGTGATACAATAAAGTTAAGGAAAGAAAAAAAACTACTCTATTATTCTGCCGACACTTTTCTATGTTTCCATACTAGACACGCACTATTTAAAGGAGTTGTAAAGGCGGAAGTTTTTTTTTGTTATCTTAATACATTCTATGCATTAGGATAAAAAACCTTTTGTGTGTAGCAGGCCCCCCCCCCCGCCAGCACCCTCTAAAGCCCCTTTCACACTGGGCGGATCCCCGCTGAGCCGGCGGATGACAGGGCGGTCCCTGCACACTGTGCAGGGACCGCCCTGTCTTTTCTCCGCTCTCCCCTATGGGGGGATCGGATGAACACAGACTGTCTGTCCGTGTTCACCCGATCCGATCCGCCAGACGGATGGAAAAGTCGTTTTTTCCTCCGTCACACTTTGGCGGATCGGAGCGGGTCGGATGTCAGCGGGCATGTCTCCGCTGACATCCGCGGCTCCATAGAGGAGCACGGAGCGCCCGTACAGGTCCGCCAAAAAAAACTGGCAGGCAAACCTGAACGGGCGGCGGCCATCTCCAGTGTACATGCTGGCTACCCAGCATGCATCTGCCGATCTCACACACATGCGCGGTGCAATTTTGGTCAGCTTGGTTGCAAGAATTTCGATATACACCAATGTTAAATGTTACTGGTGCCAAGCTGGCCAGGAATTTTCCTAAACGCCAATGTTACTGGTGCCATGCGATGCCAAGCTTGCCAGGAATTTCCCTAGACGCCAATGTTAAATGTTACTGGTGCCATGCAATGCCAAGCTGGCCAGGAATTTTCAAAGATGCCAATGTTAAATGTTACTGGAGCCGTGAAATGCCATGCTGGCCAGGAATTTCCATAGATGCCAATGTTAAATGTTACTGGAGCCGTGCGATGCCAAGCTGGCCAAGAATTTCCATAGCTCTTTCACACGGGTGGCCTGTTCAGGTTTGCCTGACAGTTTTTTTGGCGGACCTGAACGGGCGCTCCGTGCTCCTCTATGGAGCCACGGATGTCAGCGGTGACATGCCCGCTGACATCCGACTCGTTCCGATCGGCCAAAGTGTGACGGAGGAAAAACCTACTTTTCCATCCGTCTGGCGGATCGGATCGGGTGAACATCGGGGAGAGCGGAGAAAAGACAGGGCGGTCCCTGCACAGTGTGCGGGGACCGCCCTGTCATCCGCCGGCTCAGCGGGGATCAACGGAGGTTCACGGGGCAGATCATTACTGATCCGCCCCATGTGAAAGGGGCCTATGGCAAGCTGACGCAGATCTCCCAGAAGCCAATGCAAAATTGCAGATGACGCACGACGCCGCTGCCCCCTAGAGGAGGAAGTGCAATTAGATATAGGCATAAATCAGGTAAGTTAACGGAAAAAAATAACGAAATTGCCAATTCATTTTAAGAATGCACATTAGTGCTGCACGGTGTGGAGTGAAACGTGGGTGAAACTCCGCTTTTAGACAGCTCTCATTGACTAACATGGGATTTCACATGCCATGCGACTTGGGGTCTTACAAGTGGGATCTCAAGTCGCAGCATTTTGAAACGAGCCGAAATCTTTTCTCATAGCTGCATGTCCATCCTTCATAAGGAACACTGGTCTTCGATATGTTCAAGCCTGCAGAATGAGTTGCGTCTGACGTGCCCCGGTTGGGTGCAAAAGGCTCGGTCAGGGTGCAGAAAATAATTGCAGGCGTAATGTGGGGGTTGTAGAGGATTTTCTATAGAAACAGGTACACAATGCTCACTTCCCCATTCCTGATCGTGTGCTGGGAAACATGGTGAAACGCGATCGGCGAGGTCATGTGTTCTCGTGCGGCCCCCGCACTACAATCGTCTTGACATACCACAGAGGATTAGGGCGTTTTTTTAGTGCTACAAATTTTTTTTGTGTTATGGTTGTTAATGGGGACACAGAAGGGGCAGGAGATCTCGCCGTTATGGTGTCATAATCCTCTCTCCGGAGTGACAGGTGTGTTTGGATGGACCGCATTGGGGAGCGCCACCAAACAATTAAGGAAAAAAGGCGATTTTGAGGGATTTACCGATCTGTCGTCGGGGCTAACGGAATTTCCGTAAGATTTTAAGTCAAGCAAGAAAAACATAAAATTATTTCCTCTAATTATCATAACATGGCCTCACTAGTCGCTGGGACGGCACAGGGGGGGGGGGGGGGGGGGCTGCACTGCTGTGGCCTTTTGGTGCCAGTGTTCCATCTGTCTGTATGTCCTCCCTGTGGTAATATTGAGGCTCCTTTACACAAAAAAACATATAAAAGTGTAAAGCGTGCACACCCAAATTTGCTACATACCGTATTTTTCGCTCCATAAGACGGACTTTTTCCTCCCTAAAAACCGGTGGAAACGTCTGTGCGTCTTATGGAGAGAGAATACTGACTAGGCCGAAACCCCCCCCCCCCGTGCGCCTCTGCCCGTGGTCACCAGGCCACATGTCATTATGGGACCCGAGTTTCTGACTTCCTGGTCAGCTGCTTGGGCCGGCCCTGCTCACCCTCCGCCAGCCTCTCCGTGGGCAGCTCCGCGGTCGACTCTGAGGAGAGGGTCGCATCCATGTCCTTCTGGCTGGGTCCCCATCCATCACTCCCCTAAGACAGCTTCCTCACCGCGGTCAGCTCCGTGGCCATCCTCCTATTCAGCTCAGGGGGGGCGGAAATGAAGGGAGTCAGGTGACCACGAAAGGAGTAGGAGCTGCCTGGAGGAGTCTCCTTCTGCCTGATTTTGAAAAGGTGTAGCTGCAGACACCAGGGTGACTTGCGCATGCGCAGTAGGAAACGGGCAGTGAAGCCGCAAGGCTGTTTCCCTTACTTCCCTTCGAATGGCGGCGCTGGGACCCGATCTGATGGACGGATCGGCCTCGGGCAGCCAACATCGCGGGCACCCTGGACAGGTAAGTGTGCTTATTAAAAGTCAGCAGCTATCATTTTTTACAGATGGGCCTCCGCTTTAACTGCTTAAGGACGGCCCCACGTACGTATACTTCAGAAGGGCGGGCGGTTAGTGTAAAATCACATACTTGCACATGATTTCCTCCATCTGCTCTGGGGCGCACCCACCGCCGAAGCCGGGCTCTCGCTGTGATTGAAAAAAAGCGGGAGCCAATCATCGCTCTCTGGAGAGACAGAATGGCGGTCTGCCTATGTAAACAAGGCAGACTGTCGTTCTGTCAGACAGGGAGAGAGGGAGATCTGTGATTCCTGCTAATCAGGAACACAGATGTGTCTCCTCCTCGATTCAGTCCGTCTCCCACACAGGAGGAAACACACCGATTAATGTATTGTGTCACTGGTCCCCAAAAAGTGTCAGATTTGTCTGCTGCAATCACGCAAAAAAAAAAAAAAAAACGCAGATCGTCGCCAATTCTGGTAAAAACAATAATAATAAAAAAAAGTCCATGAATCTATCCCATAGTTTGTAGACGCGGTAACTTTTGCGCAAACCAATCTATATACGCTTTTTGAGATTTGTTTTTTACCAACAATATGTAGCAGAATGCATATTGGCCTAAACTGATGAATAAATTATTATTATTTTTTTATTATTTTATTGCATGTGTTTTATAGCAGAAAGTAAACATTTTTTTATTTTTTTCAAAATTGTAACTCTTTTTTGGTTTATAGCGCAAAAGAATACCACAAAAAAAAGCTTTAAATTGTGGGGAAATAAGGAGATCAGTTTTATTTGGATACAGCGTAATTGTCAGTTAAAATAGCGCAGTGCCGCATTGCGAAAAATGTCCTCGTCTTGAAGGGGGGGGGGGGGGTAAAACCTTCCGAAGCTGAAGTGGTTAAAGAAAGACCAAAATCAATGGAAAACATGGAATTCACACTGATAATACTCCGCTAATGAAATGCAGTGGAAAACATGAGCTTTACAGAAATACTGAAATGAAAAGGAAAAAAAAAACAAAAAACTGCGAGATGAATATTGCACCCATTTATAATTAGCTCCTCTGTTGACATTAAAAGTTAAAATAACAAGAGAGGCCCGGCCTGGAGGAGAGAAGAAGTCGTCCCGATGAAGGAAAAACATTTCTGTCCTAAAAACAGTTTGTTGATCTAATCTGCGGGCAAGGAAAAAAAAATGATAACCTCTAACCGCAGCGCAAGAGAAAGAACAAAAAGAAAAAAAAAACACGTTTCACCACAACAAATCTCCAACGTGGAACTCACAATTACCGTACACTTCCAGATCTAACAAGACCGGCTTCCAGCTCAGGACGGCGAGACGCAAGTTTTTACTGGAGTTTACTCTTCCTGTGCAACAATGTTACCAAAGCAGCCTGAGAAGAAAACAATCCATAGCCAAACATAAGAGGGGGTTACTTTTACACCAACCAATAGGAAAATACTATCTAAATGTGCAGCACAAATTGGCTTTTTTATCTAGTTCCTTAACCGGTAAAGGCCCGGACCATTATGCAGGTAACTGCGACCTGGCTCCCAAACAAAATTAATGTCCCTTTTTTTCCACAAATAGAGATTTCTTTTGGTGGTATTTGATCACCTCTGCGGTTTTTATTTTTTGCGTTATAAACAAAAAAAGAGCGACAACTCTGAAAAAAAAACACAATATTTTTTACTTTTTGCTATAATAAATATCCCCAAAAAAGATATAAAAAAACATTTTTTTCCCTCAGTTTAGGCCGATACGTATTCTTCTACCTATTTTTGGTAAAAAAAAAATCGCAATAAGCGGGCTCTTAAAGAGGACGTATATATACGTCCATGTGCCCAGCCGTGCCATTCTGTCGACATATATAGTCGTGCGGAGGTCCTTAAGTGGTTAATATCCATCAATATTTAATTGGTTCCGATTGGTTTGCGCAAAATTTATAGCGTTTACAAAATAGGACATAGTTTTATGGCATTTTTATTAATATTTATTTTTTTACTACTAATGGCGGCGATCAGCGATTTTCTTCATTACTGCGACATTATGGCGGACACTTTGGACGCTCTTGACAAATTTTTGGGGCCATTGTCATTTTCACAGCCCGAAAAGTGCTATAAAAATGCACTGAATACTGTGAAAATGATAATGGCAGTGAAGGGGTTAACCACGAGGGGGCACTGTAAGGGTTAAGTGTGACCTCATGTGTGTTTCTTACTGTAGGGGGGCGGGGCTGGACGTGTGACGCCAGTGATCGTCGTTCCCTATATCAGGGAACAGACGATCACTGACACTGCCACAGAGAAGAACGGGGAAGGTTTGAAATATCAGGGGTCTATTTCTGTGCATTACTGCATGTTTAAAGCAGTATATTCCAGTGTGTTACTGCACGTTTAATGCAGCATATTTGTGTGCATTAGTGGACGTTTAACGTTGTATATTTCGGTGTGTTATGTGCCATTTAGTGCTGTATTTTTCTGTGTGTTACTGCATGTTTAACGCAGTATATTTTGATGCAATCTGCACCACACAGGGTGATAAGGGTGTGCCTATGAAAGACACCCAGACAGGGGCAAAGATGTGGGAAGGGGTCTGAATATATTGACTTTTTGGGGTTCTTCAGAAGAGAACTGGAAGCACACAAATCCAAAAAAAAGGACAACAATGTAACTCTACCATAGGTGTGCACAGCCCAGGGCCGCTGATAGGGGGGGACCACCAGCCCTTCTGTAGGGGCCCCCCCGGCACACAGAGGGGCCCAGACAGCAGGAGGGTTGGTGGAGAACAATGCTCTCCGTGTCTCTCTCCCAGGTTTCTCCCCCTGTCCCTCCCGTCGGCTTTTAGCTGCTGGGTGAGAGACATGGAGGGATAATGAACCTGGCCAGCCCCCGCTGAGCTTCTTCCCCTGCCCCGAGAGGGGGTTGTGCTAGGAGGAGGGATTTTTGGGAATGTGTCCTAGGAGAGGGATTGAAGAAATAAGATTTGTGCTAGAAGGGGAGATGCGTGATTGTGTATCAGGGGCTACTAGGAGGGATTGGGGGAATTGTGCAGGCAGGGGAGATTTGTACTAAGAGGGGGAATTGAAGTGGCATTTGTGTCCATTAATAATGTATTTTTTTGTGAAAATATTGTTTAGAATATCGTCAGGTGTGTGTGTGTGTGGGGCCCCTGTCAGGTAGGCTGTACGTGGCCCCATGATTCCTAACAGCGGCCCTGGCACAGCCTATCGCATTAGTGTGCGCACCCCAAAACTCAAACACCTTTGCATGTGTATATATACTAATGGTGTCAGCAGAGCAATGGACGGTGTTAGTAGGGAAAAACTTGCTCTTAGTAGCGCAGTGGACGGCGTCCTTAGTTTTTATTTTTTACATTTTTTTATTTTATCTTATCATTTTTTTTTAGGAGCCTTTAGGGATCTTTGGTGAAATATTAGGGGTCCAAACAGAGGAAATCTTCACCACATAGGGCGATTAGGGAGTGCCCAGGCACCCCTGGCACACCCTGCGCGCACGCCTATGAAATCTACAAAGCAAGTGCTATTTGACGATAGTCGAGTGGTTAATAAAAAAACGTTGGGATCCTAAACTCCCCTCGCTGGAAACCAACCAAAATGAATTTAAATTCCTCGCTGGTCCATTAAGGAGGTCAAGTTACCGTAGGGCTAGAGCCACAGACCGACGATCGTAACAATACGCAGTACCCAGCGCCAGCCCGCTCAGCGCAGCCGAGATACAAATGATAAAGCGATTGTTGCAGAGGGTGGGGGGGGGGTAAATGTGGCGGACAGCTGTTTTCACGGTGAGAAAACACTTCGCTCGATGATAGACTGAACACTGTATAAACTCCACGCTGGAAGTTATATAAACAGCAGGTGGGTTTATTGCAATAAATGGACTCATAGTTAATGAAGTCCAGAATTTCAGTCGCCTCCTAAAAAAAAACTAAAAAAAAAAAAAAATTCCACTACAGCCTGGAAATCTCTGACAACTGCAAAACATTGCTGACAATTCCTCTGTGCGATTAAAAAGGGAAACTAAGCCTCAATTACAAGCTGCTTTGTGGAGAAAGAGTTTGAAGAACATTTGTCGAAATATCAATGTAATAAATCCAAAGATATTTTATAATAGTGGGTGGGATTTTCCAACACACACCGCAAATTTCCTGTCCAATAGAAGATAACGGGCAGCTGTCTCTAGGAACGGCTGATCACGCAGAGTATAGCCGTACAACAACTGTGTATCCAACGTGCAACATTGTATTTTCTTACAATAGGTGACACAAAAAATATACAAACAATAGGTGTTACTTCGCCCCCCCCCCCCTTTTGTTTTTCCTATATTTGCCTGTGGATGTTATCAGGAGCTCTTTAGCATAAGATGTTTTCTTAACCACTTAAGACCCGGACCAATATGCAGGTAAAGGACCTGGCCAGTTTTTGCGATTCGGCGCTGCGTCGCTTTAACCACTTAAGGACCGGACCAATATGCTGCTAAATGACCCAAGGGGTTTTTACAATTCGGCACTGCGTCGCTTTAACAGACAATTGCGCGGTCGTGCGACGTGGCTCCCAAACAAAATTGGCGTCCTTTTCCCCCCCACAAATAGAGCTTTCTTTTGGTGGTATTTGATCACCTCTGCGGTTTTTATTTTTTGCGCTATAAACAAAAATAGAGCGACAATTTTGAAAAAAATGCAATATTTTTTACTTTTTGCTATAATAAATATCCCCCAAAAATATATAATAAACATTTTTTTTTCCCTCAGTTTAGGCCGATACGTATTCTTCTACCTATTTTTGGTAAAAAAATCGCAATAAGCGTTTATCGATTGGTTTGCGCAAAATTTATAGCGTTTACAAAATAGGGGATATTTTTTTTTTTTTTTTACTACTAATGGCGGCGATCAGTGATTTTTTTTCGTGACTGCGACATTATGGCGGACACTTCGGACAATTTTGACACATTTTTGGGACAATTGTCATTTTCACAGCAAAAAATGCATTTAAATTGCATTGTTTATTGTGAAAATGACAGTTGCAGTTTGGGAGTTAACCACAGGGGGCGCTGTAGGAGTTAGTGTTCACTTAGTGTGTGTTTACAACTGTAGGGGGGTGTGGCTGTAGGACTGACGTCATCGATCGTGTCTCCCTATAAAAGGGATCACTCGATCGATTGCAGCCGCCACAGTGAAGCACATGGGGTGGGAGGGGGGGGGGGGGAAGGACATACATTTTATTTGGGTACAGTGTCACATGACCACGCAATTGTCAGTTAAAGTGACGCAGTGCCGTATCGCAAAAAAAAATGACCTGATCAGAAAGAGGGGTAAAACCTTCCAGAGCTGAAGTGGTTAAGACCAGGGCTGTCTTAATGAGAGGGCACACCTGGGCAGCTGCATGAGGGGCCCCTGGACTTTCCCCAAAGCAGCTGGTCCTTGAGCCCACGCTGCCCTGAAATTGGGGGCCCAATGATGGCACTGAGAGTGAGACAGGGGAGGCAGTGTGCCTCCTACCTGCTTGATGTCTGTTTACCTGCACCGTCATCATTGTAGGGGCCCCAGAGAATTTATTTTCCCAGGGGCCCATGATGCTATTTAGACGGCCCTGGTTAAAGCGGGGGGTTCACCCGAAAAACAAATTTTTAACATTAGATTGAGGCTAATTGTGGGAAGTATAATCGGGTGTTTTTTTTTTTTAAAACAATGCAGTACTTACCGTTTTAGAGATAGATGTTCTCCGGGTATGGTCTTCGGGACTGGACGTTCCTATTTGATTGACAGCCTTCCGACCGTCGCATACAGCGCGTCACGAGTTGCCGAAAGTAGCCGAACGTCGGTGCGCAGGCGCCGTATAGAGCCGCAACCGACGTTCGGCTTCTTTTGGCAACTTGTGACGCTCTGTATGCATGGTCGGAAGCCTGTCAATCAAATAGGAACGCCCAGTCCCGAAGACCATACCCGGAAGCCGCGGAGAACATCTATCTCTAAAACGGTAAGTACTGCATTGGTTTAAAAAAAAAACCACCCGATTGTGCTTCCCACAATTAGCCTCAATCTAATGTTAAAAACATTTTTTCGGGGTGAACCCCCGCTTTAAGGCAGAACGCCTGTCTTCGCGGGGGTCTACGTGATTATACCGTCCTATTCCCTTTTTTTTTTCTTATTACATCAGGTCTACACACTGGGGAGTGAAATAAGATTCCATTAAATTCAAAAGGCAGTCCAATTTTTAGGAAGCCACTTTGAGAATTACAATTTCCACGGCGAGGGTATTCTGTAAACCCCCAACCCCCCCCCCCCTCGGCTTGTGTTACATTGTAGCCGCACACTGCATGTCCTATAACTGTCCCCGATCGCTGAATAAAAAATAAAGAAATAAACTGGAGAATGAATTTCACCCAGACCATCGTTTTTTGTCTACGGGATGAATTCTAAATGCAGAGAATTGGATCCCGAAATCCATTTTATTAAAACTTAAATGTTGCCATCGTATTTTCACTCATCTGCGTGTTGACATGGGGGATGGGTTTTGGCACGTCGGAGGATGCACTTTGCGGGGCTGATCTTAGAATTTTGAGGATTCGCTTCACGACTGAACGACCACAAAGCATGCTTTTAACTTTGGAACGGGGACATAATTTATTACATATAAGATTTTACTAGACAGAAATATGGTATGAGATGCCTAAAAGCATCCTTGCGCCAAAAGCGAAATGTTTGGTTTTTACTAGCCGGTACTAAAGAGAAAAAGAAGAGGCGTATATAATACGGGGGGTACAGACAGATAGGGGGGTATCTCTCAAAGCAACCCAATTGTAACTTTGTTGCCATTTCTGATTGTATTTATTGAGAGGCAGAGATGGTAAAGGGGTTACAAGTGACTTAGAGAAGATACGTAGTTACATATAGTTACATAGTAGGTGAGGTTGAAAAAAGACACAAGTCCATCAAGTCCAACCTATGGGCCAGATTCAGGTACATTTGCGGCGGTCTAACGTATCCCATTTATGTTACACCGCCGCAAGTTTTAAGCGCAAGTGCTTGATTCACAAAGCACTTGCCTGTAAACTTGCGGCGGCGTAGCGTAAATCCGCTCGGCGCAAGCCCGCCTAATTCAAATGGGGCGGGCACCATTTAAATTAGGCGCGTTCCCGCACCGAACGTACTGCGCATGCTCCGTCCGTAAAATTTCCCGACGTGCATTGCGCTAAATGACGTCGCAAGGACGTCATTGGTTTCGACGTTAACGTAAATGGCGTCCAGCACCATTCACGGACGACTTACGCAAACGACGTGAAATTTAAAAATTTGACGCGGGAACGACGCCCATACTTAACATTGGTTAGTCCACCAAGAGGGCAACCTTAGTTTTAAGCAACGCATCTCTACGGAAACAACGTAAATTTAGAGCGACGGGCAAAGCGGACGTTCGTGAATCAGCGTAACTAGTCATTTGCATATTCTACGCCGACCGCAATGGAATCGCCACCTAGCGGCCGGCCTAGAATTGCAGCCTAAGATCCGATGGTGTAACACAGTTACACCTGTCGGATCTTAGGGCTATCTATGCGTAACTGATTCTATGAATCAGGCTCATAGATACGACAATCGTATCTCAGAGATACGACGGTGTATCAGGAGATACGCCGTCGTATCTCTTTTGTGAATCTGGCGCATAGTATTTTTATACATCCTTTATATCCTCATGGATGTTTTGGCGGGGCATTTATAAGGGCAGAGATGGTTTGGGGTACCAAAGAGAGCAGGTTTCTCGGTGGCCCTTGCACCTCCTATCTTGCCGCCGTGTACAAGTCTGATTGTATCATTATTATGAGAACAGTCGAGTCTGTAAGTGGGAAGGCTGCAGTAACACAGGCAGCTAAAAACGAAGAACGCTGCAAGTCACTTTTTAGCTTTTATGTATAGAAATATAATAATAAACAATGAGCAGAACTGTCAATCAGCACAATGCACCCAGAGTTCTCTGTTCTGTGCTCTCCAGAAAACCAAAACCATGACTGGCAGGTCTCTTTAAAAAAAAAAAAAACGAACCCACTCAAGTCGACTTCATGTGATTTATGTTTGTTTATCATTTCTCAACCCTTTTTAAAGTACAAATGCTTCACGCGGGTAATGAAAATCGGGACGCACAATCCTAAGACAGAGGGTCACATGCAAAAGCAATGGTCTTTAGGGATGATCTTCAGCTGGTCTGAGGCCTAATTTTTTTACTTTGCTACAGAAAAAAAAAAGATCAGTAACAACTTTTTTTTCCTCCCCCCCAAACTTGATACAATGAACATAAAAACAAAAACATCACAAACATTTGCAGAGAGATGTCAAGAGGTGCCGTTTTTCGAGAAATGCTCTTAATCTTTGTAAGCCGAAAAACTAGCATTTATATAATTTTTTTTTAAAGAGAACCTGTCTCCAAGTAAAAGAAAGAAAAATAAATGGTTGACTATTGGATAGCAAGGAAAGAGTCCAATGGCATCCAGATATCTATTACCGTATTTATCCGCGTACATCGCATACTTTTTTGCCCTGGGTGCGCGATATACGCCGATACCCGCTTCCTGCGCCGTGTTTGAATGCCTGCGCCGACATATACCGAGCGCAGTACATTCGGCCAGGCTCGGCTTCACTCGCAATCACGCTCTGTGACGTTCATGCGTGAGAAGCCGAGCCTGGCCGAATATACCCGAGTGTACTGCGCTCAACAAAAAGTTGCGTATAAAAGGCCGCTGCACAAATACCGCGTGACATAAAATATTGCAACAATTTTATTCTCTAGATTCTCTGCTAAAATAAATAAATAAATAAAATAATATATAATATATAAAATAAATATATATATATATACACACACACATATATATATATATATATATATATATATATATATATATAAATATAAATATATATATATATATATATATATAATAAAATATATATATTTATATATATATATTTATTTTAACATAAATAAATATATATATATTTTTATTTATTTTAACATAAATATATATAAACATTCTACAAAAAAATTGGGCTAACTTTACTGCTTATTTTTTATTTTTATTTTTTTTTTTTATTCATGAAAGTGTATTTTTCCCCAAAAAGTTGCATTTAAAAGGCCGCTGCACAAATACCGCGTGACATAAAATATTTCAACAATTTTATTCTCTAGATTCTTTGCTAAATTAAATAAATAAATAAATAAAATAATATATAATATATATATATATACATATATATAACATATATATATATATATATATATATATATATATATATATTTATTTATGTTAATAAATAAATATAGATATTTATTTTAACAGAAATATATATATATATATACATATATATATATATATATATATATATATATATATATATATATATATATATATTGCGCGATTTTAAAGCGTGACATGTTAGGTATCTATTTACTCGGCGTAACATCATCTTTCACATTCTACAAAAAAATTGGGCTAACTTTACTGCTTGTTTTTTTTTTTTTTTTTTATTCATGAAAGTGTATTTTTCCCTAAAAAGTTGCGTTTAAAAGGCCGCTGCACAAATACCACGTGACATAAAATATTGCAATATATATATATATATATATATATATATATAAAAATAAATAAATAAAACATATATATATATATATATATATATATATATATATATATATATATATATATATATATAATGTTTGGGGGTTCCAAGTAATTTTCTAGCAAAAAATACAGATTTTAACACCAAATGTCATGAAAGGGATAATAAAGAATAAGAATAATAACGGCTGCAATGTAATACTAGATTCATCGGTCACTGCAGTTTTGTATTCATATGGGTTATGTCCTAATTTTCCAATTGCGTTCAGCTTTCTCCTGCAGAGTGAGAGATTTCAATAAAAGGGATCACCACCGCCGAGTACTTGGCAGCAGCGTCAGCGGCGAGCAATTACAGAAAAATTAGAAAGTGATTTCTGCATCGTTTCACAATGATTTAATTTAATTTTTTTTCTTATGATTTCCGACACATGTCGGCTACCCAACTCCCCCAACAACCTCCTTATAAATGCAAAAACAGCAACTCTCTGGTTAAATCCCGCTTCTTTAAATCCCTAATTAACGACACCCATGGATTTAAAGCCGCATTCATCACTCAGGCTTCCAACACCACATTAAGCTAAAGCCTAAAGCCAATTAGAAAAGCACAAACAACATTTAGAAGGGAGAATAGTTTTTTTAAACAACAACATATGCCATTCACCTTTTTACTTCATTGTGAAAAGAAAAAAAAACATCAACACCCACAAATTAAGAATTGTAAAAAAGCGATCTTATGTGTGACGCAGATCTCCTAAAACGCGACTACAAATGTCAAATTTAGATTTATAAAATTTGATATTTGATCTTATATGCGACGTATATCTCCTAAAAACACTACTAATAATGTCAAATTTAGATATGTAAATTTAAATTTGATCGGACATGTGACGTAGATCTCCTAAAAACGCTCACTAAAAAATTCAAGTTTAGATATATAAATTTAAATTTCGATCTTATATGTGACGTAGATCTCCTAAAACGCTGACAACAAATGTCAAATTCAGTCAGCTAAATTTTTATTTATTTTTATTTATTTTTTAAATGAACCAGCCTGAAAAATAATGATATAGCCAAGCGAATTGCGCAATACAAAAGAACGAGGAGCTCAATAATCTTCAGTAAATGCGTCAGCCTGTCGATCGGTAAGCTCAGGTTTGTTTGGTTGCTACAAGACCCCACCTTTAACCACTTAAGGACCGGACCAATATGCTGCTAAATGACCCAAGGGGTTTTTACAATTCATAACTCCGTCGCTTTAACAGACAATTGCGCGGTCGTGCGACGTGGCTCCCAAACAAAATTGGTGTCCTTTTTTCCCCACAAATAGAGCTTTCTTTTGGTGGTATTTGATCACCTCTGCGGTTTTTATTTTTTGCGCTATAAACAAAAATAGAGCGACAATTCTGAAAAAAATTCAATATTTTTTACTTTTTGCTATAATAAATATGCCCCAAAAATATATAAAAAAACTATTTTTTCCCTCAGTTTAGGCCGATACGTATTCTTCTACCTATTTTTGGTAAAAAAAAAATCGCAATAAGCGTTTATCGGTTGGTTTGCGCAAAATTTATAGCGTTTACAAAATAGGGGATAGTTTTATTGCATTTTTATAAAAAAAAATGTAAAGACCACCACATATGCAATATTGAAAAAAAAAAAAAAAAAAAAAGGGGGGGTGCAGAAGTTTGTAGGTTTAACCACTTCAGCCCCGGACCATTTGACTGCCCAAAGACCAAGATCACTTTTTGCGATTCGGCACTGCGTCGCTTTAACTGACAATTGCGCGGTCGTGCGACGTGGCTCCCAAACAAAATCAACGTCCTTTTTTTCCCCACAAATAGAGCTTTCTTTTGGTGGTATTTGATCACCTCTGCGGTTTTTATTTTTTGCCCTTTAACCACTTAAGACCCGGACCAAAATGCAGCTAAAGGACCCGGCCCCTTTTTGCGATTCGGCACTGCGTCGCTGTAACTGACAATTGCGCAGTCGTGCGATGTGGCTCCCAAACAAAATCAACGTCCTTTTTTCCCCACAAATAGAGCTTTCTTTTGGTGGTATTTGATCTCCTCTGCGGTTTTTATTTTTTGCGCTTTAAACAAAAATAGAGCGACAATTTTGCTATAATAAAATTCCCTCAGTTTAGGCCGATAATTAAAATAAATAAAAAAATCGCAATAAGCGTTTATTGATTGGTTCGCGCAAAAGTTATAGCGTCTACAAAATAGGGGATAGTTTTATGGCATTTTTATTGTTATTTTTTTTTTTTACTAGTAATGGTGGCGATCAGCGATTTTTATCGTGACTGCGACATTATGGCGGACACATCGGACACTTTTGACACTATTTTGGGACCGTTCACATTTATACAGCGATCAGTGCTATAAAAATGCTCTGATTACTGTATAAATGTGACTGGCAGTGAAAGGGTTAACCAGTAGGGGAGCTGAAGGGGTTAAGTGTGTCCGAGGGGTGTGTTCTAACTGTGGGGGGTGGGCTATGTGTGACACGACACCGATCACCGGTTCCGATTACAGGGAGCTGTGATCAGTGTCCTTGTCACTAGGCAGAACAGGTAAAATGCTTGTTTACATCAGCATTTCCCCATTCTTGCTCTCCGTGAGACAATCGGGGGTCTCCCGGCGGACATCAAGTCCGCGGGACCCACGGTCACACTCACGGAGCTCGCGGCGGGTGCGGGCGCCCACAATGCACCGTCGTAAAGGGCAAGGTATATATACGTTGATCTGCCCAACCAGCGTGAGCCGGTCGGCAAGTGGTTAAAAAAATAAAAAATAAAATCCCTATGAAATCTAAACTTGCAGCAAAGGCCCTTACTGGGCACCCAGAGATATGAGACATTGCTTTCCGAGGCTTGTGGTCGGCGCCTCGTTTTTTCAAACATTCGTTCCATAATCACATACCACTTTCTCTCAATCAGAAAGAAGCACGCCTGTAATATATGCGCACAACGCTGCCTGATGCCATGAAAAAGGATGCCTACAGGAAGTGATCATGGCCAGAAAGAGGGGGAAAGAAATATCGCACTCAAGGAAAACAGCTACAAAATTCCAGTTTTTGCTTTTTTTCTGGTGAAACCAGTTTACGAAGATTGCTGTACTAAAAATTATTTGGCTAGTCTTACAATGTACGTTTCCTAATGCGGCTCCAAATTAAAGCTTTTGGGATTTTTGACAATGTATCCATTTAACATTTCTTCTCCAATGCAAAACTTTTGGGGACCTTTGATAATGGATCCACGTAACAAAGAGACTTTGGGGATCTTTGATAATAGATACATGTAACAAAGAGACACGAAGTGATGTTTTGAGGCCTTTTGATAACGGATCCATGTAACAAAGATGCGTAGTGATGTTTTTGGGGATCTTGGAGAATGTGTCTATGTAACATTTTGTCTCCAATGCAAAACTTTTGGGGATCTTTGATAATAGATACATGTAACAAAGAGACACGTAGTGATGTTTTGGGGATCTTTGATAATGGATCCACGTAACAAAGAGACTTTGGGGATCTTTGATAATGGATCCACGTAACAAAGATACTTTTGGGGATCTTTGATAATGGATCCATGTAACAAAGAGACTTTGGGGATCTTTGATAATGGATCCATGTAACAAAGACACTTTGGGGATCTTTGATAATGGATCCACGTAACAAAGAGACTTTGGGGATCTTTGATAATGGATCCACATAACAAAGAGACTTTGGGGATCTTTGATAATGGATCCACGTAACAAAGAGACTTTGGGGATCTTTGATAATGGATCCATGTAACAAAGAGACACGTAGTGATGTTTTGAGGCTTTTCGATACCGGATCCATGCAACAAAGATGCGTAGCGATGTTTTTGGGGATCTTGGAGAATGTGTCTATGTAACATTTTTTCTCCAATGCAAAACTTTTGGGATCTTTGATAATGGATCCATGTAACAAAGAGACATGTAGTGATGTTTTTAGGGATCTTGGAGAATGTGTTTATGTAACATTTCATCACCAATGCAAAACTTTTTGGTCATAAACTGATTTTTTTTGGATCTTTAAGAGTGTGTCTTGGTCTCAAATACAAATCTTTTGGGATATTTGAGAATGTATCTATGTAACCAAAGGGACATTTTAAAATGTATTTATGTGACCAAGGCCTTTGGAATCTATGAGAATGCATCTATGTAACAATTTGTCTCCAATGCAAAGCTTTTGGGATCTTTGACAATGGAGATTGCAAAATATGGTGCAGCTCTGCATTAAAAACCAATCAGCTTCCAGGTTTTCTTGTCAAAGCTCAATTGAACAAACTGATTGGCTACCATGCACAGGTGCTCCAGATTTTGCAGGCTCCAGTTTTAATAAATCAACCCCGATGTGTAACAAAGGGACACGTAGTAATGTTTATAATGTTTTATGATAGAGTTGCCACTTCATCCCTTTAAAACTGAACACATATGAATCACACAGGTTCTGTGGCTAATTAAGGTGGTAATTAAACTCACTTGGTGCCTTACCTGCATTAAATTTGCCTCAGAACCTGTGCAATTCATATGTGTTGGGGTTTAAAGGGATGAGGTGGCAACCCTAACCTATGGACATTTACTAAAGCTGGTGCACACAGAATCTGGTGCAGCTGTGCCTAGTAACCAATCAGCTTCTAACTTCAGCTTGTTCAATTAAAGCTTTGCCAATAAAACCTGGAAGCTGATTGGTTACTAGGCACAGCTGCACCAAATTCTGTGTGCACCAGCTTTAGTAAATCCCAACCCCCCCTCACCTGTCTCCAATCTAAAGATTTCGGGATCTTTAATAATGTAACATAGGGAAATGTAGTGATGTTTTAAGGATCTTTGAGGATCTATTTATGTAATATTTTGTCTCCATGGCAGTTTTTGGGATCTGTGTGAATGTGCCTATGTAAGATTTCATCTACAATACAAAGTGTTTTGGGATCTTTGAGGATGTGTCTAACATTCCGTCTCCAATGCAAAGCTTTTGAGATCCAACATAGGGACATGTAGGAATGTTTTAAAGATCTTTGAGAATATATCTATGTAATATTTTCTCTCCAATCCAAAGCTTTTAGGATCTTAAACAACGTAACATAGGGACATGTAGGAATGTTTTAAGGATCTTTGAGTAATGCATCTACGTAATATTCTCCAATGCAAAGCTTTTCAGATCTTTGAGGATGTGTCTATCTAACATGTCTTCTCCAGTGCAAAGCTTTTGGGATAATGTAACATAGGGACATATAGTAAAGATCTTTGAGAATGTATCCATGTCATATTTCTGTATCTATGTCTTATTTCTTTAACTATGCAAAGCTTTTGGGATCTTTAATTATGTAACACAGGGACATGTAGAAATGTTTTAAAGATCTTTGAGAATATATCTATGTAACATTTTGTCTCCAATCCTAAAGCTTTTGGGATTTTTTATTATGTAACATAGGGACATGCAGTAATATTTTAAAAATCCTTTAGGGAGTATCTCTGTAATAATTCTTCCCCAATACAAAGCTTTCAGATCTTTGAGAATGTATCTATGTAATATTTATATCTCTATGTAATATTTATTCAACAATACAAAGCTTTTCAGATCTGTGAAGACGTATCAATGTAATATTTCTGTCTGTATGTAATATTTCTTCAACAATACAAATCTTTTCAGATCTTTGAGAAAGTATCTATAAAATATTTCTGTCTCTAAGCTTTTCAGATCTTTGAGAAAGTATCTATGAAATATTTCTGTCTCTAAGCTTTTCAGATCTTTGAGGACATAGTAACATTTGATCTCCAATGCAAAGCTTTTGGGATCTTTAATAATGTAACACAGGGACATGTAGTAATCTAGTAGTTTAAAGATCTTTGGGATTGTATCTATGTAATATTCTCCAATGCAAAGCTTTTCAGATTTATGAAAATGTATCTATGCAATATTTCTTCAACAATCCAAAGCTTTTCAGATCTTTGAGGACGTGTCTATGTAATATTTCTGTCTGTATGTAATATTTGTTCTCCAAGCTTTTCAGATCTTTGAGAATGTATCTATGTAATATTTCTGTCTGTATGTAATATTTCTTCAAGCTTTTCAGATCTTTGAGAATGCATCTATGTAATATTTCTTCAACAATACAAAGCTTTTCAAATCTTTGAGGACGTGTCTATGTAATATTTCTGTCTCTATGCAATATTTCTTCTCCAATACAAAGCTTTTCAGATCTTTGAGGACGTATCTATGTAACATCTGATCTCCAATGCTCCAAAGCTTTTGGGATCTTTAATTATGTAACACAGGGACATATAGTAATGTTTTAAAGATCTTTGGGAGTGTATCTATGTACTATTACTACTCCAATGTTAAGCTTTTTAGATATATGAGAATGTATTTATGTAATATTTCTGTATCTTTGCAATAATATTTCTTCAACAATACAAAGATTTTCAGATCTTAGAGGACGTGTCTATGTAATATTTGATCTCCAATGCAAAGCTTTTGGGATCTTTAATTACGTAACACAGGGACATGTTAGATACATTCTCAAAGATCTTTAAACATTACTAACATGTCCCTGTGTTACGTAATTAAAGATCCCAAAAGCTTTGCATTGGAGATCAAATATTACATAGACACGTCCTCTAAAATCTGAAAATCTTTGTATTGTTGAAGAAATATTATTGCAAAGATACAGAAATATTACATAGTAATGTTTAAAGATCTTTGAGAATGTATCTATGTACTATTACTTCTCCAATGCAAAGCTTTTTAGATTTATGACAATGTATCTATCTAATAGTTCTGTACCCATGTAATAACATTTGATCTCCAATGCAAAGCTTTTCAGATTTATGAGAATGTATCCATGTAATATTTCTGTATCTATGTAATATTTCTTCAACAATACAGAGCTTTTCAGATCTTTGAGGACGTGTCTATGTAACATTTGATCTCCAATGCGCCAAAGCATTTTCGGCGATTGTAGCCGTATTTGTGCACTTGCGACAGAAACAATTGAGTACTGTCCGTGATATTTTTTTATTAATTTTTTTTATTTGCACTAACATACAATTTTTCAGGACATGCCTTTCGGGGGTAGGTCCCCCTTCTTCAAGGTCCAAGCAGTACCGATTCACAAATGTTTTTTTTTTAATAATGTAACATAGGGACAAGTAGAAATGATTTAAGGATCTTTGAGAATGTATCTATGTGATATTTGGTCTCCAAGCAAAGCTTTTAGAATCTTTTTTTTTTAAATCAAATAGAAGCTTTTAGGATCTTTAATAATGTAACAAAGGGACACGGAGTGATGTTTTTTTTTTTTTGGAGTGTCATCACCTTTGGGACAAAGGGACAGAGCCACTGTCACCACCATGTTGCTGCAGTTATTTGTCACCTAACTAGATCTGATAAAAAAAAAAACAGGGTGATGAATAAACTCCATTAAGCCAGCTAAGATCTATAAAGCGGGAGGCCCTGTTGATGGTCTTGTTGAATTTGGTGACTTCTACTGACTTGCCTTTCTATTAGCGTAGGACCGGGGCAGCGGAGGGACCTGGGGAGAGACGTGATTGTCTAGGGGATTGTGCTCTGTCATCAAGCACAGTGTTTGCTAAACCCACAGATCTTCACAGCACTGGCTCAACCGTGAAGGCGTTTGTTTAATAAATCCACCATTTTCCTCTTCCAACAAAAGAGACCTTCTACTAAACAACCTCCACTTAAATATTATGATAACACAAGTGTGTACCTTCCCCAGTTCACCGCCGACTGCCTGCAAAGAGGCTGCGTTCCAGGGACTTCACTGCCTCCTTTCCAAAAAAAAAAGAAAAAATCCAAATACATTTTCCTGATGCAACACAACATCGCCAGGAAACGTTCGGAAAATAAAAAAAATCCACTTCCTTTCAATAATGTAAAACTAACATTAGTGCGATTTCTTTGCACGTTTTTGGAAAGTTTTGAAACATTTGCTGTTTCTGTGTATTCCCTTTTTATGTTTCGATTGTAAGCTCTTTGGGCCAGGTTTCTCATTCCTGGTTGCTCAAGGTATACCTCTCTATAAGGGCCTCTCTCTTTGTTCATTTGTGCTTTATAATTAATAAAAAATAGGTCGTGTCCACAAAACCTTTGAAGAAACTAAAAACGGCAAAATAATGCTTTTAAAAGAAGATTTAAAAAAAAAAAATGTTATTTTTTTTTACATTTGATTTTTTTTTGTTCATGCACTCATATGCACGTAAAAACAGCCGGGATTGTATTAAGAACTGTAACAGTTACTGCAAGTTACTAACATAATTACTGTCATTTGAAACCATATGCTAAGCATGAATATTTTATAAGGCACTATTCATTAAGGTATCGCTAATGTGCAAAGTGCGTTTGAATTATTGCGATCACATGACACGCATGAAAACATTGTGAATTCTTTTTTTTTTTTTTATTATGTCAGGAATCTGTAGCTAAATATTGTGATTGGATTATATAACAAATATAAAAAAAAAAAAAGAAAAAAAAAAAATTCGACAAAATTTTACACATGCTGTAAAATTCAACAAACTTCTTTTACACATGCTATGATTGGCATAGATACAATTGTATTGGTTATTTTTTAACGAACAAAAAAAAATTACACTATTTAAGAATTTAGGATAAAAATGGCAGGTATTAGGTTTTTATTTTACATTTATTTTAATAATAATTTTATTGAAGATTTTTCGCAACATGGGAAACTAAATTTTTGGGGGGTAATATCCTTATTTTACATTTTTTTTTATTCTTAATTTAAACTTTAAATTAATCTTCAGCACTACAAAATATATTTTCTATCTATACTAGCATAAAAAAAACAAAGAATTCACAATGGGTTTTTTTTTTCGTGTCATGTGATCGCAATAATTCAAACGCACTTTGCACTACTTAAAAAAACCCACAAATAAATAAATAAAACACACTCAAAGATTATAAAGATTTGACTAATATCCAGCATATATAGAAATAAAAATAGAAAACATTTTATATATTTATTTTTCCTTACTGATACTGCTACTTATTTTAAAAACTGTTTCAAACTATGGCTGTAATATATACACACACATATATATATATATATATATATATATATATATATATATATATATATATATATATATATATATATATATATATATATATATATATATATATAAATGTATTTATATTTCTTTACAGATACTGCTACTTATATTAAAAATAGTTTCAAACTATGGCTGTAAGAGCGCAGACATTTCCAGTTATTAAAATAAAATTGCATAAATGAACCCAAACAAGCATAACTTTTTTTTTTTTTTTTTTTGTGTGATTTGCTTTGGCTGTTGAGTTGGACGTGTTATATTTTTAAGCAATTTTGGAAGTTACAAGAAGCAGTTCCGTAATAATAGGTATTCTCTGGAGTAGCCTTGTGAGTTTTAACAAGCAAAAACCTATTCCGAAGGGGATATTGTAAAACTAATGGGCTTATTATGAAATAAAGCAGTTCAGATGGTGAAATAGCAATAACTTCCTTGTAAGATCGCAACGTCGAGTATAACCCTCCTGTAGGTTCCAAACTGCCTACTGCAGACCACTAAATCATCTTTCGGGGAAAAAAAAAGTCCCCCCAGAGCAGCTGGAAAGTCATTTTTCATGGGCTGCCCACTTTTTTTTGGGACTTTTAACTTAAAAATGATTAAAAAGCTGCGTGGCGGATTAAAATGTAACTAGTAAGGCTGATCCAATCGTGCCTGACATGCATTAATGGTTATTGGGTTGTATATTTTAATTGGGGCTTAATGAATTGATTATTGCACTTAATGTAAAAAAACAAAAAATAAGACAAAAAAAAAAAAAGAAAGGATGTGAGCACTAATATGCTAAAATAGATCTTACAGCTGGGGTTATGGTCAGACAGACCACAAATGTGAAGGCACAAAAAAAAATGAGTAAAGACTTTATAAGAGAAGGCTTAGCTGAAATTTTGTAGATTATGTTTAATAGATTTATTTGATATTAAATTATTTTCTATAGCACTTATTCAGTTTGAACTAATACATTTCTCTAAATTAAATAATTCACAAAAAAAATGTTTTATACACGAGGGTTCTTTAAAAAGTTTCCACAGATATATATATATATATATTAGATTGTAAGCTCTTCTGAGAAGGGCCCTCTTAATCCTCTTGTATTTTACTGTGTTGTAACTGTATTGTCTCCCTTTTATATTGTAAAGCGCTGCGTAAACTGTTGGCGCTATATAAATCCTGTATAATAATAATAAATTATATATATATATATATATATATATATATATATATATATATATATATATATATATATATATATATATATATATATATATATATATAAAGATATAGATAGATAGAGTTAAATAGTTAGGCTGGCCATACAATTTTCTTGCACAATTTTCCTTTAGATTTACCAAAACCATCAAATATAAGGTCAAACTTAAACACCTTCAAATTGTATGTAATCAGGCAGGCCCTTGCACTACATAGTTGAAGGTAAATCTAAAGGAAATTTAATACAAAAAAATTATATAATGTATGGCCAGCATTAGTCTGATAAAAAAAAAAAAAAAAGACACAAGCCCATCTAGTTAGAGAGATATCTAGATAGATAGGTAAAGTTATATATAATGGAGTTAAAAAAAGTGCAGAAAGTTTTTGAAAAACGCATATAATAGCTAGCTATCTAAATAAAAATAATAATAATAATAATAATAATAACAACAAATATATATATATATATATATATATATATATTTGTTATTATTTTTATGCAAAGATATATATATATATATATATATATATATATATATATATATATATATATATATATAATTATTATTATTTTTTTCATAAGTCAGAAATGGGGGAAAACACCATTATCTCTAGACATTGTCCCAGTGACAGCACAGTCTAATTAGGTCTGTAATGAGATTATTTTGAGTCAATGGCCTGGTGATATTTGTATTTGATTAACCTGTTAAATCGTTAGATCTATGATTGGAGTGTTAATTGTGGGCCTTGGGGTTGAATATTTGGCTTAAAAGAGTCTGGTAAAAGTAAATGGTAAAATAACAAAAAAAAAAAAAAAAACTACAGTAAAATATGTCTTTTTTTTTTTTTTTTTTAAGAATAAGGCTTCTTTTTTTTTTACATGTAGAAGAACGAGACTTCTTAATTTTATTAATTTCTTTAACTGGAGAAAGAAGAGATTGAATGTTATCAAAACAGTAAACGTAGTAACGATAGATAGATAGATAGATAGATAGATAGATAGATAGATAGATAGATAGATAGATAGATAGATAGATAGATAGATTTCTGAAAGAACTCTTTGCACAGAACCGCCAACTGTAATCCTTAATAAAATAAAAATATTTTGTCCCAATTTAAATTAAATTTGTACAAATTGAGAAAGTGAACACATTTTTTTTTTCCTATATTAAATAATATTTGTAAGTGAACAGAAACAAATATAGATAGAGAGATAAAGTTTTCTGAAAGACGTCTTTGCACAGAATAGTCTTTTGCAAAGAATAAAAAAAAATGATTTGTCCTATTTTAAATTCAATAAAATTTGTTCAAATAGAGAAAGTAAACAGATAGATATATAGAGTTTTCTGAAAGGAGTCTTCACATAGAACAGTCAGTTGTAATCCTTAAATAACAAAAAATATTTTGTCCTAATTTAAATTAAATTTGTACAAATTGAGAAAGTGAACAGAAACAAAGATAGACAGATAGATAGAATAAGAAAGAAGATAGATAGATAGAGATAGATAGGATATTTTTTTATAAACAAGTATTGTGCAGAAGCAACACTTGTAATCCTCAATATATATATATATATATTTATATTTATTTATTTTTTCCTGCGCACATCCCTCTCATTCTTCACATGTTGAGTCAAAATTATAATATTTTCAAACTTCAGACTTTCTGCACAAAAAAAAAATCCCTTTCATCCTGCATGTGGAACATGAGCTGAAGACATAACCATCAGGACAAGGAAAAGGTTGACAGAGCACAAAAGAGAAGGGGATAAAAAGAAAATCTAATGGACTTACCCCTGTCTAGAAGAAGATTCTCAGGTCCTCCAGGCAATCTCTGTTCAGCTAGTTGAGTGAACGAAGGATGAAGCAGGAGAAGAATCACCTACAAAGTTCAGGCAGAGCGGAGGCTCTACTACTTCCACACAAGGGGAAGGGATTTGGGGCTTCTAGTTCTTCCCAAGGCTGAGCTCAGAGGCAGAGTTCACTTCTGAAGTTTTTTGCTCTTCATGGAGAGAGAGAGAGGAGAGCTAAGCAGAGAGGAAAAAAAATGTAAAAATAATAAAAATGTAAAAAAAAAAAGCCAGAGCAGTGAGAGGCTTTGGTGGACACACTCCTGTCCAGGTGCTGTTGTGCTGACTGCCCTCTACGACTATAGGGGAGGGAGGGGATGGACAGGCTGCTTTGGAGAGAGGGGAGGGCGAGTGGGAGAGGAGAACAGACAGAAGGAAGGGGTGGCTTCGGTAAAGCTTTTCAATCCTATACAAGACAGGACTGCAAGCCCTTAGGAGGACAGGAGGAGATTACGCTGGGGCATAAAATTTGCAAAACATCATTCCTGTCTTCTTTTTCCAAAGCAGGTTGATGAATTTCTCTTTCCTAAACAAAAGGAAAAAAAAAATTCCTGGTGGACTGGGTTACGAGCACAAACCAGTAACTGGAAACCTGTCTAACTTTGGCCATATACTACTCAGTGATTCTGTGAACAGAATTTGAGCACTAGAGATAATTAAGAGATTTTGGTTGAGCTCCATAAAGATAATTAAGAGATTTTGGTTGCACACCTTAGAGATAATTACAATTTTATTTGAGCACTATAGAGATAATATATTTTGGTTGCAAACCATAGAGATCATTAAAAATATTTTATTTGTACACTATATTAAGATATTTTGGTTGAGTTCCGTAGAGATAATTCCAATATCTTGGTTGAGTCCAGTAGAGATAATTCCAATATCTTGGTTGAGTCCCGTAGAGATAATTCCAATATCTTGGTTGAGTTCCGTAGAGATAATTCCAATATCTTGGTTGAGTTCCGTAGAGATAATTCCAATATCTTGGTTGAGTTCCGTAGAGAGAATTCCAATATCTTGGTTGAGTTCCGTAGAGAGAATTCCAATATCTTGGTTGAGTTCCGTAGAGATAATTCCAATATCTTGGTGGAGTTCCGTAGAGATAGTTCCAATATCTTGGTGGAGTTCCGTAGAGATAATTCCAATATCTTGGTGGAGTTCCGTAGAGATAATTCCAATATCTTGGTGGAGTTCCATAGAGATACTTCCAATATCTTGGTTGAGTTCCGTAGAGATAATTCCAATATCTTGGTTGAGTCCCGTAGAGATAATTCCAATATCTTGGTGGAGTTCCGTAGAGATAATTCCAATATCTTGGTTGAGTCCCGTAGAGATAATTCCAATATCTTGGTTGAGTTCCGTGAAGATAATTCCAATATCTTGGTTGAGTTCCACAGAGATAATTTCAATATTTGGGTTGAGTTTGATAGAGATAATTCCAATATCTTGGTTGAGTTCCGAAGAGATAATTCCAATATCTTGGTTGAGTCCCGTAGAGATAATTCCAATATCTTGGTGGAGTTCCGTAGAGATAATTCCAATATCTTGGTTGAGTCCCGTAGAGATAATTCCAATATCTTGGTTGAGTTCCGTGAAGATAATTCCAATATCTTGGTTGAGTTCCACAGAGATAATTTCAATATTTGGGTTGAGTTTGATAGAGATAATTCCAATATCTTGGTTGAGTTCCGAAGAGATAATTCCAATATCTTGGTTGAGTTCCACAGAGATAATTTCAATATTTGGGTTGAGTTTGATAGAGATAATTCCAATATCTTGGTTGAGTTCCGTAGAGATAATTCCAATATCTTGGTTGAGTTCCACAGAGATAATTTCAATATTTGGGTTGAGTTTGATAGAGATAATTCCAATATCTTGGTTGAGTTCCGAAGAGATAATTCCAATATCTTGGTTGAGTCCCGTAGAGATAATTCCAATATCTTGGTGGAGTTCCGTAGAGATAATTCCAATATCTTGGTTGAGTTCCACAGAGATAATTTCAATATTTGGGTTGAGTTTGATAGAGATAATTCCAATATCTTGGTTGAGTTCCGAAGAGATAATTCCAATATCTTGGTTGAGTTCCACAGAGATAATTTCAATATTTGGGTTGAGTTTGATAGAGATAATTAAGATGTTCTGGGAGACAACACCATGAATGTAAAACTATGACGTGAATTGCAAATATTAAGTGGAAAATAAGACAATTTTTCTTTTTTGTTGACTTAAAAAACATGAAACATTGTTAAATTTGATTGGTTACAAGGTTAAAAATGGCAAAATGTGATACAGATGGAGAAATAATTTAATAAAATGATAATATATTTTGGTTGAACTTGGTAGAGATAATATTTTGGTTGAGATTGATAGAAATAATTATGATTTTTTGGGAGCACGCCATGAACAACGACCACAATGTGGGCTGTAAATATTTGGTGGAAAATATGACAATGTTTCTTTTTTTGTTGGCTTAAAAAACATGAGACGTTGTTAAATTTTATTGGTTACATTTTTTTTAAGGTGGAAAAATGGCAGTGGCCTCACCCATGGTGATACAGATGGAGAAATACTTTAATAAAAGGAGTTAAGAAACTCAAAATAAAAGTGTATGAATATTTTGGTTGACCTTGGTAGAGATAATTCCAATATTTTGGTTGAGATTGATAGAAATAATTAGTATTCTTTGGGAGCACGCCATGAACAATGACCATAACGTGAACTGTAAATATTTGGTGGAAAATATGACAATGTTTTTTTTTGGCTTAAAAAACGTGAATAGTTGTTAAATTGTATTGGTTACAGTTTTTTCTTTAACTGCTTGCCAACCAGCCGCCGCAGTTATACGGCGGCAGGTCGGCTCTGCTGGGCGAGAGCACGTAGCTATACGTCACCTCGCCCAGCAGGCACTAGGGGCACACGCCATCGCCGCCGGGCACCCATTACAGAGCGGGGACCGGGAGCTGTGTGTGTAAACTCACAGCTCCCGGTCCTGTCAGGGGAGAAATGCCAGACCGTCTGTTCATACAATGTATGAACAGCGATCAGTCATTTCCCCTAGTGAGTCCACCCCCCCTACAGTTAGAACACACCCAGGGAACATACTTAACCCCTTCCTCGCCCCCTAGTGTTAACCCCTTCCCTGCCAGTGGCATTTTTATAGTAATCCAATGCATTTTTTTAGCACTGATTGCTATAAAAATGACAATGGTCCCAAAAATGTGTCAAAAGTGTCCGCCATAATGTCTCAGTACCGGAAAAAAAATCGCTGATCGCCGTTACTAGTAAAAAAAAAATATGAATAAAAATGCCATAAAACTACCCCCTATTTTGTAAACGCTATAACTTTTGCGCAAACCAATCAATAAACGCTTATTGCAATTTTTTTTATGAAAAATATGTAGAAGAATATGTAGAAGAATACGTATCGGCCTAAACTGAGGAAATGTATTTATTTTTCTACATATTTTTTGGGGATATTTATTATAGCAAAAAGTAAAAAATATTCATTTTTTTCAAAATTGTCGCTCTATTTTTGTTTATAGCGCAAAAACTAAAAACCGCAGAGGTGATCAAACACCACCAAAAGAAAGCTCTATTTGTGGGGAAAACAGGACGCCAATTTTGTTTGGGAGCCACGACTGCGCAATTGTCAGTTAAAGCGACGCAGTGCCGAATCGCAAAAAGTGCTCTGGTCTTTGACCAGCAATATGGTCCGGGGGTTAAGTGGTTAAGCCTTCTACATTACAACATTCTCAGCAAGATCCCAGAAGTACTGTAAAAAAAATAAAAAGTACGTTCAGAAAAAGTTGCTACAAAGTTAGTTTACAGTTTTGGTTTCACTGTATTTTTTTATTTTTATTTTTTTTACAGCATGCGTTGAATTTTATTTTGTTTTTTCATGCAGAGATGTCACCTGACTCCCACGACGTGAGCAACAGTGTAAGGTTTCCATTCTTTGCTGCCGTATAATGATGTGAACACAACAGAAAAAAATAAACGTCACGACTAGGAATACATAGACGGCCAGAGGTTCCCAACTCCTGGGGGCGATCGCCGAGGAGCTGAAAACGCCGGATCTTCATCTCCTGTGACGCTTTATTTTTAACGAGAAAAAAAAAATCAGTCCTTTAGGCTGCATTCACACCCGAGCGTTTCGTTTTCAGGCAGAAAGTGTTTTTACCGCATTTTTTGCTGCGATTTTTTTCCGCGATTTTGTACAGGTCAATAGGTCACCAATGTGAAAAGCAGAAAAAAAAACGCCTGTAATCTGCCTAAAAAGAAGCTCATGTAATATTTTGACCTTTTGCTTCAGGTGACAAAACGATCAGATGTGAACAGGTGCTGTTGAAATGAATGGGATTTCGCTGGTTGGGGAGTTTTTCAGGCGTTTTTTCCGGGCGTTTTACGAGCTGAAAACGCTCGGATGGGAATGCAGCCTAAGGCTCGATTCACACCTATGCATGTTGCTTTTGAGCGCTTTTCCAGTGCTTTTTGCGGTGCTTGCTGTGCTTTTCGACACAAATTTTTAACGCGATTTGCGTTTTTTATTATTTTATTTTTTTTAGCCAGCAATTACATTTTTTTTTTACGTTTCCTTTAACCCCTTCCCGCCCGGTCAATAGTCAATTGACGTCCGGGAAGTGGTTGTGAAATCCTGACTGGACGTGGGGGGCGCGGAGCGCGGCGATCGGTGATGCGGGGTGTCAGTCTGACACCCTGCAGCTCCGATCTCGGTAAAGAGCCTCCGGCGGAGGCTCTTTACCACGTGATCAGCTGTGTCCAAACAGGAAGAGCCGTTGATCGGCTCTTCCTCACTCGCGTCTGACAGGGGGGGTTCGCCCTGATTGGTTATCAGCGCAGCCCCCCCTCAGATGCCAACACTGGACCACCAGGGAGTGCCCCCGGTGCTCAATAGAGCAAAAAAAAAAAAACACCAATAATACATTTTTTTTTAACACAATCGATGCCAATCAGTGCCCACAAATGGGCACTGACTGGCAACATGGGCACTGGCTGAACTGATGCCCAGCAATGCCATCAGTGCCACCCCTCAGTGTCCATCAGTGCCACCTCTTAGTGCCCATCTATGCCCAGTGCCCACCTATCAGTGCCCATCTGTGCCACCCATAAATACCCACCAGTGCCACCCATAAGTGCCGCCTATGAGTGCCCATCAGTGCCGCCTATGAGTGCCCATCAGTGCAGCATACCAGCGCCACCTATCAGTGCCCATCAGTGCCACCTCATCGGGGCCCATCAGTGCCACCTCATCGTGCCCATCAGTGCCGCCATATCAGTTCCCATAATTGAAGAAGAAAAACGTATTTACAAAAAAAAAATACAGAAAAAAATAAAAACTTATTTTTTTTCCAAAATTTCGGTCTTTTTTTAGTTGTTGCACAAAAAATAAAAATCGCAGAGGTGATCGAATACCACCAAAATAAAGCTCTATTTGTGGGAACAAAATGATAAACATTTCATTTGGGTACAGTGTAGCACGACCGCGCAATTGTCATTCAAAAGGAGGAGCTTCTAGTCCTCTGCTGCTGGTCACGTGACCCAGCTCTCTCCCAGCCTGTCTGCAGGGAAACATAAGCAGGAGGGGCTTCTGGTTCTCTGCTGCTCCTCACATGTTCAAAAAAAAATAAAAAAAATAAGTAAAAATAAATATATACATATCAAAATGTCATACAAATCTACATGTGAAATAAAATCTTTATTATTTTTTTGTCAATAACATGATGTGGGCGGGTTTCTGCCAGTCAAAAGCTGTGCCACGCCCCTCCAGCCTGTGTCTTACAATAAGAGGGAGGTGAAGCCTCCATAAATCTACATGATGTGGGTTTAGTGACACTTTAGGCATAAGGTTTGATCAAAGCACAGGGTCACCTTTATATCCCAGAATATTTTTGGAAGCATAGGTGTGCACAACCTCTTGCATTGTGGGGGGGGGGGGGCACCCCAAAGCTCAAACACATATAAAGCTCAAACAGTGTATATATACTGACGGTGTCAATAAGGCAGGACAGTGTTCGTACTTCTTTAGCCGGATTCAGAGATAGTTACGCCGGCGTATCAGTAGATACGCCGCCGTAACTCTGAATCTGCGCCGTTGTAAATTTAAGTGTATTCTCAAATTGAGTTACACTTAAATCTAGCTAAGATACGACCGCCGGCGCCGTCGTATCTTAGCTGTCTATATAGGCCGGCCGCTAGGGGCGTGTACACTGATTTATGCCTAGAATGCGTAAAATCAGCGAGATACGCATATTCACTAACGTACGCTTGCCCGTCGCAGTTAAGATACGCCATTTACGTAAGGCGTTTTCAGGCCTAAAGTTATTCCGCCAAAAAGATGTTAAGTATGGACGTCGGACCCGCGTCAAATTAAATTTTTTTTACGTCGTTAGCGTAAGTCGTCCGCGAATGGGGCTGGGCGTAATTTACGTTCACGTCGAAACCAATAAGTCTTTGCGGCGTAATTTGGAGCAATGCGCACTGGGATATGTCCACGGCCGTTCGTAAAAAACGTCAATCACGTTGGGTCACGAATCACTTGCATAAAACACGCCCCACCTCTTCCACATTTGAATTAGGCGCGCTAACGCCGGCCCATTTACGATACGCCGCCGTAACTTAGGACGCAAGTGCTTTGTGAATACAGCACTTGCCTCTCTAACTTACGGCGGCGTAGCGCATATGCGATACGCGACGCCTGCCTAACATTAGGCACAGGTACGTGAATCTAGCTATTTATTTTTTATTACTTTTTACATTTATTTTGTATTTATTTTGTATTTTTTTAGGAGCCCCCAATCACTTTATATTTGAAGATTAAAAAGGAAAATCCCTGGTGATCCTGCCATAAAGGTTCTTCCTGTTTTAGGGTGATAAAATAGGGTGTTGGAAGGTAAAATATTTTTTTTTACGTAGGCCAGAATTTTTACAGCATTTAAAAAAACAAAAAAATTAAATTAAATGACAGGATCGACTAGCAAAGTTGTTCAGGGGTCAAATTGACACCTTTGACCTTTGACACCTTCTCGCTTTTTTTGTGTGATTTTTACATTTTTTTTCACAAAGTTCAAAGGGTTGAGGTGCCAAGAAAGGTGAGGGGACAGTCACCTGATCCGATGGCCTACAGTCAGATTTGGCAACAGTCCACATAGGCCCTCATGACGTCGGCACACATCCCGGCGCTGAGCTCCTTTAACCACTTGCTTACTGGGCACATAAACCCCCTTCGTGCCCAGGCGAAATCTCAGCGTCCGGCACTGCGTCGCTTTAACTGACATTTGCACGGTCGTGCGACGTGGCTCCCAAACAAAATCGGCGTCCTTTTTTCCCCACAAATGGAGCTTTATTTTGGTGGGATTTGATCACCTCTGCGCTTTTTATTTTTTGCGCTATAAACAAAAAAAAAGCGACAATTAAAAAAATATATATATTTTTTTACTTGTTACTATAATAAATATCCCAATTTTTTAAAAAAAAATTTTTTTTTTCTCAGTTAAGGCCGATACGTATTTTTCGACGTATTTTTGCAAAAAAAACCCCAAAAAACGCAATAAGCGTCTGGTTTGCGCAAAAGTTATAGCTCCTACAAAATGGGGAACAGAATTATGATTTTTTTTTTATTATTTTTTTTTTACTAGTAATGGCGGCGATCTGCGATTTTTATTGGGACTGCGATATTGCGACGGACGTATCGGACACTTTTGACACAAATTTGGGACCATTCACATTTATACAGCGATCAGTGCTATAAAAATGCACTAATTACTGTATAAATGTGACTGGCAGTGAAGGGGTTAACACTAGGGGGTGAGGAAGGGGTTAAATGTGTATCCTGGGTGTGTTCTAACTGTGTGGGGGGAGGGGTTGACTGAGGGGAGGTGACCGATGCTGTGTCCCTATGTACAAGGGACACAGATCGGTCTCCTCTCCTCTGACAGCACGTGGAGCTCTGTGTTTACACCCCATCATTACACACAGAGCTCCACGTCCCTGCTGTGTTCCCGACGATCGCGTGTACCCGGCGGACAAGGCCGCCGTCAGGTACACGCATCGGCTCCCCAGCGATGCGCCGGGACAGTGTTTACCCGCTGCGCGCCCCCCAGAGGCGCGCGCGGGTAATGCACTTGAAATGACGTCCAAAGACGTCCAGTTGGCACCTGAGAGCCGCGCTGTTGACGTCTTTTGTCTATAGCGCGGGTCTCAAGTGGTTAAGAAGAGAAGACGCTCGGCTGGGTGGAGTTTTCCCGGCTGGGTGGAGTTTTCCCGGCTGGGCAGAGTTTTCCCGGCTGGGTGGAGTTTTCCCGGGTGGGTGGAGTTTTCCCGGGTGGGTGGAGTTTTCCCGGCTGGGTGGAGTTTTCCCGGCTGGGTGGAGTTTTCCCGGCTGGGTGGAGTTTTCCCGTTTATAGGAGGCCAGTACATCCATTTCTTCAAGGGAAATAACTCTATACTATCTTCTAGTAAATAGAAGTGTGTAAAATATGAGCTGTAACAAAGGCATTTGAAATTCTTTTATTTTTAATAAGCATGACTGATTGTGTCACCGGGGCACGTGATTAGAGCCAGAGGCTCCAATTGGCTTCAAAAAAGGGTGGGACTGAGACTTGTAGTCTCCCCTCGGGGACACTCTGGAACTTGTAGTCTCCCCTCGGGACATGCTGGGACTTGTAGTCACCCCTCAGGGCACGCTGGGACTTGTAGTCACCTCTTGGGACACGCTGGGACTTGTAGTCACCCCTCAGGGCACGCTGGGACTTGTAGTCACCCCTCAGGGCACGCTGGGACTTGTAGTCACCCCTCAGGGCACGCTGGGACTTGTAGTCACCCCTCAGGGCACGCTGGGACTTGTTGTCTCCCCTCGGGACACGCTGGGACTCGTGGTCACCCCTCGGGACACGCTGGGACTTGTTGTCACCCCTCGGGACACGCTGGGACTTGTTGTCACCCCTCAGGACACGCTGGGACTTGTAGTGACCCCTCAGGGCACGCTGGGACTTGTAGTCACCCCTCAGGGAACGCTGGGACTTGTAGTCACCCCTCGGGGCATGCTGGGGCTTGTAGTCACCCCTCGCGACACGCTGGGACTTGTAGTCACCCCTCGCGACACGCTGGGACTTGTAATCACCCCTCAGGGCACGCTGGTACTTGTAGTCACCCCTCGGGACACGCTGGGACTTGTAGTCACCCCTCAGGGCACGCTGGGACTTGTAGTCACCCCTCGGGACACGCTGGGACTTGTAGTCACCCCTCAGGGCACGCTGGGACTTGTAGTCACCCCTCAGGACACGCTGGGACTTGTAGTCACCCCTCGCGACACGCTGGGGCTTGTAGTCACCCCTCAGGGCACGCTGGGACTTGTAGTCACCCCTCAGGGCATGCTGGGACTTGTAGTCACCCCTCAGGGCACGCTGGGACTTGTAGTCACCCCTCAGGGCACGCTGGGACTTGTAGTCACCCCTGGGGACACGCTGGGACTTGTAGTCATCCCTCGGGACACGCTGGGACTTGTGGTCACCCCTCGGGACACGCTGGGACTTGTAGTTACCCCTCAGGACACGCTGGGACTTGTAGTTACCCCTCAGGGCATGCTGGGACGTGTAGTCACCCCTCAGGGCACGCTGGGACTTGTAGTCACCCCTCAGGGCACGCTGGGACTTGTAGTTACCCCTCAGGGCACGCTGGGACTTGTAGCCACCCCTCAGGACACGCTGGGACTTGTAGTCACCCCTCAGGGCACGCTGGGACTTGTAGTCACCCCTCAGGGCACGCTGGGACTTGGGGTCACCCCTCGGGACACGCTGGGACTTGTAGTCACCCCTCAGGGCACGCTGGGACTTGTAGTCACCCCTCAGGGCACGCTGGGACTTGTAGTCACCCCTCAGGGCACGCTGGGACTTGTAGTCACCCCTCAGGGCACGCTGGGACTTGTTGTCTCCCCTCAGGGCACACTGGGACTTGTAGTCACCCCTCAGGGCACGCTGGGACTTGTAGTCACCCCTCAGGGCACGCTGGGACTTGTAGTCACCCCTCAGGACACACTGGGGCTTGTAGACACCCCTCAGGACACGCTGGGACTTGTAGTCACCCCTCAGGGCACGCTGGGACTTGTAATCACCCCTCGGGACACGCTGGGACTTGTAGTCACCCCTCAGGGCACGCTGGGACTTGTAATCACCCCTCGGGACACGCTGGGACTTGTAGTCACCCCTCGGGACACGCTGGGACTTGTAGTCACCCCTCAGGACACGCTGGGACTTGTAGTCACCCCTCAGGGCACGCTGGGACTTGTAATCACCCCTCGGGACACGCTGGGACTTGTAGTCACCCCTCAGGACACGCTGGGACTTGTAGTCACCCCTCAGGGCACGCTGGGACTTGTAGCCACCCCTCAGGGCACGCTGGGACTTGTGGTCACCCCTCAGGACACGCTGGGACTTGTAGTCACCCCTCAGGGCATGCTGGGACTTGTAATCACCCCTCGGGACACGCTGGGACTTGTAGTCACCCCTCAGGACACGCTGGGACTTGTAGTCACCCCTCAGGGCACGCTGGGACTTGTAGCCACCCCTCAGGGCACGCTGGGACTTGTGGTCACCCCTCAGGACACGCTGGGACTTGTAGTCACCCCTCAGGGCACGCTGGGACTTGTAGTCACCCCTCAGGGCACGCTGGGACTTGTGGTCACCCCTCGGGACACGCTGGGACTTGTAGTTACCCCTCAGGACACGCTGGGACTTGTAGTTACCCCTCAGGGCATGCTGGGACGTGTAGTCACCCCTCAGGGCACGCTGGGACTTGTAGTCACCCCTCAGGGCACGCTGGGACTTGTAGTTACCCCTCAGGGCACGCTGGGACTTGTAGCCACCCCTCAGGACACGCTGGGACTTGTAGTCACCCCTCAGGGCACGCTGGGACTTGTAGTCACCCCTCAGGGCACGCTGGGACTTGGGGTCACCCCTCGGGACACGCTGGGACTTGTAGTCACCCCTCAGGGCACGCTGGGACTTGTAGTCACCCCTCAGGGCACGCTGGGACTTGTAGTCACCCCTCAGGGCACGCTGGGACTTGTTGTCTCCCCTCAGGGCACACTGGGACTTGTAGTCACCCCTCAGGGCACGCTGGGACTTGTAGTCACCCCTCAGGGCACGCTGGGACTTGTAGTCACCCCTCAGGACACACTGGGGCTTGTAGACACCCCTCAGGACACGCTGGGACTTGTAGTCACCCCTCAGGGCACGCTGGGACTTGTAATCACCCCTCGGGACACGCTGGGACTTGTAGTCACCCCTCAGGGCACGCTGGGACTTGTAATCACCCCTCGGGACACGCTGGGACTTGTAGTCACCCCTCAGGACACGCTGGGACTTGTAGTCACCCCTCAGGGCACGCTGGGACTTGTAATCACCCCTCGGGACACGCTGGGACTTGTAGTCACCCCTCAGGGCACGCTGGGACTTGTAGCCACCCCTCAGGGCACGCTGGGACTTGTGGTCACCCCTCAGGACACGCTGGGACTTGTAGTCACCCCTCAGGGCACGCTGGGACTTGTAGCCACCCCTCAGGGCACGCTGGGACTTGTGGTCACCCCTCAGGACACGCTGGGACTTGTAGTCACCCCTCAGGGCATGCTGGGACTTGTAATCACCCCTCAGGACACGCTGGGACTTGTAGTCACCCCTCAGGGCACGCTGGGACTTGTAGCCACCCCTCAGGGCACGCTGGGACTTGTGGTCACCCCTCAGGACACGCTGGGACTTGTAGTCACCCCTCAGGACACGCTGGGACTTGTAGTCACCCCTCAGGGCACGCTGGGACTTGTAGTCACCCCTCAGGACACGCTGGGACTTGTAGCCACCCCTCAGGGCACGCTGGGACTTGTGGTCACCCCTCGGGGCACGCTGGGACTTGTAGTCACCCCTCAGGGCACGCTGGGACTTGTAGTCACCCCTCAGGACACGCTGGGACTTGTAGTCACCCCTGGGGACACTCTGGGACTTGTAGTGACCCCTCAGGGCATGCTGGGACTTGAAGTCACCCCTCAGGACATGAATACATGATAACACCCCCCTCCCCCATCACCTCTCAGCCAGCAGGAACGGCCGCCCACACACCGCACTTACCTGAGGTAGGTGGAGAAAGGGGGCGGGGCCTGGCCGCCATCTTGCTCCTCCCATCTCCTGCTCCGTGTGTGTGGAAGAGAGCGCCGCCTGAGGGAAGAAGAGGGAGATACAAATACAATGTATGTGAGAGAGGAGAGAGATACAATGTATGTGAGTGAGGAGAGAGAGATACAATGTATGTGAGTGAGGAGAGAGATACAATGTATGTATATGAGGGGGGTCAGTATGGGGGGGAGGGGAGCAGTGTACCCCGGTATTACCTCAGAATAGAGTAATGTGAGGAGAATCCTATACAGGAGCGGAGTTCAGTCAGAATACAGATGGGGGGAGGGGACATTACCTGACAGACCTCAGTACAGGTGACATGGTACAGTGAGAACAGTGATAATATATATATTCTCTATGTATTTATATACAGTATATGTTACACTGTAGAGCGGAGACCCTCCCCCTCCATGTCACCTGTACTGAGGTCTGTCAGGTAATGTCCCCTCCCCTATCTGTATCCTGAGGTGATATATATATATATATATATATACTGTATACACACACACACATATATATATATACTGTATACACACACACACACATATATATATACTGTATACACACACACACACACACACACACATATATATATATACTGTATACACACACACACACACATATATATATACTGTATACACACACACATATATATATACTGTATACACACACACATATATATATATATACTGTATACACACACACATATATATATATACTGTATACACACACACATATATATATACTGTATACACACACACACACACACACATATATATATACTGTATACACACACACATATATATATATATACTGTATACACACACACACATATATATATACTGTATACACACACACATATATATATACTGTATACACACACACACACACACACATATATATATACTGTATACACACACACACACACACACATATATATATACTGTATACAC